>NC_141039.2:9980000-10315625 GCF_052040795.2 Danio rerio | reverse complement strand
TATAGTGCAGTACTATATTACAGTTTAATTATCTCATTTATTTCGGGGCAATTATAAAAGAAAATGCACAAAATAACAATACAGCAAAATGACAACAAATTTATAAGTGACTTGTACAAAATAAACAACCAAATAACACTAAAAACATCAAACATAAAAATGAAACAATCAACATATAAAATGATCACATATCTAATAAAAAAAGATCACCTGAAAAATAAACTAAATGTAATTTATAAAGTCATTAATATACATTTCCATTTAAAAAAATATTGATCAAACCCATTAAATACGCACACACACACACACACACACACACACACACACACACACACGCGCACACGCACACACACACACACGTGTTCCCAATAATAATAATAATAATAATAAAATGATGCAATCTTGCTTTTGGTTTAGAATCGATACTGGCTTTGCTCTATCTCCCACCAGAAGGGAGATGAATAATTAATAGTAATGATAATAATAACAACAATAATAATTAAGAAAAATAAAAACACCTGGTTTTAATCAGAAAATAAGACGAGACTTCACTAATTTAGCTTTGTTTTGTAATTTATTGCCTTTTGGACTTAACGACTACTTTTCCCTTTTTTACTTAATTTGCATACTATTAATTTTGGAGAATTGGTTTCAACCAGTATCAAAAATGGTATCAAATATTAATATTTTTCAAAGTATCGTATTGAAGTTGGAAATTCCAGCATAGCAAAAACACTACATTAAAAGGACATATACAAACATGATGACATAAAACTTAAAACTATTTATAACAGATCAATTATGCTGAAAAAAACTACTATAGATAAAGACCTTAATATGAATAAAAAAAATAAAAAAAAAACAATAAATACTCCACAGTTATTTTTCCCACTTTATACTCAATTTGCTTCTTTTAATGTTGCGGAATTTGTTCCCCATAGTTTAAAATAAAGAAAAAAATAAAATAAAATTCCTTTAAACACTCCACAGTTATTTTTTCCCCTTTTTACTTCATTTGCTTCCTTTATTGTTGCAGCATTTGTTGCCCACGGTATCAAAAACGATATCGAATATATATAGTTTTCAAGGTATCGCACAGAAGTTGGAAATTTTAGTATCATGACAACAATACATCACAAGGACCTATACAAATATGAAGACATTAAACTTTAAACTATTTATAGCAGGTCAATTATGAGAAAAAAATATATAACATACATAAATAAATGATCAAAATCCAATAAATACTTCACACACAAGTAAAAGATCTCCTAAATAAACAAACCCAAAATTAAAAAAATAAAATAAAAACAGCAGGTTAAAGTTATTTATTTAAAATGAAATAAAACTGCATCTTAACTATGTTAATTTATAATAACTTTGATTTGGTTGTACCGTCAACTTAATTTTATTGTTATGCAATAATGTGCACCTTCTGTAAAGCTGCTTTGAAACGATAATTAATGTAAAAAGTGCTAAACAAATAAACTTGAATTGAATATAGCGGTTATTGACTGACCCACATCAGCAGGGAAAGGGGGTTTGAGACGAGGTTTTCCCTGTTTCCCCTCGATGGACTCGATCAGAGCCGTCTCCTCGCCACAAATGTAAGCTCCTGCTCCACGCATCACGAACACATCAAAATCATAACCAGAGCCGCATGCGTTTTTACCGATCAGACCGGCAGCATAAGCCTCATTAATGGCCACCTGAGAGGAACACACAAAACCACATGAGCTCAATACAAATCAACTACAGTGTAGAACAATGGTCTCAAACTCGATTCCTGGAGGGCCACAGCTCTGCACAGTTTAGCTCCAACCACTTCCAACTCTCACATGCCTAATAGTCTCTTGTAGTCTTGAACACCTTGATTAGTTAAATCAGCTGTGTGTGATTAGCGTTAGAGCAAAACTGAGCAGAGCTGCGGCTGTCCAGGGATCCAGTTTAAGACTTATGGTGTAGCACATTCAGCCACATTTATATAAGAATTACACTGGAGAATTGACTCAAAATTAACTGCAATAATGGTTTACAACAATAAGTAAAATATCCCATTTTTATTTTCTCAGGCAACACATAGTGAATACATTTTCATTTTTGAGTGAACTATCTCTTTGATAAGCATTGCTTAAAATAATTGGACGTGGCAGCATTTCAAGTCTTCAAAAGAACAAAAAATACTGGGCAGCATAAATGAGTAGAGCCTGATAGCATCAAATTTAACACTATTTATAACTGTTTAATTCCCAGAGATGGGTTGCAGCTGGAAGGGCATCCGCTGCGTAAAAACTTGCTGGATAAGTTGGCGGTTCATTTCGCTGTGGCAACCCTGGATTAATAAAGGGACTAAGCCGACAAGAAAATGAATGAATGAATGAATATAACTGTTTAAATACCATTATGAATGAAATTTCTGATTTATACAGAGCCAAATACTAAGGATTTTCTGATTACATGGTTGGCCCAATGATTTTGACTTGCCTCATCAAAACAGCTTTAATTTGGTTATTTAAGACATATTTTTAATGTGAAATCTAGTTTAAATATTTACAATTTAAAAAATATAATAGACTACATTTATGTACAACGGTCTGTCTAAAACAGTGGTTCTCAAACTGTGGTACGTGTACCACTATTGGTACGCAGGGTTCCTTTTAGTGGTACGCGGAGGAATGAAATATGTCATGTACATGCTACACACGTTTCAAAATTTACCAAAAATGATGCATATAATATGCCATAAATGACATATAGCCTATATTTCTGAGGTAATCTGCCATGTTTTTTTTAACTGTGCAGAGCTGTAGCTGCTTTACTGGGCCTACTACGCTACTGTATTTCAATGCTGCTCATTTTGGTGGTACTTGGAGAGACAATGTTTTTCTGAGGTGATACTTGATGAAAAAAGTTTGAGAACCACTGGTCTAAAATACATGGGGAACTTTTAAACAAATGTTATTATAGGGAAGATAATCACACCATATTTGTAAATAGAGTTAACTATTTCACTTTTGTTAAAAGTTTTATCGAGGTAACTTTACATAGACAGAGGAAGTTAAGACCTATTTAAAATGATTTAAGCCCTACAACACAACATTTCAGTAAATTCAACATTTTTTAAGGCCTTTTTCGATATTAATTAAGAGTTTTTAAGACCTCATGGACACACTGAATACATTTCTCGGAGACAGATTTGTCTTTCTTTTAAATGAATACTTCCTTTTGGAATCTATTGGTTCAACATTAGATTAGTCAATATCAAAATGTAAGCCATTTCAAAATAATTAATGGTGGTGATGCAATAATGAGCAGAAAACAGAAACAAGAAGGACACAAATATCGGAGGTTTGGCTGAATTTATTGTAGGGTCTTGCTGTTTTTGTAACACCAGCATTTAATTCATTAAGAATCCACAATATTTGGACAACTTTAACAATATCGGCCTATAAATGCCATTTTTAATGTTATCGTCACTCCAATAACAAATTAGGCCGATATCTTTAAGTAATAAATAATTTAAAGTATTTTTCTACTGGTTGAACCACTTCAAGCGCTTTCTGCC
The DNA here is from genome assembly GCF_052040795.2 of Danio rerio. Classification (NCBI taxonomy): domain Eukaryota; kingdom Metazoa; phylum Chordata; class Actinopteri; order Cypriniformes; family Danionidae; genus Danio; species Danio rerio. The sequence goes on along the minus strand of NC_141039.2, from coordinate 10,312,060 downwards.
CACCACTGCTTTAGTGTTTTACTGATTATTTTATTTTGGTTAATGTGTTATTCCTTTATTAATGTTTTTTTAAGTCGGCCATAGATATGAATAGATGATTAATAAATTTCAAACATCAGTTCAAACATTACTGAGCTTCTAAAATAAAATCAGTTGTTTACCTCATGTGTTTGCAATGATGCAGAAAAATCGAAAAATATAATATACTTATCGGCCGATATATCGGCTCTCAGCCTTCGATGTCGGCTATCTGTCACAATTTAAAAGCATTATTTTTCTTATTTCGAATATCTGAAGTAAATATTTTAATGAATGTACATGTTTAATAAAACTGTCATAAAGGATGCAGCAATACTCATGGTACTGAAGATGAAAATAAATGAATAAATAAATGAAGATCTTATTTTCTTCTGGGCTCGTTTTCAGCCTCCTGACCTGCAGGTTGGAGGACTCATTGTAAAACTCTCCGCGGATGTAGATGTAGGCAGCTCGAGCGCCCATGGCCCTGCCGGCGACCAGACAGCCCTCGATTAGCTTGTGCGGATCATTACGCATGATCTCTCTGTCCTTACAGGTCCCAGGCTCTCCTTCGTCAGCATTCACCACCAGATATTTAGGCCTGAGAGGAAACAGAGGATTAGCGGTGGCTAAGCTTTCACATCTGCCCATTGACCTTATTCTTCAGTGCGGAAGTGTGCTTGATTTTGCGATTGTTTAATTCAGTTGCCTATGGGAGAAATGACTAGGAATGATAAACGGCAGAAAACAGTCAAACTACTCGCTCTACAAACAAGAGTGTTCATGACTTCTACATAAAAAGAAGAGTAATAAAATAAGAAAATACCAGTTTGCAACATCAAGCAGCATAATGAGCTGTATTTAATGTGTAAAAAGCAATGTAAGTGAATTAGACCAGAAATCTCATGCCAAAAAGAGTAAGGTTACTAAAGGGCCATGCCATATGTATGTCACAATACTGGAATTCCTAGCCAATTAATTCTAAATGGGGTATATGCCGAAGCATGCTAATAGGACTTTTAATTTGCCAGTAACCTGGGTTAACCGCTTCCGGCGAATTGAATGCGGATGCAAAATCCGGTGCGTTTAAGGTCTGTTTTCTTTAAAAATCAGCAATCTCCACTAGCTGAGTGATATCCGACTTAAAGTGGGTCTCAGATTGTACAAAAAGCACTGCATTAAATTACATTTCCCCCGCCATATCTTTGTAATATGAGCATTTATTTTACCCCAGTATATTCAATGGAGCTTCTTCGTTAGCCTGCCGATTCTGACGGGCGCGTGCGAGTAAACGGCTTTTTGTCTCGTTTTACGCTTGAGCAACCAAATAAATGCTACAGTTTATTTAACTGAATGTATTTGAATGACATTACAACATCGATGCTGTAAAAGGAACTGTATAAAATGAAAAAAAGTTCACAATAACAGGTCACCGGAAGTGTATCAGCATGGGAACAGCACTAGCTCGGCATATACCCTATACCATGTTTGATAATTGAAATCCAGAGCATTCTTGAAATTAATTAATGCCACAGCACAGAATTCAGTTAACAGTCAGTGCAATAACCCACGATTACTGACTTCTCAATTGAGTCTTGAATTTGATCTTTAATCTGATACACAATATGGACACTTTTGACAGCCCTGGTATGAACCTGAACTGTTAATTGTTGAGTTGTGGAGCTGGAAACGCACCTGCCATCACTGGGCTTGTTCATGAAGCTCCACTTCATCCCTGTTGGGAATCCAGCACCACCTCGGCCCCGCAGCCCGGAGGTCTTAATCTCATTCAGGATCCAGTCCACTCCTTTATCCAGAATCTCCTTGGTCTTGTACCAGTCGCCTCTCCTCAGGGCACCCTTCAGCCTGAAATACAGCGGTCAAAAAAAACTAAATTTGATTCCAATTCAAATTATTGAAATCTTCTGGCTGACAAATTCATGAAACCTGTGGTTTGAAGGATATATTTAATAATTAAAACAATAATATATATATTTACACATGCAGGGCTTGACATTACCACCCGCCAACCCACTAAATGCGGTTATATTTCAGCTGTAACTGCACAGACACTCCCACTAGCCACTTTGGCTGGTTGAAAATAAAAGTTGAAATTGCCAGAGCTGTAAAACATCTATTCATTCCTCTGGTGGCAAAAGAGATTTCTGTTTTCTAAACTGATATTAATAAACAGTTATTAATAATTGAGCAGAAAATCAGCAGATTACAACAATTTATGAAGGACCAGGTGAAACTGAAAACTGGATGAATAGATGTCACTTGAATAAATTAAGCAAAAAAACAACCACATAAGTCACTCATTTATATAAATAAATCTTGTAGACACCATCTAGAAAAAGAGAAGAGTCTATAATTTATCTAATGTTTAAAAGAATTAGAAAAAACCCAAATATAGAACTTTAAAAAGCCCTCAGTTCTACATACAATTCATAATACAGTATAACATATTCTACCTCCAGTCATGGCGTCCATACAGGTTAGTGAATATTCTGTCCTGGTCAGCAAGAGGCCCAAACTTGGTCTTCTTGGGTGTTTCCTACATGACACACACACAAACACACACACTGATTATAGCTGTGCACTGATGATCAGTAATCCAGCGAGTGGATGAGAGTGCTTCACCTGTTGAGCTGTGCTGCTGTAGCGGAGCAGAGTCCTGCATTGTGGAGCAGAGTTGGAGGACACAGAGGTGCGAGAGGCTCCAGCTACAGCCACTGCCACAGGAGCACGAGACGCCCCGCTGCTCAGAACCCGGCTAAGAGCTGGAGAGCCGAGACACGACAACATCCTTATCTGGAAGACATGGATGAAACAGAACAGTGAGCAATATACTGTCAGTTTGGCGTTATAATCAAGAAGCTTTGCTGCTGTACCATGGCTGCAGCAGGCACAACAATATTACACAACACCTGAATATAATGCCCAGCAAGGTAACTACTAGGCAACAGTGCTGCGTAACATCATTGCACCTGCTGCAGCCATGGTACAGCAGGAAATATCCTCAATATTACGCCAGAAAAAAAGTAGAGTCAGAGACACATGAGCCTAGAAAAAAACGAAACTTTTCATTTTCTGTCTGACTTTGTTACATTTTCTGTTACACGTCACTACAGTAGAGTCAAGCTTTAAATAGCATAGATTTGTTTTGTTTTGTTTTTTGTTTGTTTTGTTTTTTTTTGAGCAAGATGCTAATGGTCTAATATGATTCAGTGTTTTATGCTAAGATAAGCTAAGCTAAGCTGAAAGTGCCCTTGTTAGACCCGAAGATCAGCTAACTGCATTTAAAAATGGTAAAACTCAACAGTTTAATTCTAGGAGACTTATAAAACAAACATTTTCCAAAAAGGCAGAGTTTTTTTTTTTGGAGAGCAGCTCCTGCCCTTATTGCTTACAATTTTATTATTAACAAAAAAATATTTTAAAATGTTTTCGTTAATGTAAAAAATCTAATGAAGCTGAAACAAAAACTAAGAAAAATCTTCAATGGAAACAGTAAATGTAGATTTGTAATCTAACTGTAATAAAATGCAAAAAAAAAATAAAGATATAAAATAAGAATAAAGGTAATAGTTATGAAACAAATTAGGAAAATTAGAAATGCTTATTTAGCATCTTTTTGGCATCTATATATATGTGTGTGTGTGTATATTTATATATAATTATATATAAATAATTGTTAACAGCGTATTTTTATTTAGCATAAAAGGTCAAAAATTAGTAAATGATAAACAAACCAAATTATTAATGATTATAAGCTACTTACAGTTACAGTTATTAAAAGTTAATTATTAACCAGATAAGCAAATTAAAAACATAAACCAAATTTATTTAGCAGAAATGACAACTGGTCAAAATAAGTAAATGTTTTATTCGTCACAAATGAGAGTCTGTGTTTTTCCAATAAATATCGCCGTATTAACTCTTCTGGTTAAAACATTTAACGTTAAATTGTGTTGTCTAGAAATGTATATAAGAAAACATGGCATCTTAGTGTTATTTTGACAAACTGTCATTATGTGCTCTAAAATGACATTTTTTAAAATTATAAATTATAATAGAAATTTCATTATTTCGCAGAACAATTTCTTTAAGTCAAACACAAGTGTGCCGCAAGCCTGCGTTTGAGTGAAGGTCTCGGCCGTTAGATCGCCCCCTGGGGGCTGGCTGCAGTACAAGTCATAAAGCCCGCCTCCTCCGTGTTAATGAAGGAGACTTGAGCCCAAATAAAAAAATTAATTACACTTGCAATAAAATGTCCCGAAAGATGGTTCTGGTCGATTAAGGCACTGATTATTGTGCTGAAATAGGTGCAGATCCTCATTTTTGTAAACAGTTTGTTTTTAGCAGTAATTTAATGCTGGGCGTGTCATCGTGATTGACAGCTGTGATTGACAGTTTCTCAAAGCGCGGCGTCTGAGCTTCGGCAGAAGACTGAAGTGTTATTACTCGATTTCTGTGATATTTTACTATGACAAATGAGTTCAGCAGTAAACTACAGTTTCTGACATACATGATCTGGTGGAACACTGTTTATTCGCTAAGGTCAGAGCTTTTTTCGGGCTTTATTAGTTTGCTAATACACGCCTAGCCACCCAGATAGCAAAATACACTGGGGCCAGTTCTTGCCTGCCGGAGACTTACCCCTCAGACTGACTACCTCTGCTGGACCTACTCCGGATGCCTGGACTCACTGCCCGATTCAAGCCTGAGTCAATTGAGCCAGATGCGGCGGCCGAGCGAGCAGGCGCTGCCGCATGCGAGCCGGAATCAGCCCGCGACGCCGCGACTAGGTTATGCGCTGATGCCCGGAGCTGGCGCGATTGAATCTTCATTATATAAAACCCTCACATTTGATAACGTTATTACACCCATTTTTGTTGATATAACAACAAACGCATGCTACTATGTGAACGCAAAGTGTATCACTGAGTTTAACCTTTGAATAAAGATGCAAACAGCATAGCAATTATTTAAATAAAGGACAAAATAAATAACAATAAACCTGTATCGATTGCACAAGTATTAAATAATAATAATAAATACGAAAATGACAATAAAACTGCACAATAAAATAAACCCATTTAAGTACGGGGTATACAGGAGATCGTTAGCAGTAATTCTCTTTGTGTTTAAATAATAATCTCCACTTTGATCTCCTGTAAGGTTATTTGAACTTGCTTTAGGACGTCTCTGCATTTTAAGTTTTGGCATGTTATTAAGTGATCTACTTAATTTCCTGTTATAAATCATTATAAGGTTCTTGAAATCGAATCTTATATAACCTAATAGAGCTGTAAATGTTAGATATTATTTATTTACATCATTTACTGTTGGCGTTTTATTTGAACACTCCAGCTAACATTAAAATGAATGTAAATTCCTCGTTGCTAGATATAATGAAGGCATCGAATAAACCAAATGAAAACGGAGGCAAAAAAATTAAATAAACAATTCAAGCGAAAATGAATAAACAATATACTAGTGATGTTGCAGCAGATAGACGTTGTATTAATAGTGCAAAGTTTTTTTGCACAAATTGACAAATTGCAGGGTTGGGATGTGTAAATATCCTGTTGATATTTAGTAATCTTGCTGTATTTATCTTCTAAACGCACGATTGTTCCCGCATGGTAAATCGTTATGGTGTGTAGGCTATATTTTGGGTTCTGTTGATGGCTAATTAAAAATAAAAACCTTTCTAAAAATGTATGTGTTGTTTATATGTTATTGTTCATATTTTACAAGTGTTATTTCTACCCCTATGAAGATAACAAATACCAACAACAAATATAACAATAAGAGAATATATTATTTGTGCTCATATTCAGGCTAGAGTGTATAAAAGATCGTTTATTTCTGCAGTCCACCATGTATTGCTTTTATTAAAGTTTAACAGCTTACATCACACCGTTTTTAAACCGTATATTATTGTGTTTTTTTAATGTAAGTGCTTCTATTTACATCAGTGAGCGTTTGTTATAGTGCAGACACCGGCAGTCGAGTGAGAAGTTCGGGGGGCGTGGTTGATTTTACATAAAGCGTTTGGTTGGAAGCTCGACTCCGCTCATTATCGCGGCTCCTCCTCTGGCTCCATCAGACAGTCCTTCTGCGCATGTCTGGCTCCAATTTCAGCAGTCTTTTGCGACAGTTTGTGCCCGTCAAGCAGGCGTTTTGCCCTCAAGGCGTTCAATGGCAAAAGGGGCTGTCGCGTCGTCCATATTTTTTACAGTCATTGGTCAAACATAACATACTAAAAAGTGATTACTTTGGGTACTTTGGGTACTGTGGGTCGCTTTACACATAGACAAAAAGAGAAGATGTCAAATATCTAGACAATAAATATAATAATTACTTCACAACAAACCTTTTTGGATTCCAGAATTATAACAATCAATAAATAAAAAATAAACAATCAAAACGTCAACAAATGTCATGAAGTGAACAGTTACCTAACGTACTCATCACAACAAATAACGTTACCCAACACAATAATTGAGCTCAGCAGCGGCGTAAACACAATAAACACACAACATAAGAGTTCAAACAATTAAATTCAGTTAAAGATTATTGCATAAACAAATTACGTGTAACTCCTTCAACCAAATACAAGTTTACTCGCTAAAATGGACTCGTCCCGCAGTGACCTCCATATTCACACTCATGACATTTAAGAGATTGCTGCATTGCAGAATGTTTACTTTATTATCCTCCTTGACATATCACACTAATTATTGTCAAGCTATAGGAACAATATGTCGAAATATTAAAAGAGAAATATGAGAAAGAGCTCAACCGCTGCTTACCTTCGTGATCTCCCTGGATCAGCGTTATAAAAATGACAGCGGAAGAAATATAGTGACCGACCCGGATGTAATAACAGCGGCGGCCTGTTTGAGCGTGGAGGCGCTGTCTCTCAGGATAAAAAAATAAATAAAAATTTATTCACATACATACACACACATCATTTTTTTGTATGGTTTGTTACAAATCATCAACTGAATTATACATGTCTGTTAGAATAAAGCCAAGTAAATCAGCCATGTAATAAACATGAAAATACTTTTAGACTTTCTCAGTTTTTGTGAATTACACTTGTCTAGTACAAATATGTGGTTTTGTTTAATAATTGCAGTGCATTTCTTTAATTATTCACTCAAAAAATCTTAATTCGAGCATAAGACTATTTAGAAAAAAGACATTTATGTCATAAAACAGTATAGCAGTTTGGAGATTAAAAGAATAGCTGATTTTCATGTTAAATAAAGATAGAAAATATTACCTCAGATGAAATGTGGGCTATTGTTTCTATGGTTAAACATGCTAGCCTATTTGGAAATGTCCAAACACAGCAGGCACACAACATCCTAAGACAGGTTAGATTTAAGTCGTGACGCCACAATGCTGAAAAAAAGCTTAAACCAGCCTAGGCTGGTTGGCTGATTTTAGCTGGTCGACCATCCTGGTTTTAGAAAGGTTTTGGCCATTTCAAACTAGTTTTCAGCCATTTCCAGGCAGGGAAATGACCAGCTAAATTCAGCTTGACTAGCCTGGTTTGAGCTGGACATAGCTGGTTTTGCCTGGGCTCCCAGCCTGGCTAGGCTAGTCAAGCTGGTTTTAGCTGGTCATCTCCCAGCCTGACCAGATGAGACCAGGCTGGAAATGGCTGGAAACCAGCCTGGAAATGGCCAAAACCCCTCTAAAACCAGTCTGGTTGACTAGCTAAAACTATGGTCAGTCAGCGTCTAAGGACAACGCTATGATGATGTCAAATAATGTTGATATTGGGTTGATCTTAAAGGTTGCTGGACATAAAGCTCCCCTTAATTATATTTATATATATATATATATATATATATATATATATATATATATATATATATATATATATATATATATATATATATATATATAAAATAAAAAATATTAATTAATTAATAACAGTATTATTGTTATTATACAATTATTATTCTAAATAAATGACAGAAATTAATCCTAAATGTGACTAGAAAACTATTTAAAAATCTAAAGACACAACTTAGACCCGACTCATGGGCGAGAATTAGGTTTAAGTCTAAACACCCTGACTCATCATTCCACTTTTTTGCTTCATACGAAAAAAGTATCATGATCCATGCTTTGTCTAAATAAGATCACCATCATATTATTTAAACTTGTTTTGTCGACTTGCAAAACTCACTGTGTGCCGACACCTTTGCATAAAAGACTGTTATGACGGTTTCACAACGCATAAGCAGCAAGGTTATTTTTTTGACGTGCATGTTCACAACCGGGAGCAGAGCAGAGCGTCAAGCAGGAGTGGTGCGTGAGGCGCATGGGTAGGTTTTTTTCCGTTTGCTTTTTGATTAAACTATTGCTTTCATTAGTGTTAGTTCGGTTGCACATAGAGAATAATGTCTTTATTCTGGGATTACCACTCTTAATAAATACTTTTGCATATAAAGTAAATAGTATCGCAAAGCATTTACTGGGGCACTGGCAGTTTTAACTGGGGCCCTTGCCCCAGTAAATGCGGTCTAGCGACGCCCCTGGGTTGAACGTTGAACAGCCTGATGTTGGCTTCTGATGTCAACCCAATTTTTATTTAAAAACAAAATGCAATGTCCCCATGACGTTGGGATACAACTTCAATTTGACGTCATGTTGATGTCCTGTGCTTGCTGGGAACCATTAATACCTGATACTATGTTTTTCTAATAATATTATTCCTTTGGAGCCCGTCTAGTGAAGTCATATATAATTCACCATTTTATTTCATATTATATGAAAACTATTTTGCATAAATGTAATAACAATTCCTTGAAAGTAATCATCACATATTGTGCAGGTGAACAGATGTACTTTGATAATTTAGTGATGTGAAAACATTCAATTAAATGGACATTTACTGTAGGCTTATATTCAGAATTAAACTTGTTCATCAACAGCAGTTATAAATCAGCTCCAGGTTTCACACTTTAGCTGGGGCAAAATAATACACATCTTTATTTCCATCCACAGAGCAGACATTTTACTAACAAAATCTCATTTTAAAATGTCCTTGTCCCAAAACGCACATCTGAATTCAACCTCTTCTTAAAGAGGTTTTAACCGATTATGACAGATAAGTAGGACTCAGGCCAAACGGAAATGAGTTTAATCAGTGATTATGTGACTCATATTGTTTAATACTTTAATTTGACGTTAAGATGACATTGGGCAGGATGTCTCCGCTCAGCCTCGTCTTTCTGTTAACAGACGTCTTTTGTTACAATGCACAATCCTTAAGTGCTCGAGATTGATCCAGAATCGAGAGTAATCTCAATTATCATTGTATAATAGTAATAAACTAGAACTCTTTTTGATTGTTTACCTCTATAATTAATAAATGATACATCAAATGTCCTTCCACCAGCAGCATCACAATAATCAATGTGTCAATAAATGCAGTTAGTGTTACAGACTGCTGTTTTTTCAATGTAAGCCATTTCAAAAAAAAAGATTTGAGTTGAGTAAACGTATGCAAAACTATGCAAATTGTGCAGGGAGTAAATCTGAGGCTGTAGGAGCTGAGTAGTAACTACTGTATATGCTCCCTATGGCAAGGTAAATTAGCTTAAAAAGCGCAGTGTCACTCATCATAATTAATTTAAGAGAGCAGAGCTCTTAAATTCAATTGTTACTAGTAATAATTTCAATTAGGGAGCTCTTCAATTCAATAAGAGCTCTGAAACTGACCATATCTTTAATTTAAATTTTTACAAGTAAAAGATATTATTAGAGAGCTCTGTGATTGTACTTTGGACTGACAGACTGAATTAAAGAGCCCTGTAATTGTAATTGTATTAGTAAAAAATGACTAAATGAGTAGAAACTCAATTGTAGAGCTCTGTGATCATAAATAAATGCAAGTCAATGGAGACATGTTACTAGTAAAAATTTAAGTATTCACAGGAGTAAATTACCAAAAAAGTAAATGCAAACTTGGGAATGGAAGCGAATTTAAGGCGTACGACACAAATGGTGCAGAATATGTGACGTGTTCGCGCCAAATATGCAGCAATCGCCTAATAAACATTCTGTGAGTAAACCAGAGCAAGTGAAACAATCGTGTGTTTGTTTCGCGTTTGGCGAAAACCCAGCATAAGTCTAATCTTGCTTGTTTTATACCTGACAAAAGTCTTGTCGTCTTGTCCCAGTTGTAAGAGCAACAAATAATAACTTGACCTCTAGTTGATCATTTAGAAAAGTGGCAGAAGGTAGATTTTTCAGATGAATCATCAGAACTGCATCCCAATCATCACAGATACTGTAGAAGACCTACTGGAATCCACATGGACCCAACATACTCATAGAAATCAGTCAAGTTTGCTGAAGGAAAAATCATGGTTTGGGGTTACATTCAGTATGTGATCGTGTGAAAGATCTGCAGAGTGGATGGCAACATCAACAGCCTGAGGTATCAGGACATTTGTGCTGCCCATTACATTACAAACCACAGGAGAGGGCAAATTCTTCAGCAGGAGAGCGCTCCTCATACTTCAGCCTTCACTTCAAAGTTCCTGAAAGCAAAATAGGTCAAGGTGCTCCAGGAATGGCCAGCCCAGTAACCACATATGAACATTATTGAGCATGTCTGGAGTAAGATGAAGGAGGAGGCATTGAAGATGAATTCAAATAATCTTGATGAACTCTGGGAGTCCTGCAAGAACGCTAGAGGTTTTTCCCTTTCATATAATACACTTCTGATACCAAACGATCAACTAGAAGTCAAGTTATTATTTGTTGTTCCTAAAACTTGGATAGGCGACAAAACTTTTGTCAGATAGTGAAATCCTATGCATTATATAATCATAAATCACTATTTGAATTAAATAAACACACCATACTGCAACTGTACATTGTCATTAAAGTCAATTATGTGGAGACAATAACACTTATCCTGCATGTTTTCCCTACATCATTGGTCTTGGGTGAGTCTCCGCTCAGTCAAAGTTCACAGAGAGTGAAAGAATACATTAGTCCCCGTCATCCTCCATGTTCTTGTAGGAATGCTCATAGCCGTTTGACTCGCGACCCAATCTGTTGACTGCTACGTTTTCAAAGGCCCTCCTCATTAATGGATTCTCCTCCAAGACTTCATTGAAGCTGTCCACGCTGAGAGAGTAAAGTCTGCAGTAAGTGTCGGCCCTGACGCTGGCCGTGCGGCGTCCACGGGTCAGCAGACATATCTCTGGAATACAAGTGGAACATGATAAATATATGTATTTATAATCAAAGCTGTCCACAATTTGATTTAATATTACGTTTAAGGCTGCCTTCAAGTGCTATCAGATATTTTACATTAACAAGAGTCAGAAATCTTATATATTTTCTAAAACCAATATGGTTTTAGAATGACAGGAAGCTGAGTAAATTATGACAGATTTTCACTTCGGAGTTAACTAAACCTAAATTTCCTATCTAAAAAAATAAACAAACTCACCCCCAAAGTAGCAGCCGTCATTCAGTTTCTTCTCTTTATTGTCTGAAGTGATCACACTGACACAGCCATGCTGGATGAAGTACATCTTACGACCCAGCGTCCCTTCGCGAATGATGACATCACCCGGCTGAAAGACCTCGAAACGTAACTTTGAGAGGAGCACTGTGACGAAATGAGGATCAGCGTTTGCAAAGAGGGGCATGTTAGCCACCAGCCCACGGCAGTTATAGTTCACGATCTCCTGCATGCCAAGCACACAATAAAAGATGAGGAATTAGGAATACTGCTACTAGCCCTCGCAAAAACTGTAGCATTTTGCTTGGTTTAGTTCACAAACCAGGACTCTTGTGAGATTGAAGCATCCTCGTTTATAGTTGTGTACTGACACTATGCAGCTGTGATGTACACCATCCAGCGGTTATGAATTACATTGTGATTTTATTGTCTGTTCTTTATTACAAACATGCTCTGTTTTTAAAACTTTTAAATTTGTAAAACTCATTCTTGAGGTGCAGCTGATCACAGACAGTTGGAACAGATCTTTTTATCCCAGTTTCTTTGCAAATCCTGTTCTGTGGACATGTTTATACATGTTATTACAGATGATAATACACGCCTGTCAATTAATTTGTTGTTGGGAAAAAATGCACTGATACATCACGTTGTGGTGGGCCTCAAAATCAGGGAATTGAGGAAATCAGGAACAAACAGCTTCCAAAAGTTGATTTTGCATCGTAGGAGTCCTTTAATGTTTTCAGAAGCTAGTAAATTTTGGGTAGGTGATTACAGTTGGTTCCAATCTTGATTACACTGTATTAAAACCGCATTATAAGAAATATGGATACACAACACTGGCATATGCAATGTTCAATGTAGTTGTTGAGTATTGTGATAAGGATATTACTTTCGATATAACATTTCCCTAAAAAATGATATTTATATTAGCTATGTATTATTTATTTCAAAATATCACACTTAGCTGATGATTGATTATAAGCAAGTTTGGCATGCTGTCTCGGGAGAGAGCCCTGAGCTCAAAAGGTCCTTGAGCCCTGGGCTCCCTCTCGTTTGCAGGGCGAGAAGGAAGCTCAGGAAGCTTGAGTTCAGGTAGATCTCGACAACTCCCCCCTCGATAAGAGCTGATGACTAAATTGAATGCTATGAAGAGATATGCTGCAGGATGAGAGATTGACTGTAGTGCTAAATTTAGATTGATCAATTCACTTGTTGTGCATGTTTTTGGAATGTGGGAGGAAACCGGAGGACCCGGGGAAAACCGACTCGAGCACGTAAAGAACATGCAAACTACGCACAGAAATGATAGCCGGCCTGTTAAAGGACTAGAACTGGTGCCGTTCTTGCTGTGAGGCAACAGTGCTAACCACTGGGCCACCGTGCCGCCCTATGGAGAGAAAGGTGAAGAGGTAGGGGTGGAAGGGGGGATTCTTCAAAACGAAGATGACTGTATAGTGAAAAACCCTGTCTCTTTATAGTGGAATAGGAATGGCCTGATTGATGGATTATACATGCTAATGCAGAACCAGCCGTGTTCAATCATAATCACGTGACCCTCTCAAAATTATTTTATGAATAAACTTCAGTTATATGTAATATTATTTATATATTAAGTTCTATATTATTTATTAAAGCTACATATAGTTAGTTTTTAGCTTTAACAGTGTTTTTCAGATCTAATTAATTCAGGCTAAGAAACTGTCAACGTGCAAACATTTAGTCTTTAAAACAATATGAATGAGTGTGAACCGCAGCAGATATTCAGATATTCATTGGTTGTTTTCTTTACAAGCATTTATTTTCAGCTCTGGGTTCACTCCAACTAATAGCATAGCAGCAACTATTGGGTCGGGGAGGTCAAAGACAATAAGATCCCATCTGAACGGTCTAATTTAGATAAACAACCAATACATAAAATAAATGTAATTCATCACAGGTCTGCATTAAATATATTTCATAAACTATAATCGCAATAATGATAATTGTGCGGCCCTAATAAGAACATTTAAATAAAAAGTAATCCTCCTATTACTAAATTGAAAAGAAAAAGTCTAAAAGTAACCTCTTTTAGTGGGTCGCTGAGCTCTTCCAGGATATTCTCCTCATCGAACATCTTGCCCTGAAAGCGGTGCTCATAATAATCATGGATCCGCTGCCTCATGTCAGCTGGCAGCTTGTGGAAGGACATGTACTGCTCCACCTGCTTGTACTGTAACAAACCAAACAACCAAACTGTTGTCAAAAGAAGAAAACGATGTCTCAAAAAGGCTTAACTTATTAGCTTGTACCTTTTCTTGGTACTGACGATGGGAAGCATCTAAAGACTGGACCAGGTTGGTGGCATTGCCCAAGAACATGGCATAGCAAGTGGCGCCAATTATCATGCTGATCATTGTGAGCCAGACATCAGTGGGTCCCTCGGGAGCCTGAGCACCATATCCAATACACAACATGTGGCTCATGGCCATAAACAAGGCGTAGGAGTATTGCACGTCCCAAGTGGAATTCTGATATACAAAGAAAAATAGTAAATTTTTATCAAGGTCGTTATTAATATCCAAATGTAGTTTACAAAAATAAATTTAGCAGTTCATTACTAAAACTAATTCAATAGATATCAACATACAGGCTGCGTCCGAAACCGCCTACTCCCATACTATATAGTACGCTAAAATCAGTATGCGAGCCGAGTAGTATGTCGAATTCGTAGAATTCGAAGATCAGTATGCGAGAAGTATCCGGATGACTTACTACTTCCGGCGAGATTCTGGAGTGCGCATCCCATGCACGCTGCGCTATCCCATAATGCCCTGCGAGAGAATTCATGAATGGAAGTGAAGCGACGCAACTGATGCAGGTAGATCACGTGACCATGACAAAATGGCGGATGTAGTACGTCCGAATTCCATTCATACTGCTCACATTTATGCTCTATAGAACGTACTTTTCTAACGGCTGAGCAGTACGGTTAAATTCAAATGCAGTACCTACTGAGCAGTAGGCGGTTTCGGACGCAGCCACAGTACAGCCTAATAAACCATTGAATAATTTAAAAAATACAAGTTATGACGAAACCCTACACAAACCCAATTGCCGACCTCAATAACAAAGTACCAAAGCTAGCAGAAAATGTTATTATTTTTATTTGGTAATTCAATTCCTGCAGGTACACAGGTATTCCTGTATCTTCCTATCCATTTAGGACTTACTTTAGAAAAGGGATGAGCATTTTCTAAAGCAGGGGTGCCCAAACTCGATCCCGGAGGGCCGGCGTCCTGCAGATTTTAGGTCCAACTTGCCTCAACACACCTGCACGAATGTTTCTAGCAGTCATAGTAAGAGGTTTATTAGCTAGCGCAGGTGTGTCTGACTGAGGTTGGAACTAAACTTTGGAGAACACCGGCCCTCCAGGACAGAGTTTGGGCACCCCTGTTCTAGAGTGTCTATGAGACAAACATACCACCATGTTGTTTTTGGAGACCCAGCAGGTCGAAGGGAAGTCTTGCAGCATTGGCACCATGAACTGCATGCAGCCATCCCAGTGACACAGCAGCAGCATCATCCCAATCAGATTCACTATGCGAACCACTGCGCTTGCTAGGTCATAGGTCATGTGGAAGATCTGTTAAAAAACAATAATAAAAATAACAAATAAATGAGTAATTCATGGACTGCCTAAATAGATGTGAAGTTGTGGTCATGCTTTTTGTTTTTTGATTTCATTTTGGTCACACTCAGCTATAGTATAGTAAACCTGGCATTCCCCAGGGCTCGGTTTTGGGTCCTCTTCAGTTTATTGTTATTTACTGCCTCTTTATTACACATATAGGAAACATGGTGTTTATTAGCAATGTTTCCACCTAAATTTGTATATTTAACAACCCAGGCTCATTCTAAAAACGTAGTCCAGCGGACATTTCTGGAGACCGCGAAATACGTCCTGGGAGGTACGTATTTGTGCAGTTTTTCTTTTCGCGAATCCGCGAGAGGCCACTGTGCGCACTTTTTCGTATCTCGAACGTCTCTCACGAGTGCCGTTCGCGCCCGCGCTGTTCTCGCGTCAACCCACCAGAGGCCGCCGTCTGACTGACCGAATGATTGACCGCGCGACCAACCAATCGGCTGACCCACCCTCCTCCTTCCCTGAAAACAACCAGTTTTACCGATTGACCCGCCCGCCCGCTCACTTCCCTAAACCCGAGCAACAATTTAGAAAAGTCGTCTAGAAAAAGAAAAACCCTCATCTGTTTTTTTTTTTTTTAACCACGTTTTCGGATTTCACCGCGTTCTCACCCTGTTATGAACTTTCTCTTTATTTTTTGGATTCTGTTTTTGTCTTACCTGGTTTCTGGAACCGCTCTTCCTCGGACGCCTTTGTCAACTCCTCCTCTCTGCATCTGAAGTCCGCCGATGCACACAATGAGCTGACCGGACAAACTGACTGCAGCGGGAAAGCCCTCCACCTGGAGGTAAGTGGTCAGCCGGCAAGTGCGAAAAGGAACGGCGTCACACCGCCCCATAGCGTTCGTTTAAAAAATTAAATGCAGCCATATGTACCTCCCGGGACTTATTTCGCGGTCTCCAGAAACGTCCGCTGGACTACTTTTTCAGAATAAGCCTGGGTTGACATTTAAACTATCCACTAAAATAAAATATTGCATTTTCGAATAAAGTACTGTTTACCACATATTTCAATCAAAATTCAGATTTTATGCATAATGCAATGTGATGTGTATTTATATAGCACAATTCTCGTATATGGCTATTCACCCAAAGTGATTCATAATCGTGAAGGGTGGGGGGGGTCTCTCCAGACCACCGCCAGTGTTCAGTATCCACTTGGATGATGCGACAGCAGCCACAGAAAAACAGTGTCAGTGCGCTCACTACATACCAGCTATTGGTGGAGTGGAGAGATTTGGTTGATGGGGATGATTGGAAGGTCATGATGGGTAAGAGCTGATGGAGGGAATTTAGCTAGGACACTGGGGTTACACCCTACTTTTTTACGAGAAGTGTCATTGAACCATGCGGGATGTCACAATGAGATGTTGTTGGGAAGATGGCGGAAATACTTAACACAGAATATTTTCATCAAATGGTTTCATGAATTTTCTCCAAATTTATTCACAACCTATTTATTTGATATAGTTTTATATTCATTTATTAAGCAACTCCACCATGCGACTCACTGACTTCTTCAACCGTTATGTCATGACAGTTAGCCTACTACTGCAAATAACAGTACAATGGCAAGCACATCAAGTATGAAACCCTCCACAACTCGCGGCTGTACGTTAAAAACTGTGATGGTTGAGTTTAAGATTTGGGAGGGTGTAGACATTAATAACTGTGATGGTTGGGTTAAGGGTTGGGGAAGGTGTATACGTTAATAACTGTGAGGGTTGGGTTAAGGTTTGGGTAGGTGTAGACATTAATAACTGTGATGCTTGAGATTAGGATTGGGGAAGCTGTAGACGTAAATAACTGTGATGGTTGGGTTCAGGGTTGGGGAAGGTGTATACGTTAATAACTGTGATGGTTGGGTTCAGGGTTGGGGAAGGTGTATACGTTAATAACTGTGATGGTTGAGTTTAAGATTTGGGAAGGTGTAGACATTAATAACTGTGATGGTTGGGTTAAGGGTTGGGGAAGGTGTAGACATTAATAACTGTGATGCTTGAGTTTAGGATTGGGGAAGCTGTAGACGTAAATAACTGTGATGGTTGGGTTCAGGGTTGGGGAAGGTGTATACGTTAATAACTGTGATGGTTGAGTTTAAGATTTGGGAAGGTGTAGACATTAATAACTGTGATGGTTGGGTTAAGGGTTGGGGAACCTGTATACGTTAATAACTGTGATGGTTGGGTTAAGGTTTGGGTAGGTGTAGACATTAATAACTGTGATGGTTGGGTTAAGGTCTGGGTAGGTGTAGACATTAATAACTGTGATGGTTGGGTTAAGGTTTGGGTAGGTGTAGACATTAATAACTGTGATGGTTGGGTTAAGGTTTGGGTAGGTGTAGACATTAATAACTGTGATGGTTGGGTTAAGGTTTGGGTAGGTGTAGACATTAATAACTGTGATGGTTGGGTTAAGGTTTGGGTAGGTGTAGACATTAATAACTGTGATGGTTGGGTTAAGGTTTGGGTAGGTGTAGACATTAATAACTGTGATGCTTGAGTTTAGGATTGGGGAAGCTGTAGACGTAAATAACTGTGATGGTTGGGTTTAGGGTTGGGGAAGGTGTAAACATTATTAACTGTATTGGTTGTGTTAAAGATTGGGGAAGGTGTTGACGTTAAAAACAATGATGGTTGGGTTTAGGGTTGTGGTAGTATAGACTTTAATACCTGTGATGGTTGGGTTTAGGTGCGGAGTAAGTGTAGACGTTAATAACTGATGTAACTATGTTGCCGACAACATAGTTTGACATCTGGGTCTCCATAATGTCAAGTTATGCCGCTAACTATACCGTCTTGCAGTCCACAGACAGACCCTACTTACTAGACTTGCATTTTGACAAATATTATTTGACTAACATGTCTGAATGTGACTAATAGCTAAAATTAATAGCCAATAAAGTCTTCATTATGTTAACCAAAATTTGGAAATTTAAACGATTGCATTTGCGAATAAATTACTGTTTACTACATATTTCAAAAAAATATTTGATTAATATTTAAAAATAGCCAACAAAGTCTTCGTTATGCTATGCAAAAAGAAAAGTAACTTCTCAGGAGGACCAAGTTAATACATCAATCTTGATCTTAAAAAAACATAAACTAAAAAGTGTAAGCTAACCATTTTGGCAATCCTAATCTTGATTTCCCTAATCCATTGCTCACCTCCTCCCACTGATGAATGTACCGTATAAGTCTGGACAAGCGCAGCAGTCTGAGCAAGCTGAGGATCTTGGTGAAGCGGACGATGCGTAAAGCCCTGGCGGTGCGATACACCTCCGCTGACTCCAGCCGGGACTCTATGTCCACTATCAGGAAGATGTAGTCCACTGGTATGGAGGAGATGAAGTCCACCAGGAACCATCCTCGCAGGTAACGCCGGCTGATGATTTGCGGGTCTAGGATGATTTCAGAGTTGTCACCTTCCATAATGCCAGTGCGAAAGTTGAAGACGAGGTCGGCCAGGAAAAGTGTGTCAGAGGCCACATTAAAGGTGATCCACGGCAGGGTGTTCTGGTCCTCAAAGAAGGTGATGCCCCAGGGAAGGATGACCAGGTTTCCCATCATCAGGCAAAGCATCACCAAGTCCCAGTAAAACCTGTTTGTGGAGATGCATGATGTAAGGAACAAAGAATGGATTTGTGTAGGGCTGCATGATATTGGAAAGATTGAACACTGCAATGCTTTATTTTGCCACAATTATTTCACCAGATGACCTGAATAGCTCTATCTGGAAAGATTTCATTGATTTAGATTGACCGGGATGGTCTGAAGTCTTTTTATATGCAGTGCATCTGCATAAATGATAATAAATTACAAGCATAAATAAATAAACATTGTTTTATGGTATGATAACAGTTTTCAAGTACAGAACTTGAATATTCATTTATTTATTTTCTTTTGGCCTTAGTACCTTTGTTAATCTGGGTTCACCACAGCAGAATGAACTGCCAACTTATCCAGCATTTGTTATACGCAGCGGAGAACCTTCCAGCTAAAACCCATCATTAGGAAACACCCTTACACTCTCATTCACACACATACACTTTGGACAATTAAGTTTACTCAATTCAACTATAGCGCATGTCTTTGGACTTGTGGGGGAAACCAGAGCAGAAATTGAACAATCAAATGTAAAATAACCTGGTCATTGTTGTATAAAAAATAAAAATAAGCATATTTAATAACATCTTTATGTTTTAATCTTTAGTAAATAATCTAATCCTGTGATGCGACTATCGCAGACACACACATTGAGATATCGATGCTCAAATGATATATTGTTCAGCACAGATTCTGCGGTATACTGTATTATAAAATTCTGTAAGAATCTGTAATTCAAAAAATCTAATTACATTTTCATGCAGTTTTATGTAAATTTTATGCAGATTATGATGATAAATGATAGTAACTGTTATTAGATATAGAAAATGTGTTTTTACATCATGGTCAATAATGTAGTTAAGTTTTAATTTCTAAATTTAAGTTTAAAAGTGTTTCTTTGACTTTCCAAAAGAGTGAAAAATATTGACAGATAGAATTTGTTTGTTAGAACACAGAGTTGTGGCTGATCATCTACTGTGTTGGAAACATTCATGTGGCATCAATAAAAAGCTATCTGCGATTTCTAATTTCCACAGTAAAAATGCTTTTCTTACTAAGAGGTTTTGTTTTGTTTCTTGTTTAACTTCCTACAGATTCTTAAATCAAGAAGCATTTTCTAGACTAATAAAAGAATATTGTCTTGTTTTTAAAATAATAAGTCAAAATTCAGTTGTTTTTCATTAAAACAAGCAAAATAATCTGCTAAAGGGGCAGGTAAAATAATCTTACTTTTGTTTTGAAGAAAACAAAAGGTAAAGAAAACATTTTTTGCAGTGCAATGCCAGCATAATAAAACTGCAGTGTTATAAATTAAATAAAATATAAATAAATAAGGTATGACACGGTGACACAGTAGGTAGAGCTGTTGCCTCACAGCAAGAAGGTCGCTGGTTCGAGCCCCTGCTGGGTCAATTGGGATTTCTGTCTGGAGTTTGCATGTTTTCCCCATGTTCGCGTGGGTTTCTTCTGGGTGCTCTGGTTTCCCCCACAGTCCAAAGACATGCGGAACAGGTGAATTGGGTAGGCTAAAATGTTCGTAGTGTATGAGTGTGGATGAGTGTGTATGGATGTTTCCCAGAGATGGGTTGCAGCTGGAATAGCATCTGCTGCGTAAAACATATGCTGGATAAGTTGGTGGTTCATTCTGTTGTGGTGACCCCAGATTAATTAAGGGACTAAACTGAAAAGAAAATGAATGAATGAGTGAATAAATACATAAATAGAAAAATAATAAAATAATACAATAAATTAAAAAAAAATTGAAAATAATAATAAAAAATAAATAAAAAATAAAAATAAAACACTTTGGTCCATTTACAATGTTATTAACTGTTAAAACAAGTCATCAGTATATAAAAACAGTCCATTGTTTTGTTTTGTTTTGAATCTAAAGCTAAAATTAATAATTAAAAGTACAGAAACTGCTTACTGATATAGGGAATAACTCATTTTTGAGCACCAATTTCATGTTCTAACAGCAATGCTACTAAAGTAAACAGAAAATAAAACAAAAACGCCATGAATGACAAGTAGGTATGAACATTAGTTTTGTACAGTATGAAACATTTTGTTGCATGTGGCATTTAACAATATTTACATAATACAATACCAACCAATATTAATACACAATCAAAACATAAGCAAGATTTTAGCAGTCAGACAAATAATAATTGATCTTTTGAATGAATTTCACCACTTTTAGTAGCCGATGCTGCATCTACACTAAACATATATCCCATAGAAAAACTGAACTAAAATAAAGGGTGTAGAAAAATCCTAGTGGCCTTACAGACCTAAATGTGGGTGTGTAGCTTAAAGGTTGCAGGTGCTATAGGGTGACCATCTCTGTAACTTAATACGGTGCCATTTCATGCAAATATATTCAACAAGACATTTTCACATAAAAAGAAGACAACAATATACAACAAAGCTTATTTACTACTAAAGAAATCATTATGGACAAAAGAAGCCTGATTCAGAAGTTCAATCACATAGTTGAGTTTTCACTGAAGTCATTGTTAATTACTAGGAGTCGTTGTTAATTACTGAAGTGGTAATGGAGAGTGGTGACGGAAATGTACAGTATGTGAGTGTTTAAACTGGATATGCAGCCTTTTGCACACAGGCAGCTTAGCATGCGGCAGGTACGTGTGGTTGAGGATGGGTTGGAGTTTCCACCTGTGCTCATATTTTCCAAAGCAGTGTCAGTCACATGGCATGAATAGGTATCTGAATACAGTCCAATATGTCTCATATCTAATGGAGGCCATTTAAGAACACAACGGTATATAATATCAATGATGACAACTGAGCATAATGTGGATTTGCAATCAATAACAAGGCCATTAATGATATGACATTTCCAGAGTTCTGCAGCCAAAATCTGCTGACAGCTTTGAAAACGTTTTAAATGAATTTTAAATTATTAATCTGATTTTAGGGAAATTATTTACATAACAACAGCATTTAGTCAAGCATGACAATGCAAGGTTTTGAAAACAAGATTAAAAGTGCAAGTTATAAAAATGATATGGGTATCATCTCAGAATATGATGGCGGTTCATCACTTTGGTGACCCCAGATTAATAAAGTGACTAAGCCAAAAAGAAAATTAATTAATAAATAAAAAGGTTATATCATATATGCTAAATTTTCTCTATAGTACAACACGGTTTGACAAACATATCCCAAGTTATGTTATTGACAACTAAATTTGGGATTTATTCAAATTGCTATTTTTTAGCTATCAACATTACTACATTTATATACAAATAACTATGTCCAGAAGTGCCATCAAGTTCTCTGGGCTCGGAGGCATCTGGGATGGACCACCACACAGTGCAAACGTGTACTGTAGTCAGTGAATCAGTATTTCAGGTATTTTTGAGGAGAAATGGACGCCCTGTGCTCCCGACTAAAGAAGAAAAGGATCATCCAGACTGTTGTTAAACAGCAACAAGCCAGGGAATGTCATGGTATGGGGTTGTATTAGTGCCCTTGCCAAAGGTAACTTGCACTTCTGTGATGGCAGCATTAGTGCTGAAAATATATAAATATTTTGGAGCATAATAATCTGCCTTCTTTTCCAGAGATGCCCATGCATATTTCAACAAGACAATGCAAATCCATTTTTACACACATTACAAAGTCCTGCCTGCAGAGGAAGAGGATACAGGCATTTGACTGGCCTGCCTGCAGTCCCGACCTGTCTCCTATAGAGAATGTGTGGTGCATTTTGAAGCGCAAAATGCAAAAACAAAGACCACATACTACTGGCCACCTTAAGACTTGTTTGCAGGAGGAATAGGACAAAATTACACCTAAAACACTTCATCAACATGTCTTCAGTCCCTAAACGTCTTTTGAAAAGAAATGGCAACATTACATCTACGGTTGGGCGATGTTAACCAATTTGGCATCGTACAATGTCTAATGTGAAACATCGCGATGGACGATGGCATCGTTGTAGGTGGCGGGGATTAATTATATTTATGAATAATTAATTCATTCATAACAAACTAATTATTTGTAGGTCTTTGCTTTAGCTACCCATAACCAAATTATAAATAAATAAAGATAAACTACACACAAATTATCACCTGTCAATCAATTTTGCCACAGGACTCTGGCATGAACAGGCAGTGTTCTATGTCGTTATAATGGCGTCGACATACTAAAAACATGCACAACCAAAAGCAACAAACCAACAGTATCTGAGGTTTTTGCTAAAATTACCAAGTACAAGAATGAAATCGAAAGATTAAAGCAGTGTACTGATGCTGTGACACGTTACCTGATAGATTCAAAAGACTGAAGAATCGTTAGATAGAGGCAAGATTAATTAAATATCACGCTTAACAACTATAGTGAGACAGCGGCACATCCTTGATAAACTGTCCGACGTGCACTGCTCTCTGGAGTTTTGTGCTCAAAGCACTGACTGCCTGGAGCTCAGATAAGCACATGACAGTGTGTGTGTGGTCACGTGATGTGCATTTTCAGTAGCATAGTGAGGACGGAGGGCTGTTCAGAAATGCTAGATGAAATGCCAGTGTGGTCGTGGATTATTTTTGTTCTAAAATGGTATTTTAAAACTAAGATGTATGAGTGTAAATGGGGTCGTTTGTGTTTTTCATCCAACGGAGGCGGGGCGGAGGATCGCGATGCCGGCTAAGCTTCGTGATGTCTATCGGCCATCAATAATTTTTACCACGTCTTCAGATTTTACCACATTCTCACCTTGTTTTTTTTACTTGTTTATTTTATTTTTTGGATCCTGTTTTTGTTCTGCCTGCTTTCTGGAACCGTTCTTCACCGGCTCTCAAACCCCGTCGCCGTTTTCAACTCCTCTCTGCAACTCAAGTCCGCCAACGTACATGGCGAGCTAATGGGACAAACTGGTTATGGTGGGAAAGCTGTTCATATGGAGATAAGCGGTCAGCTGGTAAGCGCAAAAAAGATTGGCGTCATGCCGCCCTATAGCATTCGTTTAAAAAAATGAATACGTACCTCTGGCTGCATATTTTGCGATCTCCAAAACGTATATAGGACTACATTTTCAGAATGAGCCTATGTTGAAAAAAGTAGAGACGTTTTTACATTTAGAAACTGCTAGTAAATTTGGCAAGTAATTAGAAAAAGCCAGCAAGTAATGCACAACATAAAAAAATTTAGCAGTGATATTTTTATTAAGTCAATAATAAACGGATCAATAAGTTTAAATATAAATGTAAATATTTCTAATCTTGTATGCAAAAAAAAGACAAACAAATGCAGTAGACAGCTGAATTTACTCTTAATTATTATATTTTTTGCAGCTTGTTCAAACTACTTATTTAAAATTAGCTGAAACAACTCAATTCTTGAGCTTGATTTTGGGACAACTTAATATTTTATGTTCAATCCGCTTAAATTTGTTAACTTAATCAATTTGTGTTGGGAGAAGATGATTGAATTGTGTAGAATCCTGCACTTTTTACAGTCTACTTTAAAAACCTAAATTGCAGAAAACAAGGAAAGATCATCGCAAGATTATTTATAAACATAGCAATTTACCAATACCAATCAGGCATGTTCATTCTTTAGGCAAAAAGACTGAAATAGTATTTTGTCCAATAGTCTAAAAAAGTTCATTTATATTTCTAATTTATTTCTATGGACGCTGCGATTAGGAGTTAGCATTACCGACCACGACTTGCTTTCCGCAAACACAATCCGCTTATCCTTTGACATCTTGCTGCTTTCTCTGTGTACAAGTTTTAGACAAAGCGCATCAACCTGACACTCTGTTGCCGAGTGTCTTTTTACGACCATCCATCAGCGCTGATAGCCTTTCTGGCTAATGGTAACTCTATAAGGGAAAGCGCTGTAACTGACCTGTGTGCCTTTATTATTATGCTTTACTGTGCCGATTGAAAGAGTCGTGCTTTAAAGGCCTGATTTGCAGTGTAATTGCTTGTGGACATTGTGCTTGTGGACAATTAATTTAAGTTACAAGGGGTTATATAAGCAGTGTTGTGTAAGTTCCTTAAAAATGGTGATTAATGACTAATTACGTCACCATTTAAACTACTTTTCTTAATTTGTTGTTTAAAGGTCATTTAATTATTCAATAAGTAATTTAATTACTAGGGTCAAGCCGTGTTTACACAAGTGTGGTTTTGTTTAAAAAAAAGACAGATCACAACCCATGGTTCAGAACTCACATGATCTGAGGATAGGCATTAACCGGTATATGATTCTGCTGGTATGATAACCTGGGAGAAAAGTATCACGGTTTTGCGATATTGTGATAGTAAAATAGGCTCTTTTTAAATGTTTGGGTAAAAAGCAAAAACTTTTTTTCCCTTTTAAACACAATATATTTTATTTTAAGAGACATTTAAAATATTTTGAAACAGTAAGTATGTCAGGCTAAACAATTTAAATGAGTTTATTTCAGTAACGTTTTTTTTTTTTTTTTTTTTTTTTTTTTTTTTTACAATTTAAATTGGCATCTTTAAACATCTTTTCTGCTGGAGATACTGTTGTCCTAAAAAATAAAAATAAAAAATAAAAATAAATAAAAACGTAAATAAAAAATCCTACACATACCTTAAGAACGGTATTGCAGAAAATTTTGATGATTTTAAAATCTTGACTTTTCCAAACCGCATTATACCTTGAAAACGGTTATCATCCTATGCCTACCCACAGATTATAAATAATAAGTAATACAAATTTTTACTATACTAATTTTGTAACGATCGCAGAGACATCGCCTCTCGCATCATTTAAATAACATGTATGAAAGCATTTAGGCTTTCCCATAAAATATAATGATGACGAAAGAAGTTGTGGTAGGGTATTCAGGATGTGGTGGGTTTCTAAGGTTATTAAAGGTGTTTTCTGTCACTACTTGTTTAGCCTGCATTAATGCATTCAGTGTAAGCTGCACCATTAATCAGAATAAAAGATCAGGATTTCAACACTCACACAACATAAATTATTAATGATGGGGATTTGCATGTTTATTAATCCTTCGAATCGCTGTATTCAAATCTGTGTTTGAAAAATGCAAAAATCAAGAAAGAGATTCAGTCTTTGGTCTTTTGAGTTACAAACAGTCAAATAACTCAGAAGTACTGGGAGAACAGATTATAATTTAGATAAAACCACTGATGTTTATGATAAAGATTATAACCACCATCATATGTATTTAATTTGATGTTCAAAAATGAAAGTTGAAGGCAGCAATTACAGTTTCAAAAATACGCCACTGAATAATTCTTCAAAAATGACACATCTAGCATTGAAACCTTAAGTTTTATCAGTGAATAACTGAATCATTTATCGAAAAAGAGACTAAAAATAAACATGGGTTGTACAAATTATATTGTTAGATTTCTACATTTAGCGTTATCAGCAACAATTGTAGTAACTGTGAATTTTTCATAGTGCTGAATATTTTACAATTTATTTTTAATAAAATTACAGCTTCTAAGTTAAAACAAAAGTTTCCTGCAGTGCTTTTTTAAAATCTATTTTAGCATTTTTATGTATTTAAAAAAAAAAAAACTCCGTCCACACTATACAATATAAAATGCATGACACACAACCATTCATGCTCACTGTGCACACATGTCTTGCTGGGTAAATGCTGTATATTGGTTGTGTAACGGCCATATGAGAGAGGATGACGAATCATGGAACGATACACAATAGTGACTCTAATGCTGACTCTTTTCAAGTTTCCATTTCAGCCCATCTATACTGACACTAACAGCTTTTCTTACTAAAGCAAGAGTCTGCATTGTTCAAAATAGTTGGTCAGAGATGTTGGAGAAGTGTGTGTGCCAGGGATAATCATAACAAAGCCTAAACTTTTTCAACAAAAACACACTAAAATGACTTTTGCTGCTTGTTCAAACTACTTATTTCATATAAGTTGAAAGTTGAAAAAGTTTTTTTTTTTGGACAACTTAATTGTTTTATGTTCAATCCACTTCAATTTGTAAAAACTATTAAGTTAACTTAATGGATTTATGCTGTGACAACATGAAGGAATTGTGTGGAACCCTGGATTTTTTACAGTTTAGGAAAAAACACCATCTCCATACTACAAAAAATCTCAACACAACAGAAATTAAAACTCTTAATTATTTAAATCTCAGTCAAACAGGGGACTTATAGTTTTATTTATGTAAAGTTATAAAGTTATATAAGATTACAAATTGTAATATATTATCATTAATTTATAACTTCATTGTTTCTTAAGCATGTGCTGTTGTCGAGTAACTGCAACCTTCTTTAGTTAAAAAAGTTGATTATTCGTCTAAATATCCACTTTAAAAATTGATCTGTTAAATAGAAGTTTGCGTATTTTGTGATTCACAAGTGTTTTCTGTTTATTTACGATTGTAAATAGCATTATGGGATGTGGATCTCTGCTCTGTCTACTTTTATTGTTGAAAATTCAACTTAACAGTTTAACAAAGTGAATTTTTTGTCATTTTAGTAGTCTGAAATGATATAATGTATAAGTTATACACATTTAATACTCTTTAATTATGTAAAGAGAAATAAGACTGTAAAATGACAGAAAATTCTTACAGTTTATTACAAGGTTTTTGTACTGTTATACCAACTCCATCCCAGATGTTTGGTTTCTTGTAAGTTACATGCAGAGTTGGGCATGATCAATATGTTTTAGGCTGCAGGACACTTAACAATGCAAAACTGAAGGATTGTTTTTTTTTTTAAAGCAATTTTGTTGTTACATCACAGGAGATCATGTCACTGCTTAACAGTCATATAATCTAAGCACTGAAACGTAACCCTTAACACACCTTTATGTGTAACACTCACAGTCAAGAGCCTCTAAAAAATGTCACCAGAGGATTCTGTAAATACATTTGACCCTTATTTATTCGAAGTACGGTTTATTTACAGTTTCAGTACTCACTTGAATGATTATCAATTCTGTTTCACCTCACGTATTCTGTCAAAAAATGTAAATAGATCAGTAATGTTTTCATTCATTCATTTTCTTTTTCGGCTTTGTGCCTTTATTCATCAGGGGTCACCACAGCGCAATGACCCGCCAACTTATCCAGCATATGTTTTACACAGTGGATGCCCTTCCAGCCACAACCCAGTACTGGGAAACACCCATACACTCTCACATTCACACACACATACACTACGGCCAATTTAATTTACTTAGTTCACCTAGGCTAAACATTAAAAATATTGTTGTTAACTATATATCTGACTGTCTATTAATTTGATTATGAACAATAAAACACTTACACTATTACATTAATAAAAAGCTAAATAAACATAGTCATATTTATAATTATTCACATATGAATAATTATAAAAATGGTAAAAACCCAATAAAATGACTGAAAATAAGCAAAAATAAGTATGAAAACATAGCAATATCGAGGATCTCAAAATAACACTGGATGATCAAAACCACTGACATCTGTTGCTCCTAGGTTTCTTTTTTTTTTGCTATTACTTCTAATGTCCTCATTTGTAAGTCACTTTGAATAAAACCATCTGCCAAATTATTAAATGTTAACATAAAAACTTCTGAAAAACACATCAAATGCATGCACCGTCAATAATTAAAATGTCATAAATAATTAGACTACAGAAAGTAAAAGCAAAATCAACTGCAGCTGTGCAAATAAAAAAGTAAACATAATTATTTATGCAAAGTGCATGCTGGGTAGATAGCAAATAGATCAGAACCAAAAAAACAAAATTTCTGAGAGTAATATATATATATATATATATACACACACACACACACACACACACACACACACACACACACACACACACACACACACACACAGTTGAAGTCAGAATTATTAGCCCCCCTGTTTATTTTATCCCCTAATTTCTGTTTAACGGAGAGAAGATTTTTTTCAACACATTTCTAAGCATAATAGTTTTATTAACTCATCTCTAATAACTGATTTATTTCACCTTTGCCATGATGACAGTGAATAATATTTTCTATACAGCTTAAATTGACATTTAAAGCCTTAACTAAGTTAATCAGGTTAACTAGGTAGGTTAGGGTAATTATTGTAGAACGAGTAATATTTATTATATGCATATTGCGCTTAACAAACTAAAGTACATATGTAGGCTAATGGATGTCTGTGCAAACAACACGTTTCCCTATCCCAGAAGAGAGAAAGTGAAAGTAAAGGCCAATTGGAGGAGGTTCATCTCTCATTCTCAGGCTGCAGATGGTCTGTTTAACTGTTTATTTGTTTTCTGTGTATTTTATTCTTGATCGTTTTTAAAATATGTATGAATTAAGTCTGATTGAACTTGTTTGTATGTTCTTGTCAAATTGTCAAGTAAAAACAATCAATCCCATAATTCTTTAAAGTGCATTACCCTATTGTGATGCAGTTCCTAGAGAAGTGGAACATCAAATGAGCAAACAGTGGGCGTGGCTTGTTTTTCTACTGCGAGCTGATTGGATGCAGTAAAGTAGGCATTTCGTTTAGAACAATCGAGAAAAGGGTTCCAGAAGAGTTAATACAACCTAACAACCTCCTCATCCTCAACATTTCTGTTTGCTGTCAAAACGTACAGTTGGAGGGGCGTGGTTAAATATGTTAGCCACGCCCAGTACCCCCGACAGACATAATCTGACAATTTAACTGAAAACATTCCAGTGCATTGTCAGATTTCAATTAAAGATTAGAAGGGCAAACATTTTTTTTCTTAATGACAAGCACAGACCACAACCTGATCTATTAAAATCATATGGTTAGTTTTGATTTCATGTGTACTTTAAGGCCATATTTTCCCTCCCGCTTCCTTGTCACTCACCTGAAGTCGCTGTATGGATGTATAATCCACACCCCAAATGACTTGACCCTGTCCTGCTCGGCCGCGACCCCTTTAGCGCTCCCAAACATCCGCAGGGAGAACTTATTGACCCCAGGCTGGAGCATGGAGCTGAACTGCCTCTGGAGGAACGTGGACTGGTCAACAAACGGCCCATCCTCTGCTTCAGACGCCACTGGGGCTCCTGAGGACTCGGGCATGGCTTTATGGGGGAGAGGCGGGGTGGCAGCGGTCACGGTGGTTGTGGTGGCTGTGGTCCCGTCTAACCCTGCGGTCACCTCCAGGGACTTTGAGGTGGGACTGGCCCCTGAATCCGAGCGCTCCTGGTTGTGGTTCACGATGGATAGCAGTCTCCGGCTCACGTCCTCGGCTTCTCCTCGCAGTAAAGTCTTGGAGGACGAACGCCAGCCGGTCAGGGAGAAACCCCCTCTGGAGCGAAGCTTGGAGTCACCGTTTGAAGCCGGAGGTTGACCATCGCCGTCCATAATGCAGATCTACTGATGCTCCTGCAGGTTCAAGACTAGTTTGACAAGAGGAATAAAATGAGGACACCCATAAACACAAATTTTTTAAACCCAAAAATTGACGGTTTGTTCAAACTACTTGCTTCAAACAAGTTGGAAAAATACAATAATTGATGTTTTTTGGGACAACTTAATTGTTTTATGTTCAATTCACTAAAATACATAAAAACTAATAAGTTAACTAAATTCCTGTTGTCTTAACACAAATCAATTTGGTGGAACACAGCATTTTTTACAGTGTATTAGTGAGTGCACCAAATGTTTAAAGACATAATTAATCATTTATTTTCAAACACTTATAATTTTCACACAATCAGGCCTATACGACATTGGAAATGATGTGACTATTTATATACGTTTTGTTTGTTAACTCTGTGAAGTAAGGTTCCATTTGCTAAAATCAGTTCATTGAACTAAAATCCTTTATTAATCTGATGTTAAATACATAGTAAATGCTTAATAATGCAGTAAAATCTAAAGTCATACTTGTTTTATTAAATGGAGCTAATAACTTACAAAATTCTGTTGTACTTTTGAAATCAACTTTAAAGTTCACTCACCGGCCACTTTATTAGGTACACCTGTCCAACTGCTTGTTAACGCAAGTCTCTAATTAGCCAATCATAACATGGCAGCAACTCATTGCATTTAGGCATGTAGACTTGGTGAAGACGATCTGCTGCAGTTCAAACCGAGCATCAGAATGGGGAAGAAAGGTGAATTAAGTGACTTTGAATGTGGCATGGTTGTTGGTGCCAGATGAGCTGGTCTGCGTATTTCAGAAACTGCTGATCTACTGGGACTTTCAAACACAACATCTCTAGGGTTTACAGAGAATAGTCTGAAAAAGAGAAAATATCCAGTGAGCGGCAGCTCTGTGGGCGCAAATGCCTTGTTGATATAGGAGAATGGCCAGACTGATTTCAGCTGATCGAAAGACAACAGTGACTCATATAACCACTCGTTACAACTGAAGTATGCAGAAGAGCATCTCTGAACGCAACATGTTGAACCTTGAGGCGGATGAGCTACAGCAGCAACAGACCACACCGGGTGCCACTCCTGTCAGCTAAGAACAGGAAACTGAGGCTACAATTCACACAGGCTCACCAAAATTGGACAATAGAAGATTGGAAAAAGTTGCCTGGTCTGATGATTCTTGATTTCTGCTGCGACATTGGGGTGATAGGGTTCGAATTTGGTGTCAACAACCTGAAAGCTGAAAGCATAGATCAATCCTGCTTAGTATTAAACAGTTCAGTCTGGTGGTGGTGGTGTAATGGTGTGGGGGATTTTTTGGCACACTTTGGGCACATAAGCACCAATTGAGCTACGTGTCATTGTCTCAACACAAATTGAGTAAGTTAACTTAACATATTTCAGTGGATTGAACATAAAAAAATTAAGTTGTCACCTAAAATACAAAAATTGTGTTGTTTCTTAATGAGTCGTTTGAAAAAGCAGATACATCCTTTGTTGTTTTGAGTGTACAACATTCTGAATATCATTAAAGACACTAAAAGTTAAGTAAAAAGGTTAGCTTTAAAAGTATTTTAAAGCACACAATATCAATATGGTGCAAGTGCATGTTCATTATCACCTTATATTGAATTGAATATCGGCATATGTCTAATACTTGTAAAAATTTAGTTTTCAATATAAAAAAAAAACAAAATAGGATTTTAACACTCTTTAAAATCACCAATAATACATTTAATAAATGTTATTATGTAACTATAACACATATATATCTTTATAACACTTATTTAAACATAATTTCAAGTGCATATGTGCAGTGGATATGTACATATCAAGAAGAACTAGTTTCACTTATAGCTGCACTAATTCATCTTGAGTTGTACATATCAACCGACTACACATTGTGATTATGTTCATATCAATCTGCATACCTCAGTTTATTAATAGCAACCTGTACATATATTTATCTCCTGTAAATCTATTCATAGTTAATACAACCAGTAATGTCTCTATGATTGCACTTCATAACTTAACTTATACCGATATCCTATTGCACTCCTAGTTAGACCTAAACTGCATTTCGTTGCCTTGTACATGTGTAATGACAATAAAGTTAAATTTAATCTAATAATGCAAACATAACTGATTACATTTGCTACAAACTCTTTTGCGTGTAATACTGTTTACAACTCAACTCAGCACTCTCAAAAAAGCTCAAACATGTCAATTTACTGTAAGTTTACCAGTAGAAACGGACTCCGGAAAGTTCCAAGGAGAACCCAGTCGTTCCCCGCTGTGTAATTCATCCGCCCTTGGAAAGTTCCTCAGGGAATAAGTGCATTTATTGTCAATATTATTCCTCCTCATGAATTTTCCATTTCTAAAACATCTCGCGCGCGCGGGAAATAAAGCTCCTCGTCTTGTTGTCAAATCACGCGTCGGTTATGAGATGAGGAGGAAGATGAAAGACGCAGAGGTTTGCGGATAATCGGCTTCTTGATGGCAGGCGCTGTATTTATCTCTCTCTCTGCTGACACCTGCGTGTTTTACCGGTCTGGATGTACAGGTAAGGGACTTGAGCGTCACATCGCAGCGGAACAGATGGGAGGAAATGGGCGGGCCAAACCTGCGCTGAGGACACGACGCTCACAGGTGTATTTACCTGAGAATGAGCACTGCTTTTTAAATGCTTTCTGCTCAAATATACTGTAATTTTGGGGACAACATCTTTTATATTTTATTATATTATATTATATTATATTATATTATATTATATTATATTATATTATATTATATTATATTAGCCTATACATCTTTCCTTTTTCGTGTGTTTTTAACTACTTCAAATGCTGACTACTATATTATACACACTCTAAATGTTGTCATGTTGTCCCAACACAAATCAATTAAGGTAACAAATTTAAGTGGATTAAACATAAAACAATTAAGTTTTCTCCAAAAAATCTAACAAAATCTCAAAAATTGTGTTGTTTCAGCTCATTTTAAATAAGTAGTTTGAACAAGCAACTATATATATATATATATATATATATATATATATATATATATATATATATTGAATGTATACATATAAAATAATATTTAGAATCACATTAGCATAATCTATTTGTAGAAATACAATTTAATTATTATTTGTATCATTATTATGTATTTACATATTAATTAATTATACTTATACTCTTTAGAAACGAATTATTTGGTTCAGTAATTATGTAAATGTCATGTCACCCAGCAAAACTTAACTTTCAGGGCTAAACAATAAGGACTGTCCGATGGCCCGAGGCCAGCTTGAGAGACGCTCGGAACAGTAGACCAGATGGTTACTGTCTTCGTGCTGCCTTGTCACTAAAGTTTAATTTGCCTGCAACAGTTTGTCAATTGTGTAGAATCGAGAAACAGTTTGTGCTTTTAAGCCTTTAAATGCTACCTTTTCTGTGATGTCGTAAACACCATATTGCTTTTCAGTTCCTCTCATCTGATCGGATGTTGTGAGCACGTTATTTTTGTCTGTAACTTGGTAACAACCAGTACAGCAAAGCGACAGCAACATGGCGGCAACATCAAATTATGAGGCTAATGTCTTGGAAGCAGACATTTATGTGGGCACAACACATTGAAAATGAAGCAGGGTTTGGAACAGTTTGTTGTCAGTTTGGCAAAGCAGCCACCTTTTGTTAAATCATTTAGAACTGCAATAAAATACCTGCACGTTTTCCATACTGCTCTTTTTGTTTCCATAACACTTTGAATTAATGATTAATTAATACATTAAAATACATTAAACTTGTAAATGCACAGACGTTGTTTTTGAAGCTTTATTTACAATATGTGGCTAAGAAATAGCTATTAACTTGTTTTGTTTTTTGGTGGGACCTGTGAAAATTTTGGCAGGGCAAGTAAAAATCTGAACCACTGGCCCAACCGAGCCAGTCGAAAAAATCCTTAGTATTGAACCCTGACATTAATGTCAATTTTAATCAGTTTGGTAGTTGCTAGATCAATTAAAAAAGCCTATATGTTTTAATTTTTTATCATGAATGACTTTAGTTAAACGCATGTATTCATGTTAATTTCTACATTAATTTAGCTAACATAAGTCAGTTCATTCTGAAATAGCACAAGCAAGCAACAAAGCAGACCAACAACGTCATAGAACGTTAATATTAGGTTAGATGTAGGTTGTCAGCGTCTATAAGAACGTTATTTTGACATCCAATAACAATGTGAAATGACGCTGATATTTCATTGATTTTATTTTATGTTCAAAATTGACCAAAATCCAACGTCGAGCCAACATCTTAAACCAACATCATATTGAGGTCAAATACTGACATTTATGTTAGTTAAGTATGACAACCACAATTCAACATCTGATAGACGTAATATTGGGAACGTCCACAAAACGTCAAGCTGTAACATCAATAGACATTGATATTTGGTTGTTTTTAGGTTGTGTTGGAAAGTGACCAAAATCCAACGTCTGTCCAAAGTTGAACATTGACGTCAGCTTGACGATGGGTTCTGACGTCAACCCGATTTTCATTTCAAAACAAAATGCAACATCCCTGGATGTTGGGGTACAACGTCAACCTGACGTCATGTTGAAGTCCTGTGGCTGCTAGGAATGAATATGAACATGTATTTTTATTAACAAATAAATTACTCATTGCTTAGAAAGCCTTAGTTAATGCATTAATATCAACACATGGGACAACAAGTGTTACCACAAGATTAATCGTGATAATAATTCATAATTTTTTTGTTTTGTATAGATGTATATTTTATATCTAAATATAAAAAACAATTCTCAAATATATGCATGTATTTAGATATACATAATAAAAATACACAGTACACACACGTCATGTCAAAACAGCCTTTTGTTTTCATTTGATCATAATTTTTTTTTTTTACTCGTTGTAACTTAAAGATGATGTATAAACTACAACTACTTCCTAAATTAATTGTAGTTCTACGCCAAAACAGTTGGATATTTTGCATGATACCACTCTGTTTCATTTATTTTTTGCTTCAGTGGTGGTTCATTGACAGCTTACTGTACTCGTTTTGTGTACCTTAGTGAGAACGCATATTGGTTACATTCCATATTTTAAACAGTCTCAAATCAGAGTCAAACTGCAAACCTGACAGTGAAAATGGACGTATCATCAATCTAATTAATAAAGTAAAAGAGACAACTACAGTCACATCATGCTATAAAGTGAGTTCACTTAAAATTAATGTAATTAAAAATTAATGTTAAAATAAAAATGATAAGTTGCTCAAGTGGTTTTAAACTTTAATGATTATCTGTCTTCTGTTTAACACAATAGGAGCTATTCTGAAGAACGCCGGGAGAAAAAGCAGCCATTGACGTCCATGATAGGAACAGAAAAGAACTGAACTGTTTCTTCCGCAACATTCTTCATTATCTCACTTTGCGTTCAACAGAAGGAACAACCCAAACAGGTCTGGAACAAGCGAAGGGTGAGTAAACAACAGCAGAATTTAACAGAATTGACATTTACATAAACAGTTTACTCTTGTAAAATAACTCCATTACCTGTCGTCGCTCACATGAGGGCATCAGTCGGGTAAATACAGCGTCTATCTAACATATATCTAGTTTCGACCACTGTCAGTCCTGTGAAGTGCTGAGTATCGTGTTCCTGGGTCTGAGCATAAGTGAGACGCTTTACCTTTGGTGAGTGAGAGGAAGACAATAAAAATAATTAAAGACATGACCTCTGATGTACAAACAGATGGAGAACTCGGCCAAAAGATCCGGATCACGTCCTTTAATGTTCTGTGTACACTGATAATGTCTATCAGTTTCCAATAAATTAATTTAGTCTAAAAAATAAAATAAAATAAAAGTAGTTTATTTTATTATTATTATTAATTTAAAGGGTTTTTCATTTTTAATGTATACACTCATTTCTCAGTCCTTGGTTGCAGCTGGAAGGGCATCCGCTGCATAAAACATATGCCGGAATAAGTGGTGGTTCATTCTGCTGTGACGACCCCTAAAAAATAAGGGACTAAGATGAAGAAAAACGAATGAATCAATGAATGTTTGTTTGTATACACTCAAAAATATGAATGGGACGATAACCAGCCCTAAGGTTTACTATGGTTTGTAAAAGTCATGGTTTTAAAACCGCTACAATTTTCAATGATACCGTTCCTATGGTATATGTAAGTTTTGGGTTTTCAACAATTATTTTATTTAGTATTTCAGGGCAACAGTTTCTCCAGCAGAAAATGACCCTCCACATCAAAATCTACAAGTCAGCCCACAATTCAACAAACATCTTAGAAACAAATCGCTTCTACACCACTATCCAAACATGCTATTGACCTGAACAGTGCAGTGGCTTCACTTCTTATCCAAAGAAAAGAAAGATCTTCAACGATGCCTTTTCAAGTTGTAAAAAATCTGTTTTTTAAAATTGTTGGAAGATATTATCAATTCAATACGTAAAAATAAATTCAATAAATTCAATTCAATAAAAAAAAAGTCAGAAGAGGATTTTCTTCAATGTCAAAATATTAGTAATTTATTGGGTAAAAATGAATGATTCAATGAACAGATTTCTCGGTATCCTCAATGCAATGCAAGGATCACATTCAGAAAATGCGCAACCACTCTACATTTCCTGACTCAAGAATTTATACCCAGCTGTTATTAACAGGTGGAGTTGCTTATCAATTATTCTCCAGTCCTCCGTCGGCCGCACCCATACATACTTCCTCTTTTTCTACGGATTCTCTGCACAACATTAAAAGCATAAGACTTCACATCTGCAAAGAGTCTGTGTTCAGTTTCAACGCATCTCTGCTCACAGGAAGTTTAGCTGCAGAGCTAAAGTTCATTTTAGACATTCAGGCCTTTGCATTTCCATCAGCTGGTTAATATGTCACCTTAAGCAATGCAAATGTTTAATAAAAAGAAAAAAAACCAAAGTAATAAAAAAATGTATTGTTTTTTACAACAAACTAATGAAGACAGCAGAAATCAAAGATTTATTTTAAGTTAATTCATTTAATCATTCATTTTCTTTTCGGCTTAGTCCCTTTATTAATAAGGGTTATTACACTGGGTTATTAGTAAAACATAATTTTTAAATGAAATTTCAATAGTTCACACTAAGAACAGAAGAGAACACTGAGCTCAAAAGATCCTCGAGCACGGGGCTCCCTCTCGTTTGTGGGGCGAGAGGAGTTTGAGCTCAGGTAGATCTCGAGAACTCCCCTGCTATTGTAGCTAAATTAGGGGTTGCTTTGAAGAGATAACTACTAACTAGGAGCATGTCTATAGTGCCGATTTAGATTTAGACAATTAACTTAAGTCGCATGGTTTTGGATAGTGGGAGGAAATTGGGGGAAGTGGGGGAAAACCGTAAGAGCACAGGGAGAACATGTAAACTCTGCACAAAAACATGTACTGGCTTGGTTAGGACTAGAACCAGAGACCGTCTTGCTTCGAGGCAACAGTGATAACCACTGGGCTGCCGTGTCACTCATCTAGGAAAGGATGAGAAGTAGGGGTGGAAAGGGGGATTCTTCGAAATAAAGATGGCTGTGGTATAGAACTTTGGCTATTTACAGAGACTTAGGAATCATCTGATTGGTGATTCATGAATTGGCTGCTGCGGGATCAGCCATGATCAAACACAAACCCATGATCCTCTCCAAATTTAAGGAGCTGCTAACTATATCAATTTTCTAGAACTATATCAAGCCTTTTTTTTTTTTTTTTTTTTTTTTACTTTTAATTAAAGTGTACCATAATACATGTTCTATTTTAGCGTGACCTAAAAAAATTAGAAAAAAAAACACTTAATAATATATAAACACACTTGTCATCGGCATATATATAGTGCTATTTATTTTGTATGAAATTATGGTTTGTTTTCTCCATGACTTGTTGAACATTTTCAATAAATAGACATGTCACACCAAAAGACAACAAAAGTTAATCTTAGAGTGGTTGCAAAAAAATAAATTAATTAATTAATTGTCCAAAAAAAAAAAAAAAAAGCCTAAACAACAAAAATTTAAAAACGTGCACATCATGGGCTTCGGTCATTTCAAATTTACTGTGGAATTGCTGATTTAAAATCAGGATATCGTGTCACACCTTTTAGAAACAATGATTACCATTTACTGAAATAGCCACTTGTGAAATTAGCTCGTGAGTTAATTAGTAATTATTGTAATTTATTAAATAGGAAAACTTTGAGATGTGGCTGAAAAATGTAAGAGCAGTTTTTATAACAAGACATTCATGGAAAACTGCATTTTAAATGATGATATGATAATACTAAATATACTGATTTTTGTCATTTGTGACTGTGAAAGTGCAGCGTCATATGCCCACACAGAATCAAGCTGCGCAGAATTCCACAGATTTTTAGCCCATCAATAATTCAGTTTTTTTTTTTACTTGAGTAAATGTGTGTAAATCAATAGTCATTCAGTTTTTAAATTAACTACAGTAATATTATTGACTAAAATGAAAATGCTCATCTGATTTATGTACAATGCAGTGTGTACAGTAAGATTTTCTGTATTTTAGTAGAGATATTATGAGAGACTTGCTTTATTTTACAAATAAAGTGAATCTTAATTGGATTTGCATTTTAAACATTAAATAAAAGTTAAAAATGTTTTTTTTTATTTCACATATTAAGGTTTTGGTTATGATACGGCCAAAATAATTACGCAGAAATCCACAGATTTTTACCAAAATTCTCAGCACAAATAGCAAAAAACATCCGCAGATTTCGTCTGCTGTAGTCATAGCCCATAAACAGCACCAGGGATTGGCCAAATTACTGATAAGCAACAACAATCTGGAGCTTCTTTATTGCAAAAATGTACAGTAAAAGAAAGCCAGACACGTGAGCTGGCTCAGTAGTTTACAGTAGATAGAGCGTAGTTTGAGGCATCTGAGAGGAGATTGGAGTTCAATTGGAGTTCATCTGTTTTAAAATGACTGAACATCATCAGTGAAGAAAATAACAAAAGAAGAAATAAAAAAGTACAGAAACAGACAAAATATGAAGTGCACATACACTGAAATACTGGTGGACAGCAAGTAACACAAACAATGAATGTAGAATTCTGAAGTTGAAATTTTGAGAGTGTTTTCACAATAAATTTGGTTTTATTTACCACAAGTGTAAAACTGATAGAAATAAAATGACATTTTCCTTGCGTTATTCTGTTATAATCACCATTTGGGTGTGCATTACCCTTTACATTTCATAATCGGACAATATTCCTGGAGTGCAGCGTCTCATCGTTCACCTCAGATACTGAACGGAGTTTGTGATGGAGGCCTGTGCTGCGTTCAGGTTCAGACTGAGCCCTTGGAAGGCGCCGAAAAGCGAGTTGTCATTTTTGCTGGAGGTCTTGCTGTTTAGGTTTGTCCTCTGAACCGGTGGCTGAAAGAAAATGGAGATCAAAGTTAGCCATGTTATTACATATTGCTATTTCAGTTGCTGGAAAAAAAATGAGAACCCGGTCCAGGAGATTGATTTTGAAGACTCATTCATTCATCTTTTGGCTTAGTCCCTTTATTAATCTGGGGTCGCTACAGTGGAATGAACCACCAACTCATCCAGCATATGTTTTACACAGAGGATGCCCTTCCAGCTGCAACCCAGTACTGTGAAACATCCAAACACACTCAAACGCTTTGGGCAATTTAGTTTATTTAATTCGCCTATAGTGTATGTCTTTGGACTGTGGGGGAAACAGGAGCACCCAGGCAAACACAGCGAGAAACTCCACACAGAAATGCCAACTGATCCAGCCAGGACTCGAACCAGCGACCCTCTTGCTTTGAGGTGACAGTGCTAACCACTGAGCCACCATGTTTGGAGACTCATTTCAAGCAGAATTTCTTTATTTAGATGTGTTGGTTGTCCTGCAGTCAAACAGCATCTTCAAAAAGATCTCCAAGATGATTCTCCTGGACGGGGTTCTCATTTTATTCCAACACAGTGCCTGAATGTGAATGTGAATTTCAGAAAAGTACCTTGGCGTAGCGGTGTGGACTTCTGTAATGCACCCTCATGGCAGCTCTTTCTGCGTTCTTCTGTGCAAATTTGGCTTGTCTGTGTTTCCTGTTTTAAAAAAAAAAAGATTAACAATTACTTAAAGTGAAGCAATCACATCGGCTGTTCCTATATAATAATTAATGTTGGCTCAGTTACAGTACTTGAAAAACATAATTCATTACTAATTACCTCATTAAAACTGTATTTAAATTAATTTTTGTAATTACTTTGCCTGAAAAGTAACTTAATTTCTCAATAAGTAATTTAATTAACTGACTTAATTGAAAATAATCCACATAAAAGGCAAAGACAATAGACATTAAACACTTAATTCTGTCAATTTGAGTCAAACAGGATTTTTAGGTTTTAGTTATATTTATTAAAATGTAACATTTTAAGCAACATGCGCTTAAAAACTCAAACCGTTTCAAAAGACCCCATATTTCATTACATTTGTAAAAGATTTCATGTTTCTTAAGCATGTTTAGTCATCAGATAAATCTATCTGTGGTTGAAAATGTAATCTTTATGCAAAATATAATATTTACTG
Source organism: Danio rerio (assembly GCF_052040795.2). NCBI lineage: Eukaryota > Metazoa > Chordata > Actinopteri > Cypriniformes > Danionidae > Danio > Danio rerio. Next base: position 10,271,231 of record NC_141039.2, on the reverse strand, counting down.
TGGTTCTGAATTTATATCATATATTTTCATAAACTGAAATATGCAATTGTCTGATAAATATAGCCTTCTTTAGTTAAAAAATATAATTATTCTCTAATATATATATATATTTTATTAAAAAAAAAAAAAATATATATATATATATATATATATATATATATATATATATATATATATATATATATATATATATATATATATATATATATATATATATATATATATATATAGTTACTTTTAAATATAGTTGCTTCTCTGAATTATTTTAAAGCAGGGATGCCCAAACTCAGTCCTGGAGGGGTTGGTGTCCTGCATAGTTTAACTCCAACTTCCGTCAACACAACTGCCTAAAAGTTTCTAGTATACCTGGAAAGAGCTTGATTTGCTGGTTCAGGTATGTTTATTTGGGGTTGGAACCAGGGGTGGATTTAACCAATAAGCGAAGTAAGCAGCCGCTTAGGGCCTCAGGAAATTTGGGGCCCTCCAATAAATACCTAGAAGTATAAATTATACACATAACATTGTGTTCTATCATATTTTGTATGGTGAGCGACTAACAAATAAAATTTTAACATGATAACATCTACGCAAATTTGTCTTATAGCCCCAATCATGGAGCAGACCAGCAGACAACATTTAGACATTTAGCTTTAAAAATGAATTTTTATTTTATTCTTTTTTTTTGTTGATGTGAATTCATTTTTAGAAAACAAAATCACTCAACATGTAGAGATTTTCTTTAAATAAAACAAAAAAATAAATAAAATAATAAAAAATTATTACAATTATTTAAAAAGGGTGTATTTTAGGACAGTTGGGCTCTTTGGCTGGAACTGCTTAAGGCCCCCAAATCACTAAATCCACCCCTGGATGGAACTTAAACATGCAGGACTGAGTTTGGACACCCCTGATTTAGATAGAATTGTTGAATTTTTTTTACAGTATTTTAAGTATAATACAAGTAACTTTAATCACCTGAACATTAAAGGCGATCCCTTACTTAACTTTTTAGAGGAAAGGTTATTTAATTTCATTAACTCGTTAGTTTGTAACTAACTTAGGACCACACGGAATCTGTGAGCGCAGAAACCCCCAGATTTCAAGCCCATCATTGAGTTTGTATTTACTTGAGCAATTGTGTGTAAATTTATATTTATTCAGTTTTTAAAATAATTTCAGTAATAATATTGACTAATATAAAAGTGTTTATTTACTTACAATACAGTTTGTAAAGTAATATTTTCTGTCTTTTAGTAGATGTATTAAATGAAAGATTTGCTTTACCAATAAGTGGATCTAGATGGATTTGCATTGTAGACATTAAATATTAATCTTAGACATTTAAATAAGTTAAAAATCTTATTTTTATTTTATATATTAAGTTTTTGGCTAAGATACTTCCAAAATAATTCCGCAGATTTTTTTTTTTTTTACAAAATTCTCTGCAAAAAAAGGAAAAAAGTCCACAGATTCCGTCTGGACCTACTAAATACACTAACGTCGTTTATAATATTGTTGTTACTATTTTAATTTCTGTATTCGCTTTACATTTACCATCAAGAAGTTGGACACAACTATTATTAGTAAGTAAATGCAGATATTATCGCATTAAGAATGTGTCTTGGCACCTTTCTCTGTGCAGTTCGGCTTGGTAAGTCCGCAGCCAGGATGAATCATGTGCGGTCGGCCCGTAGCAGCAGGGGGCGCTCTTCCGACGGACAGCCTTTCCTTTTCGGCTATAAGCGTCCTGATCCCCGGTCACGCAGCTGGTCAGCTGTCGGAGAGGCGCTCCAAGAGATTTCTTGACCACAGCACTCATCACTTCTTAACTTTGCACTTCTCTTTATCTCGAAGATACTGAAGGGCAAGAGTCAAGGTTGCTGGTACGTTACTGCTTTCCCGCTTTTTAAACAGTCCAGTCTCATAAATAAAGACAATGCTACAAAAACAGAAAGACGGAGATCAGTTTATAAGAAACAACACAAAAACTTCTTAAAGAAAATATTTGGATCAGATTTAGATACAAATGTCTCCTTTAGTCAGAACAAAACTGAAACTCTTCCTCACTTATTTTAGTCACCAAATATATTTAGACATTGAAAGATAATACAATTAAACTCAAACTAGGCCTACACATTGCAAAAGAACCAACGTTACAAACTACAAAATTTTAATTTTTTTGCTTCTCAATTTTTACTCTTTTTAAAATTGGTATGTAATATTTTTCTATAACATATATATTTAGGTGTGAGTTATTTCGTTAGATAAGCTCCAGGTTTGACTTTAGTACTGACTCATCTAATGTATATGCACACATAATATAGTAAAGCTACCTATTAAAATATGAATTTAAAAGAGAGATGTGTGAGGGGTGTACTCTCATATTACGTCACAGAATTTTTCTGAGACTCATAATAAAGCAATTATTTTAGTTTTTTTTTTATTTTAGCATTTGCTTTATAATAAACCTTATTATTGATGCACATTTTACATTCATAAAGAGATTTTCAAATTGCAAGTCAATATTTAAAGCAATTATACAAGAGATTAAAAACTACTTAAAGCACTCAAAACATTTAATATGTATAATCTATTAAATCTCTAAACTCCTGTTGTCGCCCTCTTTACTCTCAATTTCTTTATCTATTATACATCTATCCCCAAATCAGATAACCTATTGACGTTTCTTTGCTTTTCCCCCCGCTTGTTTCGCTCTCTTTATTGGCACCGTTGCAAATAATCTAATGAATTATATTATTGTAAATAATGGGGACCAAATATATCTTTTTTTATACAATAAATGTTAAAAAAAAAAGCAACAGCACTAAGAAAAATAAAACTAAATTGTGCCTCTTGCAATTATTTAGTAATCAAGTATACTTTAATGACACCGTATTTGCAACAAACAATTATATAAGCTATCAAATTTATACATGTATGCTTTTACTGATGAATAAATAGTCTAATGTTAACAGGGTAAAACTGCAGTATTAATTCAGAACAAATTTAATTCAGATTTTGGTGAGGAAACAAGACATTAAGTCATTTAGAACATTTAAAAACCTTAAACTACACTCAAAAAATGATGTTTGTTCAAACTATTGATTTCAAATGAGCTAAAAATTCCTCAGGCTATTTATGAAAACTTAACGGTTTCAATTTTTAATCCACCTAAATTTGTTAAAAAGTTAACTTATGCTGTCTTAACACAAATGGAGCGTGTGCAACCTAGAATTTCTAACTGTGTATATACATAAAATAGATTAAACAATATACCGGATGTGAATTACGTTAATTACATTCTAATAAGCTATATGGATAATAAATAACATGTTTCATGTTTGTTTTTTAATGAGTTTGACTTATTATACTTAAATATATATACACATACACATACATCCGATCTATTTACTAAATTCTTTTTATTCTTTCAATTTGTGTGGGCTGAATTTAACTAATTAAGTTGAACATTAATAAATTTACCATTTACCTTAATGTTTTTGTATGTCAGACAAATTTTTTCAGTGTATATGCTATTATTTATTGTTATTATAGTAGTAAAAGTAGTTAACTAGTATTTTCTTGAATATATAAATTAGCATTCAATATATATAAAATAATATGCATATTTATACATTTAAATAATGATTACTGTTTGGAGTATAATGTGTTGTAATAACATAACATTTACCAAATTGAATACACAACAGTAATGGTAAATTACATTATTTTTGTATGTTATTATAGTATAATTGTATAGTAAGAAACGATAATACAATTACAATAAGATTAACACCATTTAATCAAGGTTATCGGCTAAAATATAACATTATCCATCCATCCGTCTATCATTGTATGCAACAAGCACATACCTGTAGTGAGAAGCTCTTCAGATGCTCATATTATGATCCGGGAATGAGCCGTATGTCCAGACTCCCTCACTCCCTCACAGTCTTTGCTCTGTCTCCAGCAGTCTTCCTGAGCTACATGTTTTTAAACCAGCTCCCTCCCCTGAATCTGTGCTCAGCTAATTCCCAAATGACGTAATTGTTTCTAATCACATTAGTTTCACAGCCATGTGAGAGAGAAGTAACCACTGACATGCTGCTGCTCAAACTGCTGCTATTTAAATGTAGAAAGTCAGCATTTCTTTTAGCTTTATTTTATTTTTGTTATTAACTGTTATTAATGCATGCTATTTTAGTCTTAAAGCAGTGGCACGGCAATAGCTGCTGTATGATGGTTGATCTTAACAGATTAAGGGTAAGATCTTTCTTTCCAACAGACGGCAGGAGGGAAAACAGATTGAGGAGGTTTAGTGACAGCAAACATGTGAATGGAGTCGGTGCTGAAAGAATGACGCGACCAGGGCATTTTTAACATCAACAGCTGTTACACTGTTCAGCCTAAAACAATCTGTTCATTCACAAACTGACGGAAGTTTTACACGCACTAATGAAGGAATTTAGTGGAAGTCAGTCATGTTAAATAATACTTTTGACTTACAAAAAAACTAATCAATTTTTTCCATGTTTTAATTGTAATTTCTATGACAAATTAAAATAATTAAAAATGCATCTATAAAGCTGCAGAAAGAATTAAAAGAGCTAATAGAAATTCTCGTTTTTTCTGGATTTACAATTTCTAGGTGCGTGTTTGTGTTAAACAATTTCTGAATATTAATTTGTTTATTCTATCATTTAAAAGAATGAATTAACATTTGTCCACAGAAGGCATCAAATATGCAATGTTTTACGAAATATACTATTTTATATTATTAGACAAAACAATATCAATGTTTTAACATCAGAAAAGTAAATCATTTTAATATTTCAGTGATATTTGCTGAAAAACTGAGTGAATGAATATTTGTTAGTCTGAGCATCTGTTTTTTCCCTGAAAATGAAATGAGAACATTACCTTTAGAGAACAAAACAAATCCATATCTCTGTATATCATAAATCCATATCAAAATGATTGGAAAAAATGATAGAACGATAGAACTGAAGATAGAACAGTAACAACGGTAGATAGAGCGTTAGAGAAAGAACGATAGAATAGATAAATTGATTAATAGAATGATAAATAGAACAAGGAATGATGGAACGATAGATAGAAGACAGAAAAAAAATGATAAGCCAATACAAACAATGAGGAATAGAACAATAAATAAAACCATAGATAGAATGACAAAGAACGATAGAATGAATGAATGATATAAAATTATATAACGATCAACAAATATCGAAAAAATGAGAGAATGATAGAACAATAGATAAAACGATAGGACAGGATAGATATCAATTTATAGAATTATAGAATGATAGATTGATAAATCGATTGATAGAATGACAGATAGAATCACAGAATGATAGAATAATAGAACAATAGAACAAATTGAATGATAGTTAGCAGGACAGATAGACAGAATCAAAGTACAATAGAAGGAATGATAGAACGAAAGATAGAAAAAAAAAGATAAACCAACAGAAATAATGATTAAACAAGAATAATAGACTGATAGATAGAACAAATGACAAAGAACGATAGATAGATAGATAGATAGATAGATAGATAGATAGATAGATAGATAGATAGATAGATGGATAGATGGATAGATGGATAGATAGATAGATAGATAGATAGATAGATAGATAGATAGATAGATAGATAGAACAACTGATAGAATCATAGAATAGAAAGAATGATAAATATAAGGAAAGAAAAAATTATAGAATGATAGAAATGGGAATGATAGATCGAACAATTGAAAGAATGAGAGTAAACCGAATGATAGTAAGCCTGACAGAAAGATTGACAGACAGACAGATAGATAGACACAGACGTACAGACAGAATCATAGAACAATAGAAGGAATGATAGAAGGATTGATAGAAAGTTAGAAAAGATGATAAACCAACAGAAAGACCAAACAATAAAGAATAATAGAATGATAGATAAAACGACAAAACTATAGGTAGATAGAACAACAGATAGATAGAATCATAGAACAATAAAAAGAACGGTAGATGGAAGGATGGATAGACGGAAAGAAAATGATAGCACTAGATAGAACAATAGAAATGATAGAACAATAGAAAGAACAATAGAATAAATTTAATGAGTTGGCATAACAATAGAAGGAATGATGGAAAAGATTATAAACCACCAGAAAGAATGATCAAGCAATAAAGAATAATAGAGCGATAGATAGAACAAATGACAAAGAACAATAGATAGATAGATAGATAGATAGATAGATAGATAGATAGATAGATAGATAGATAGATAGAATAAAATTATAGAATTACAGAATAGAATGATGAAACAATAAAAAGAACGATAAATAGAAGGATAGAATAATTCAATTGATAGAGTGATAGAACGATAGATAGAACAATAGAAAGAACCATAGACTAGAACAGAAAAACAATTGATGGTTATATAACGACAGTATGATCGGTAGATAGAACGACTAGAATCCTAGAACAGTAGAAAGAATGATAGATGGAAGGATATAATTTTTTTTAGAACTAGATAGAACAGTAGAATGATGGAATGACCATGTTAGAGAATGATAGAAAGAACAATCGATTAATCTATCGTTCTTTCTATTGAGTTAGAACAGGGGTGGCTAACCCTGTTCCTGGAGAGCCACCTTCCTGCAGATTTCAGTTGCTACCCATATCAAACACACCTGCCTGTAATTATCACGTGATGTTCAGGTCCTAATTAATTGGTTCAGGTGTGTTTGATATGGGTAGCAACTGAAATCTCTCCAGGAACAGGGTTGGCCACCCTGGAGTTAGAATAACAGACAGACATAGACATACAGATAAATAAATAGATAGAATCATAAAACAATAGAAGAAATGATAGAACAGCAGAACAATAGTTAGAATGATACAGATTTTTTTTTATTTGTGAAACACGAAGTAAACAGTACTACTACTAAGTTAACACTACTGCTGCTCATCAATGGTTGAAGCCGTCAGTGAGTTCAGTGATTCTCCTGCTCTTCAGCTAGTATCACATTAAATCTGTGCGTTGGTTATATTTTACTCAGTTTGTGATTGAACAATAGGTCTGGAATCAGTAAATGACTGTATTAGATTACGACTGCCAGTGCGCTTTCTAAATAAAGCTGGTCAGAGAAAAGGTGCTTCTAGAAGAGCTTTACTGTGATTGACTACGGTAAGCTGAGCTCTTTAAATCCGCTGGCCATCAACGAGGTAAAGAGGGCCAACAACAACAAAAACAACCCTAAAATACCACATTCGTGTGTTGTTTTACCCATTCTTTTATTACTTTGATGCATTTCTCCTTTTAGGCTCCCTTTTTATTTATTGAATCAACGCCTGCATGCTGCATTATTAGTGTAATGATGGATTTAATTAGTTAAAAATATTGTAAATGACTGCAGACACCCTGATCAGGTTTAACCACTTTTACAAATTACAACAAATACTTTTAGAATAGGTTGGAAGATTGTGTTAATATTAGCATAAAAACTGTTGTTTGTGCATTTACAATATGTAAAATTACTACAATTAAGTTGATCAAATGTAAAACTGACAGAGTGATGGTTTTGTTGAAGTGCTTGCAGTAAAACTTGATTTAACACTGTTCATATTATTAAGATTAAGAAGGTTTACACAAAGCAAACGTGTGAATAGAGTCGGTGCTGAATGAATGACGTTTAAAAAAAAAAAAAAAACCTGTCACGTCAACAGCTGTTACACTGTTTAATCTTAAACAATCTGTTCATTCACAAACTGACAATAGTAACCTGCTGTTGTGACCTTTGCTTCATCTGATATAGTCTGAATAAAAAAAGGTTTTGCAAGCACTAATACATTTATTTAGGGGTATAAGTAAGTGATGGTTAACAAGACTTCTGCCTTGAATAAAACCAGTTTTGATGTTATAATTTTACAGTTTGTGTACAATAATTTCTTCAAACAAAAAATATTACTAAAGCCGCAGGAAAAAAAATAATAGAAAAGCATCAACCTACTGATGACATTTCTTCTAAATCTTAAAAATTGCTGTTTAAAATGTAGAGAATCAATTTTAAATAATTATAATAATAAAAAATTTAATTAGACAGCATATTTCAAATAAAAAAATAAACAAATTAAAAATAATAAAATTAAAATATTAAAAAAGTATAAAGTAAAAGTATAAGAATAAATTAAATTTTTAAAAGTAAAATAAAAAAACAAATAAATAACAAAATTAAAAAACAACAAATAAACAAAATAAAATAAAACCAAAAATGAAAATGATAACAAAAATAAATACAATAACAAACAAATAAAAACAATAAAAAACAAAAATTATAATAAAATAAATAAAAAATAAACAAATAAAAAAATACCAAAAAATACAATAAAAAACTAATAACTAAAAACCAATGGAATTAAAAACTTAATAAAAAAATAACAAATATATAACAAAAAAAAACAAAAAAATGAAATAATAAAAAAACTAAATAAATAAAAAACAATTAAATAACAATCAATAAATAACAAAACAACAAAAAATTAAAAAAAACAAATATATAAAAAAATAAAACAAATACAAAACAAATACAAAAAAATAAATCAATTAAAACATCAATAAATAAAAAGATGGGCTGTAAAGATTTTTTAAAAGTGTTCAAAATAAATGAATGTAATAAAATATTACGATTGCAGAATAAAAAAAAATTTAATACTTTTAATATGCTTTTTTTTTACTGAATTTTAAAACTCTGCAGGGTGCAAATCCCACATTTCCTTGAAGAGTAAAGATTTAAAATAATTATGATATTTAACATATTTATCATTACAAGTTTTTAAAAATCAGGTTAAAGCACTGCACTAATGCCTGATTAAGTACCAAAACGCGCACACACAGTCAATATAGAAATGACATGACAAGAACGCAGTGATTGTAAAAACATTTTGCCTGTAGAACCGCTGTGAAAACCCATTCACAGCAAGCACACAGACAGCCCCTTTATTCTATAGTCACAACATATATTTATTCATATTTACACATATTTATACAATCGGATCCATACAAAGACACAAAAAAAGAGATGCTATTTATCTAAATAAATACTGTAAACGTGTGCTGAGGGACGCTCTTGCTCTCGCTTACTTGGTTTGAAGTGAACTGAATACAAACGTTGTCGCATTTTTGATTTTCAGCTGATCGCTAAAAATGCGCAAAACGTATCCCCCTCAGCTGTAACAGCGATACTCATTTCGTCAGTTATTTTCAAAAATGGAGTGTTAAGTTAATGCTTTTGACCATCACACCACTTGTGGAAGTCCAAAAATTGGCCAAATTGGCTGGAAGAACTGAAACTCATTCCCATTCCCCATTGTCCAATCAGTCATGACTGTTTTCTGGGATCTTCTTCACATTTTCATTGCTGACATGGAGCTGTCCTCACATTATGGAAGGATGACAGAAAACTCATGGCTTTATTATCTCTTGCTCTACAAAACGAACGTCAGTCCAGCTCCATGTAATCCTGTCGGCATGCGAGTCCTTTTTTTTGGCGTTGGTTGAAGACGAGAGTGTCAGTGTCACCGGCTGATGTCACGGTTTGCCTCCCAGCTCTTACCTGCGCTCAGTTCGCTGCTGCTGATGCCGCTCTGGAAAAACGGATGCCTGAGAGCTGCAGCAAGAGTCAGACGCTTCGATGGCTCGTACTCCAGCATGGCCTCGATCAGGTCGAACAGCTGGTGATGCTCCTCAGCTTCAGACAGAAGATATCGCTGAGAAAAAAAAAAGAGGAGAGGATGACGATCAGTACAGTTGAGGGCAAAACTATGAGCCCTGCTGTGCAATATTTATTCTTTTTTGAATATTTCTCTAGTGAAACTTAAGGAATTAAGGACATTTTCACAGTAATTTCTTTCATATTTTTTCTTCTGGAGAAAGTCTGGTTTAAAAAGGTTAAGGTTAGTATTGTCTACTGAACAAACCAATGTTATACAAGACTTGCCTAATGAACCTAGTTAAGCCTTTAAACGTCACATTAAGCTGAATACTAGTGTCTTGAAAAATATCTAGGGAAATATTATGTGCTGCCATCATGGCAAAGATTAAAAAAAAAAAAAATCAGTTATTAGATCTGATCATATTCAAATATAAAGTCAACAACACATTTTTTTATCCACTGTTTACTATTACAGTGGATTAACCATTACATTTCCAGGTCAACTACAGTCATTTACATGTGTTAATAACTCTTAAGATAATGTAATTAACGAATGATAAATTAGGGATACACTAAATGTTTGGCCATTGAAAATTATTGGTAGTAAATGGCAATTTTTGGTTTCCGGCCAAGTGAGAATAACAGCGAATATAGGAGCCAAAAAAGCCATATTCACTGCACCGTTGACTAGCTTGCGTGTGCAATAATTCCATAGACATAAGCACATATTTCTACATAGTATACTTGCTCCTGTTGCTTGCCATTGTGCTACTGTGCGTTCTTGGCAAAGCTGGTAAAATGGCACCTCTCGACTCTCAAAACTATCATTTTACTGTCAATAAAATGTGATTAGTTTATTGGCTCGTTTTAAAGTCATTTTAAAGGCCATGTCTATTATGCTTACTAAGTCTGCATTTACTTGAAAAAATGTATTTATAGATGTGCTGGAAAAAAAAATCATAATTTAAAAGTTGTTGTTTTTTTTTTAAATAGAAATTCAAACTTGTTCAATCAAAAGTAATAGTAACTAATTGTATAATGATTCAGGTTCATAAATGCTGTTCACTAAACTTCCCATAATAAGAACAATAACTATTGACAACCAATTAACACCTAACTAGCATGTTACAATATAACAGATATATTTCTGTAAGTTTAAACTGGAATAAAGAATACAATTTCTAACTATTTTAGTGTATTTCAATCAAATCAATTGAGCCTCGAGTATTACAAGACCAATATATATATATATATATATATTCCTTGTAAAATTGCACATTTAGCTATAGGTGATTTAAATATGAAGCCAACAAATTTACCCGTAAAGGTTTGCAGTTTTCTCTGACGTATCTTCCTGCTGAAGAGTTCTCATCCCAGTCCAGGCGTCCACGATAAAAGTACTTCTGTTTCCTGTAGAGATTATAAACATCGTTCATGTTTGGGTAGTAAAATGTCCAAGGAAATGAATCTTTGAAAACAGGCTTTAAAACATCCAATTAAGGCTGATTTATACTTCTGCGTCAAGCACACACGTATCCTCCGGCGCAGCCTACGCATGGCCCTCGCTGTGGCCGTTGTTGACACTGCGAACCTCTCAAAAAAAATTTAACTATACGTCATGATGTGTAGTGCAAGCTCTGTGATTGGTCGGCTTGCTAGCGCTGACAAGCGTGGGTGGAGTTGAAAGTAGCGCGAGAGAGATGGAGCGAGTGTTTAAAAGTGTTGTCCCATGAAGGAACTCTAGATGGGAACTTTTGTTTTGTGTTTACTTTATGATTAAAATTGCTACACGTCCGCCCACCTCAAAATGAGCAAGTTTGAGCCACTTGTACATTAAGGTAGTGTTTTAGAAATAAACAAAACACCAGCGAAGAAACTCAACACAGAGGAACATAAACACCTACTACCAGCTATAGTTTCGGAAGTGTTATTGCAGAGCAACACAAACAGCACACAGATTTATAAAAGCACGGCAACACGCAATGCATACGCCATGGGTGCACGCCGATCACTCGACGCAGAAGTATAAACCAGGCTTTATGAATATGCACCTAGTTTTCCGAATCATCCGGGAAGGAACAGGGCCCAGAATTCTCTCCATCATAGCTAAATGCTCCCGATTATCATGAGTCTGTGAAACAGAAAAACAATCAAATTATGCATTTTTTACAAAGACGTTACATAGGTTAGACTCCCTAGCTATACATTTTGGCATTTGTTTCACAATATACATACAGCATATTTAAAGCATATTAGCTGTGTGTGTCAAGGTTGGTGAAGTTTTGCATTTAATTCATGTTACTAAAAACTTTGATATTATTTTGATTTGATTATTTATTTATTTTTAAATGTGCTGCAAATTTCAGTTTAGTTTTAGTTTGTTACATTAATGATTTTGTTAGTTTAGTCTTTTTGAACATATCTGAATGTAGTTTTTATACATGCAGTATTAATAGCTCTAGCTCAGTGTTAACAGAACACTTCCAGTGTCAACCAATACAAAGTTTACTGTTTTCCCAGTTTACATGAACTTAGGGAAACATATAAGTAATAAAAATAAATAAAACACTTTGACCAAACTCAACACCACACACATGCAACTTAAATAAATAAAAATAAGCATTATGAAAAATTCAGACAAACCTCTTCATATAAAGTATGTAGTTTAATAGGTCTAGATAATATTTGAGCAAATTAGGAAAATGTCAGCTCAAATTTTATGCAACATTAATAATAATAATAATAATAAATCTTTACATTTAAATAGCGTTTTTCTGGACACTCTGCACACCATACACCAGCTGATTGGTAGAGAGGAAACAGAGTGATGAAGCCAATTATTATGTGGGGATGGACAGGGACCAGTGGGCAAATTTAGCCAGGATGTCAGGGTTAAACCCCTACTCTTTTTCTAAGGACTACTGGTATTTTTAATGACCACAGAGACCTCGGTTTAATGTCTCATCTGAAAGACAAAACATTATAAGTATTGATTCTGAAAACTTTTGTTTATTATTTGTGACAATTATTTCTAGTTGGTTTTTCAGCGACTGTCGTTTGTTTCCGTTTTTTTTTATTTAATGTGAATCAATTTTATTTTGGTTAACAAAAATATTTTTTGACCAACAGTTTTAGTGATCGTGTACTAAAATTACCTTGGCGTGTGTGCGAATGAGAGAGAGCATTAGTGAGAGCATGTGCGGTCAGAGGGTGAGCGGCAGGTGTTTAGCTTCAGCGTGTGTGCGTACATGAACACATGTGACCTCTTGCTCAGAGTCGAACTGATCTTAAGCTGCTTACTGAACACAAACAAGAGTGGCTGTGCGGAGGAGCTGCTATCATGACTCATGGTGTACCTGGAAGAGGGTGAAGCCGAGGTAGTACTCGAAGAGGATGGAGCCAATACTCCATACGTCACACGGCTGACTCCAACCCAGTTCTACAAATAGCAAAAAACAACCTCTGTGAGTTGGAATCATCTAGTGGTGAAGATTTGTTACTGCATTGTAACTTTTCAGAACTATATACACATTTCTGATGAGACAATGTATAAACAGCTCAAGGGAAACACATTTTCAGAAATTTTCAAATCAGTAAAAGAATTACTTTCTAAAACGTAAAAGTTTTATGAAAAAATGTTGCAAATACATTTGACATTTAAAAAACATTTATATTTCAGACACACGCAAACACTACCTGCACATACATTAACATTAACTAATACAGCCTCATTGTAAAGCGTTATCTAGATTTCAAATAAAGGTTTCTATTTACCAAAGAACCATGAAATATAACAGGGATATAACCTTAGAAAATAACTAGATAAGTAAACATTCACGACAAGCTTTAATGAAAGCGTGACGAAGCAGGGCCTGGTAACTTTTAAAATAACAAAATGTAAAGGCACTTTTAAGGGCTGCACAATATATCTTTTCAGCATGATATCGCGGTCTGTGAATCTGCAATGTAGAGGGTTTCGATCATTGGGTCCAAAAATCTCATACATAAAATCGAAGGATGTAACGATAAACCGAAGTCACGTTTCGATGCATCTTATGTTTTTTGGCTGCTAAGTTCTTGTACTGATGAGGTCTTTTCTGTCTCGACTGACTGTATTCTTTATGGTAGCATGTGCACCAAACCATCACGAATACATGTACACCCTGTACACACATACACCCTTAGTGAAATCCCATATGTGAAGAAAGTATGTAAGCTAAGTAGTGTATCCTAATTCACAGTATTAGGATACACTATGTTAGCAAACGGTAGACAAAAAATACCCAGATGACCTGCTACTACTTGTGAGATTCTTAAGTGTGAATCCAATAGCCACTATAGTATCCCACAAGGCCACATGAGAGAATTTATGAATGGGAGTGAGCGGGTCGGTTATATGATTATGACAATATAGCAAATATAGTATATCCGTATTACATTCATAATACTCATATTCACACAGCAATAAGGTCACTGGTTTGAGCCTTGGCTGGGTCAGTAGGCATTTCTGTGTGGAATTTACATGTTCTCCACTTGTTAGCGTGGGTTTCTTCCAGGGGCTCCAGTTTCCCCCAAAGTCCAAATACATGCGCTATAGGTAAATTGGGTAGGTTAAATAGCCTGTATTGTATATGTGTGTGTGCGTGAGAGAATGAGAGTGTGGGTGTGTTGATGGGTTACAGCTAGAAGGGAATCTGCTGCACAGAAAATATGCTGGATAAGTTGGTGGTTCATTCCGCTGTGGTGACCCTTGATTAATAAAGGGACTAAGCCAAAAATAAAATAAACACTCAAATTCATACTAGTGCCTTTCTAACTTGCTTAGAATGATTTTGTGTGTTTTTGGCATATGCCAACCATGGTTGTTAAGATTTTCTAATGATAGGGGTCTAACTAGCTATACAGATGATGTTCTAAAAGGCCTTGATATAGATGGATGTTGGTTAAACACTTTGCAAAAGTTTTTGTTTCAAAATTTTGGCATTTTCAAGTGAAATATGGAATTTTTTGATTGTTCAGTTTACAAATACCATAAATTTGATGAATTATGAAAGGTTTGAGACAATCAGCATATTAGAATTTTTTTGTAATGTAGAGTAATGATACTGAAAACTCAGCAGTCGTTAAGGGACTTTTACTAAATTAAATGCAGCTTTGAGAGTAGATGGCTTAAATACCGTTTTAAATTCTATGGACCCTAAACCTTTGACTGAAAACCAACACAGATAAAAAAAAAAATAATAGTAATAAAAAATAAAAAAAAAGAGCAAATGAAGTCATTAATTTAGCTGATTTCTATTTGCCAAAGCAACAGTCAGCAGATTTCCTAACAGATTAAAGGTGGGTAGCGACTTTCATGGCAACCAACCTTACGTTGGTGGATTCCCTGCAGTCTGCTGAATGAAGTCACTGCAGTCTCCAGCTGGCTCTAATTAAATTCCGTGTGGTGGAAAGGAAGAAGCTAATCTGATGTGTTGCTGCAGTGACTAACTCACTCACATGCTTTAACATGTCTCACTTTACATTTATAAATAAAATATTACACACTACCTGACAAAAGTCTTGTTATCGATCCCAATTCTAAGAGCAACAAATAATAACTTGATTGCTAGTTTATCAATTGAAAGAGTGGCAGAAGGTACATTTTTCCAATCAATCATCTGTTGAACAGCATCCCAATCTTCACAAATACTGCAGAAGACCTACTGGAACCAGCATGGACCCAAGATTCTGACAAAAATCAGTAATGTTTGGTGAAGGAAAAATCATGGTTTGGGGTTACATTCAGTGATGGGGTGTGCGAGAGATCTGCAGAGTGGATGGCAACATCAACAGCCTGAGGTATCAGGACATTTGTGCTGCCCATTACATTCCAAACTACAGGAGAGGACAAATTCTTCAGCAGAAGAGCACTCCTCATACTTCAGCCTCCACATCAAAGTTCCTGAAAGCAAAGAAGGTCAAGGTGCTCAAGGATTGGCCAGCCTAGTCTCCAGACATGAACATAATTGAGCATGTCTGGGGTAAGATGGTGGATGCATTGAAGATGAATCCAAAGAATCTTGATGAACTCTGTGAGTCCTGCAAGAATGCTTTCTTTGCCATTCCAGATGACTTTATTAATAAGTTATTTGAGTGATTGCAGAGATGGATGAATGCAGTCCCCCAAGCTCACGGGAGTCTTACACAATATTCAGTCTTTTTTCACTGCACCATGACTTTACTTTCTATACTGTACAATATTTCTGTTAAGTGACATGACTTTTGTCTAAGCAGAGTCAGATTTTACTCTCCTAATTAATTAGTTATTTAAAAAAATAATAATAAAATCAGGGCATGATCATATTTTGTTTTGGTAAAATAAGCATATTCTAGAGGCATTTGCCTTTCATATGAGCCACTTCTGATACCAAATGATTAATTGGAATTCAAATTATTATTTGTTGTTCCTAAAACTTGGATAGACAACAAGACTTTAGTCAGGAAGTGTAGATCAAATCAGTTTTTTCTTTAAAAAGAAAACAAATGTTGGGTCAAACACATTGCAGGATTGTTTTTACCTAAAATAACTTCAGGAGCTCTGTAGTGTCTGGTGGAAACAATGGTGCTGTGGTGCTCATGGTCAAAGGTAGCGCTGCCGAAATCAACCACTCTCACTGCTGTGTTCTTCACAGTTCGCTCATCTCGTTTCTAACTCAGAGAAAGACAGGGATTGTCCATTCATATGCATCTCCTTCAATCTATATGCAACTAATGGATTGCTAATGCACAATAAAAAATCCTATTCAAAACCCAAAGTCATCACCTTCTCAACATTATACGTGACTGTGTAGTCCGAGTTCACAAACAGGATGTTTTCTGGTTTCAGATCTGTGTGTGTCAGTTTGTTTTCATGTAAAACTGGAAAAGAGGAGAAAGAGATCACAATTAGCAGATTGAAAAACACTGTGAGCTGCAGTACTGACCCCTAAAGACACCAAAAATAGTGTGCAACCTGCTTTATTTGGGGAGAGCATATATTTCATGCAATGTTACTTACATTTGACAGCCAGGCAGACCTGGTAGGCCATATGACGGACTTGGTTGATGGAGTACGGCAGGTAGTTGTTTTCTTTGAGGAAATCAAAAGTGCTGAGAGCCAAGAGTTCGAAACTGATGCACATATGGCCATGGTAATCAAACCAGTCAAACATCTGCACACACAGACTAAAAAAAACAAGAAAAACATCAAGTAATCAGTTTATTAGGTCCATCTTGAACTTCACACCAACAAGGCGGCATGCAATGGTTCAAAACATGCCGAGACGTGGTAATTATGCAAAGAAGCTCACTTATTATTCTCAGGATCCTTTTCGTTGATTCTTTCCAGTACGTTGATCTCCAGGCGGGCAGCCTCTTTGTACTTCTCCACATTTTTGATGATCTTCAGAGCGACATGTGCTCCACCCCTGAAACAATAAGAGGACCAAGTGTTTAAACACTGCAGATTTCACTTCTCTGCTGTAGGTTTTATTTGTCCAATTCTGCGGTCCAAAAATAAATAAAATAAACTGAAATATCTTGAAATCTCACTATCTGGTGATTTTTTTGTCAAACTGGAAATCAGTGGAAAAATTAACATGAAAGTTGCTTACTTCTATATTGAAAAATAAGGTGGAATAATTAGTAATGATGGTTTATTATTGTTGTTGTTTTTATTATTGTTATAAATATTATTAATGCTACTACTACAATAATTATTATAGTTTATATTTTAGTTTATACAACTGTAGCCTCTTCACCCTGTATTACACCGCCCACACCAGCGACATCAAGAAAGCTAAACAACTCTACACAGTTTGACAAATCATGCAGCTGTTGGACAACATAATAGACTTTTAAGTCTTATTTGCTCGAGAATGTAGTTGTTTAGATTGCAACTATGCAGTTTTTTTAATAGTGCCTATTTGGATATGCATAAATTCAGGATGTCATGTGTCATGAGCACTCCTATGATGGCTACTAGACATGGGCCGGTATAAGATTCTGATGGTATGATAACCTTGAAAAAATAAATCTCAGTTTTACGGTAATACGATATTGTGATTACTGCTTAAATAAATGAATTATATATATATATATATATATATATATATATATATATATATATATATATATATATAAAATTTTTTTTTTTTTTTTTTCCGGTTTGAAAACAATACATTTTATTTTGAGAAACACTTAAAATATTTTGGAAGTATACAGTAAACATGTCAGGCTAAATAATTCAAATGAATCATTGACTTCTGCTGTCTTCAATAGTTTCAAAAACACAGATTTTTTTAAACCATTTAAAATTGCATCATTGGATATCTAATCTGCTAGAGATTCTGTTGTCATAAACTAAAAAAATTTTTTTTTAAATCT
Organism: Danio rerio; assembly: GCF_052040795.2. Classification (NCBI taxonomy): domain Eukaryota; kingdom Metazoa; phylum Chordata; class Actinopteri; order Cypriniformes; family Danionidae; genus Danio; species Danio rerio. The sequence continues at coordinate 10,253,107 of NC_141039.2, read as the reverse complement.
TACACATACCTCAGGAACAGTATAGCAGAAAATTGCCAGTTTTAAAACCTTAACTTTTCTAAACCACTGTATACCTTGAAAACGGTTATCGTCTTATGCCTAATGGCTACTTATTCAAAAGTATGGTGGGTGTCTATTTTAGTCTGCTGTAAAATGTTATCTGTTTAGGCTATATCTAAAGGCAATATTTTGGTCAGTCATCTGTTATTTACTCCAGAGCAAATAGATTTGACTGCAATGTTAAGTTTAGCTTAATGCTGAATGAAAACTAGGTTGTTATTCTTTTGACTGATTTACTTGTCTTTATATTTTTGTTTGTTAAGTGTTATTAATAAATAAATTAATTTCATATAAATTGCAGTAAAATTTAATAAAAAAAAAATATTTATGTAGAACAAATTTTGTAGTAATTTAGCACGACTTGAGAAAAGAAATTGTTGTTACATTGTTCCACTTCTAGATGGCGTCAGAGACCGCATAATAAGCCAGAGGATAAAAATGTTTTTCTGAGCATAAATTTAAAATGAAACTTGAACAAATCATTATAGAACTGTTAAAGTGACATTCAAAGTCGATCTCTCTCTAGTATATTATTGCTATATTTAATATGCCATAGCAATCTGGTAGTGTTTGCTTTGCTTCGGCTTTTTCGGCGGTTAAATTTTCCCAAGAAATACAGGGAGATCTCTGTGACTGATGGCATTTTATGCCGTGCAGCCTTATAATCCTAAAATGCGAGCAAAATTATCTGTTCTTTCATCACGTAGACACTATAATACTCTACATAATGCAGGAAAGTTGTTCAAATACTAGCTCTTAACGTGACGTTTTTGAACTGGCAACGATTTCTTCTGTTCTGACCGTCAGCTGTAGATGTGAATGAATGGTGGAAGAAAGTAGTTCCTCATTCAACAGGGTTTTTGAGTGTTTGTGTGTTGAGTGTTTGATTTTCTTTTTTTTTTACACCGACTATTCCGTCAAACTGTTGTATAAACACAATATCACACTTGTAGCAGTGCAGTTGATATTGCTCATGTATATAATTATATTTCTTTTCTGTTATAAAACTTAATTACCATTAGCTAAAAATACAAATTTTATTGCGGATCAATAAAAACCTTAGGATGAGCCTTATTTTGCTCTATGTGATCTTACAGGAAACATAAGGATGTTCTATTTCTTTTTGACTAAACTGAACTGGATCATACACTTCATTTCTGTCCAACAGAGCAGATATTTCCCAGCTTAACAACTAGACAGACGTTTAAACAGCTGGACAACACTTTTTTTTTTTGTTTGACGTTCACACCATGCTGGTTTCGCAATGAAGCAGCTGATTGGTTGCTAAGTGATGATGCTCACCTGCGATGATCAATACATTGCATCACCCTCCCGAAGGTGCCCTCACCCAAAGTGCTGACAATCTCATCTAATAGACAAGTACAGAGAGAAAGAAGTAGAGAAAGGGGAGGGGGAAATTTAAAGACAGCAATTAGACAATGCATTTAAAGGGAAAACAATTCTAAAGATTTCCTAAAAATGACAATTTTAACTGTAAATGCGACTATCTATTCGAGTTAACCTAAAAAGAAAATCAGGCGAGTGTCAATAAGCACACAGTCGAAGATTTAAGATGTTTTTTTCCATTATTAAAAATAGCCTGCAGTTTAAAAAAAAATAAAAGTAAAATAAATCTGTCTGACGAACAAAAATAAGGAGAGTTTGTTTGATTAAAAAATGGATTTAAGACTACAGGACTTAAAGTAAATAAAGCCTCTAGCTATTAAAAATGTGTATATTCTAAACGTCACACAGCAAACAGATCCTACAATCTACATGACTGACAGCATACGATGTTGGGGCGATGTCAATCTTGATGTAGCCAAATGCTCCAACAAGACCATAATAAAAATGGCACTTTTTATGGAGACTCGGTAATGTCAAGATAAAAAAAATAAAGGGATCATAATTCTACACAGCAACACAATCAGCCCATCCCCACTGAAAAGAATAAATAAAGGAGCGGCTAAAGACATGTTAGACATGCCTTCCCCCATCGCCTGTGCCGGCAAAAGGGGAGAACAATCATCATCATCATCACCACCATCATCATCATCATGACCTCCTGCCCTCCCCTGTGTGTCTGCTGTGTGCTGGTACTGATAGGGAGAAAGGTTACGATATAGGAGTAGAGGAGTAGTAGTAGTGGCAGTGTGTACATCTCTCTTGCAGGACGTCGCCACTCCGACAGATCAGGTGACCCTCCTCGTCGTCCCTCACACACAGTGCCCTCGTCCCGCTGTCACTCCGCTGCTTGGGCCACAGGTCAGAGGTCAGGAGGAGGGGGAGCGGGAGAGTGCAGGGGGGCAGCCACGGTGACGAAGACGAGCAGTGTTGTAGTTGATGTTGTAGGTAGGTTTGGTGGTCATGGGGCGATTCGTATGACACCACGTGAGGAGATATATATAACGATAGGGATATAGTGCAAGGGATCAAGTCAAAGATAACATTTTACCCCTCCCTTCTTGCTTGCTTACATTCTCCCCACTCATCCCTCAGCCTAGCAACCCTGACAAGAAGTCACAAAAAAAGCAACCTGCATCAACATTTACTCAAGAGCACATGAGTAAAGGCATAGCTAATTCACAACCATCAATCCATAAAACAGAAACAGGTTGCTCGAGTGTGGGAGACTGAAAATCAAATTAAACAGCCAAAATTGAGCAACTTTTTTTATTTTATATATAAACTGTGTGAAAGACTTCTATAAGAGTGTTAGGAATGCTCCGATCAGGATTTTTGCAGCCGATAACGAGTACTGATTCCTTGTCATGGTGATCGACGATACAGAGTATTGACTCTAATGCTTCAAGCTTTATAATGCATTAAGCATGTTTTCCCTCCGAATATGAACCTTAAGAGTAGAGCTCACCTTACCTAAAATATCTTTTATAACTATTTAGGTGTGAACATGTCATGGCCAGAAGCAGCTTTAGACTGTATGAATATGGAGCCAGATCAGTCTCAAAAAAATAAAAAATAAATAATAATAATAATAATAATTCATACATGCACAGCACAATTCACAAAATCCAATTTGTACATCTGTAAACAGTTTGCAGATTCACAAGTAAAAATCATATAGATTTTCACTAAATGAATTGGATTCGTGCATTTATGAATCGTGTTTTGAACTCACAAATTGTATTTGTGTATTTATGAATCGTGTTTTGAACTCACAAATTGTATTTGTGCATTTATGAATCGTGTTTTGAACTTATAAATCGGATTTGCATATTTATTAATCATGTTTTGAAGTTACGAATTGGATTTGCATATTTATTAATCATATTTTGAAATTACGAACTAGATTTGCATATTTATGAATTGCTTTAAACTCACGAATTGCATTTGGATATTTCTGAATAGTGTTTTGAACTTACGAATTAAATTTGCATAATTATGAATTGTGTTTTTAACTTACAAATTGGACTTGCAAATTTATTAATCGTGTTTTGAACTTACGAATTGGATTTGCATATTTATGAAGCGTGTTCTGAACTTACGAACTGGATTTGTATTTTTATGAATCGTGTTTTGAACTTACGAATTGTATTTGCATATTTATGGATTGTGTTTTGAACTTACAAATTGGATTTGCATATTTACGAATTGTGTTTTGAACTTACAAATTTTTTACATTTAAAAATTTGTGTATTTGTAATCATGTTTTGAATTTATGAATCAAATTAGCATATTTTTAAATAGTTTTTATATTTAAAAATTTGTTGTGTATTTTTGAATAGTTTCTTTTAATTAATGAATTGAGATTAAGTCACGAAATGTAATTATCGGCAGATAGTGATCTTTGGCTGATCGATCGGAGCATTCCTAGTGTGTAGATAGAGAATGGATGAGATTTATAACATAATTAAAGAGGCTCTTGCAATAAAAGCATTACTATTCATATTTAGAATAAAATCTACAGTGATTAATGTGAGCCTTACATTAATTTGTTAAACACAAGGCCAATTCCATTATAAAACACTGAAAGCCAACATATGGACTATCACTATTTAAAAAAAGACAAAACATCAACAAAAAGAAGAACATAAAACAAAGGAGTTCATACTTACCAAATCCTGGGGCTGTGGAAAAGAACAGCGTTATGGGGAAAGAGAGACAGGAGCGTGTAGAGGTGGAGAGAGAAGAAGGGATTTGGGGAGGGAAAGAGCAGGCTTGGGTATTGAAGTACTCACCGAGGAGGATGCGCTATAGGACCTGGTTCTACGCCGCCTTCGTTTGTGCTTACGCCTGCTGCCTTTCCTCCGGTATGAGTCCTCGCGGTCCCGGTCGCGTCCCCGGCGAAAGTCGTAGCTGGGCGAGGCGTCGCGAGAGTAGTAGTTGCTCGGCGTCCGGTGATCCCTGTTTTGATCCCTGTCCCGTTCCCTGCTGTGGTCCAAGCGCCGGTAGCTCTCGCCGTAGTGTCTGTCGTATGGCCTGCGGTCTGAAGAACGGTTGTCGTAGCTGAGGAGAAGATGAAAGAGAGCTCTGAAATCAGATGCACCTCTGATAAAATGCTAAACTCCTAATAAGTTGTTGATCAGGTATAGCAGACAAAAACATTTGCAATACAATTTAAATTAAAGTCATTAAAGGTCTCCTGAAATTCAAATCTTTTTTTTTTTTTTAGATGTTGTATTGTCAGTATGTTAGTTTTTAGGATATCTACAAGCTAGTGTGCTACAAAATAGACAATATTAGCACTTCGAAGATATAAACACTTAAAGTGTGCAGTTTGTCACTTACGTCTAAATGGATCAATCACTTTTTTTCACGTCACTTTATAATTTAGATTCTCATTAAATCTTCTGACCAATCAAATGCTCTCTAGTATCTGACATGCCCCGCCCCCTTCAAGATACTTTTTATTTGATGCGCTTGAGCTCAACCACTCACCAGCGGATCTGTGATACAAAATGCTATTGGCTGTATTTTAAAAATGGGAGGGAATAGTCTGTCCCACCCTCCATTTTTCTGTTGAGATTACGTCAAACATTAAATAAAACTTCACAATTCAAAGCACTTTCATGGGAAAGTGTATAGGGGTGTACCCTATGTAAAGAAAGTATACCCTATGTACAGTTGCCTTGAAACTGGGCCGAAGCACTCGCATTGCATTCACACCTGAGCACGTTTACACCATCACTGAAGCGCTGTTTAATAAGAAGCACTCTCGCTCAGCATAGTGGAGATTTCGTTGGTTATATCGTATTAGTTGTTTGAGATTCCAGTGACAGTCAAATATTTCACCAAACAGATCAGCCACTTGTGAGGCTCATAAACAATCAAAGTCCTCGTGCTGCAGGATTTAGGTTTGCTGAAGGTACAGCTATCATGCAGTGAGGGTTTTGCATCTTTAATAATCTACGTCTGTTTGCGTTCATTGAACAGTGAGAATGATTAATAAACACATGAAAGACTCCCATAAAAGTCACGACTCGTCTTCAGTTTCGGGCTCAAGCGCGCTTTGCACTCACACTACAAGTGTACCACGCCGAAGCCAAAGTGAACCGCACTCTGGCAAACCTTCCAACCAGGCCAGGGCCAGCCAACTGAACCGTGCCTGACCCCAATTCAGAGCACTCACACTTCTCAAACGATCTGGAAAACGGGCCTGGGAATGGTTCGGACAGCATAGTGCAAGTGCGCCCTTAAATTGCAATAACACTATTATGCATTAGTAGATATTACTGATACTGAATGTGTGGATGCATAATTAGTGGAAGGCAATTATTTTGTCTAAAAATAAATAAATAGATAATCTTTGCTGTTCTTGTTTGCAGAGCTGTGGTTATATAATAACATGACTATAATTTCAATACAATATAAATATAATACAGTACAATCTGCAATATTATGCTATTTTATGATTATATTATAAATATTATAGCAAATTATTTTTGTAATGAAAAACCGAAGTATAACTTCAGTGTCACATGACCCTCAGAAACTATTCTAATATGCTGAATATGCTTAAGACATTTTTGTAGCTTAACATTTGTTAAATTATTTACTAGAAATGATTTATGAAATCAAATCAAGAAAATATTAGTATTGCAATTTTCACTGAAAAAAAGCATCATTACCCAATTTTCATTTACAGTACAACTAAACTGATGAGTTTGGAGGTTAGGACAGACGGCAACCATATTACTTGAAAAATCTGCTCAATTACGCCCAATCCCAATTATATTTTTGTAGCCCTCCCGCTTGGCCCTTAAAACAGAGTGTTAAGGGGAAGGGCTTCCAAATGTACCCTTAAGAATTGGGACAGCACCTGCACACGTCATCGCGATCTCATGCTTTATATAAGATCAGACAATCAGCTGTAGTTATTCCAGTTGTGTTATTTATTTATTTTTTTGATAATATATGCCTTCAGTGACTTCCTGAAGATAAATATGTTCTCATAATGATCTAATGTGGCAATAAGATGATAAATATACTGTGCATTTACACCGTGGCCATATTCATCTACTGTATGTAAACACACAGCAAAACAACATTAACACTATAGCAGACACTGTAAAAAGCTCATTTCCAGCCACTAGACCTTACTGACAGGGTATTCGAGTCTCATCAGGTGTCAAAATGTTGTGGAACTGCTGTACAGGAGTTATTATTAGCGATTATAGATCGTAAAATTTAGCGTTTTTTATTTTAACAGGTTTTTTTAAAAGCATGACGGTAAAACAAACGCGGTTATAAATATATAAAAACATGCTTGTTTGTTGTAAAAAGTTGTAATAATGACAATAAAAATAATTTGTGGATCTCCTTACTTCCGGGTGCAACTATGGCTGGTGTATTCTGGGAAATTTTCTGACCTCTTGGTTTCGAGCGTGGTCTTGAAAAATCTTCATTCTAAGGGGTATCTACCCCTTGCGATTAGCCCTACGCCTCTAAGCTAAAAAGAATTGGGACAAGGGGAAGGGCTAAGGGGTAGAATTGAGATTAGGCCTTCCTGTTAGTGAGTGGACTTTTAAGCTCTATAATAATAATAAACTGGTGAACCAGGTTGTTTGTTTTCCAGCACTACTCAATGGAAATGTTTATACCTCCTGGATCTGGCATAGCCGGTGTCCTGTCTGTGTCCTCTCGCTCTCCTCTCACGTTCACTGCTGGAAGAATAGGTTGGAGAGCGGCGATGTCGAGGTTTTCTTCCTCGATCTCTGTCTCTGTCCCGCTCTCTATATCGATCTTGGTAGCTGCTGCGGCTGGCCCTCTCCGAGGACGGATACCGCCTGGAGTGTGGCATCTGCTTGAGTTGAAGAAGGAAAAAATACTAATAAATTTTTTCAAAAAAAATCAAAAGAAAAAAGTAAAACAAGCATTTAAATAGTTGCAACAGCAAAAATCTTTTGAGCTGTGGACAATGTGAAAATGTATTTTTCTCTGATGAGTCCATCATCACTCTCTTTCCCACATCCAAGAGAGTTACAGAGTGGAGAAGCCCCAAAGAAGTGCACCACCCAGACTGCTGCATGCTCAGAGTGAAGCATGGGGTGGATCAGTGATGGTTTGGGCTGCAATGTCATGGCATTCCCTATGCCCAATACTCATGCTAGATGGGCCTGTTACTGCCAAGGACTACCGAACCATTCTGGAGAACTTTGTGCACCTAATGGAACAAACATTGTATACTAAAGGCAGTGCTGTGTTACATACCAGTGGTAAAAGTTGTTCTTAATTTTTTGTTTTTTCTTCATAGATTTAGAATTAATTTTTGTACGAAACTTTTAATAAATCATTACCTGTTCGTGAAAATGCCCATATGCACATTACATGCATAAAACTTTGTGTATACAGGATGAGGATGTATTAAAAATGTAATTTGTTTTATTTCAACCATGTCAAATAAAAAAAATCACTTAAAATATAAACTTTTGTATAATACCTAAATTACAATTTTCCATAAGTACAGATAAGAACAAGCATAATGTTTTTTTTATTTTTATTTAAATCAATATATCAGTTACGATAGAACGTCAATATATGAGTAAAACAAGAAAGATTTAGATTAATTGTTGTAAACACCAAAATGCGACGTCTCATCAATTCCGAACTTTTTTTAAATAAAAAATAATTTTCAACTAATTATTATTACTAATTCTATTTTTTCAAACTGATATCTAACAAATTATCTAGCCCTGTCATTAAAGAGATCAGAAAAATGTACATTTACTCACACTTAAGTGGTTTTTATGAGTTTCCACTGTTGAAAAAAAAGCTGAAAACCTGTGACCACTGACTTGCATAGCAGGAAACACAAGTACAATGAAAGTAAAGGGTTACAGGTTTTTATCTGTCTTCAAAATATTTTCTTTTGTGTTCAACAGAGGAAAGTCAAACAGGTTTGGAGAAGTAAACGATAACAGGATTCTCAATTTGGGGTAACCTAGCCTTTTAACAGGGTGAAGCAGTGGCGCAGTAGGTAGTGCTGTTGCCTCACAGCAAGAAGTTCGCTGGTTCGAGCCTCGGCTCAGCTGGCGTTTCTGTTCGTAGTGTATGAGTGTGTGTGTGTGTGTGAATGTGTGTGTGGATGTTTCCCAGAGATGGGTTGTGGCTGGAAGGGCATTCGCTGCGTAAAAACTTGCTGGATAATTTGGCGGTTCATTCCGCTGTGGCGACCCCGGATTAATAAAGGGACTAAGCAGACAAGAAAATGAATTAATGAAAAACTTTTTAACAGAAACAATAGACATGGGGGCGTGGGGAGGTATCTTCTGTATTTTATTTTCACTATTATTGAATTTAGGACAAGTGTGACATTTGTGGGGAGTTATTTGGGACATGATAAAGCAGGTGTTAAGACGACACTTGGCACAGGCTTAGACATTAGCATGAGAATGAAAAACACCACATTACTATTTATATTGTTTTTTATATTTATATTTTTTGCATGGATGGCACTTTGTTACTGCCATGCAGTGCTTAAAAACTGAAAAAAAGACGCCTCAGGTCTGCAAAACATTGAATACTACACATCAAAAATATTATACAGACCAGTTTTAGATTTTATCAGGATCTTTATACACATTAGTAAACATATATAATATAATATAATATATATATATATATATATATATATATATATATATATATATATATATATATATATATATATAAATAATATAGTAAAGCAATAGAAAATAATTTTGAGTTAAAAAAATCAAAATTAATTAGATTTAAAAAATAAACATTTAGCCGAACCAGAAGAGGATTTGAAACGAAGAATTCAAACAAATAATCTGAAAGCTAGATGACATAACGTTAACTTACAGCACTTTGAAATGCTGCGTTTGCCTGTGAAATTAGCCGCAAACTAGATCAAGTCCCAGTTATTAGAGCACACTTCTATATTTAGCCAAAAAACCACAGACACAGCGGTAACACGCAAATGCTTTTAACTGTGAAATAACGATGTCTTAAAAAAAAACAGAAGTGTAATAACATGTAGAAGTGTGTCCAGCGAATTATGACTGAAAACTGCTGTAAAGACAAGGTAAGCTAACCAACTAACGCTGGCTTAACTTGTTATTTCTAATCGCTATTTTTATGCTCGTTCATTTAACGTAAAGTCGCCATGTATCACTCGTCTCTATGGCATAAATGTGAACTGTCGTTTTTGGTGCAAACACGACGCACAAGATGATGTCGCAACGTTTGAAAACGGCAGCTAAATGTGATGTTTTTTTAGCAGAGTTAGCTGCTATCCTCGTCGACGGCCATTTTGAGATCTTCTAATCTTCAACGGACCGTTTCTCTAAAACGCTCCTGAATATTTGAAGGGGAAAGTGACAGACAGCGAAATAATGATTCGTAATCACCGTTTGTGCAGCCAGCCCTGTCCGTTTATCCCAAAGAAAATCCGTGTTGACGCTTCGGATCCCAAATTCTCACTCAAGTCTAATTATTAAACGGTGAAGAAAAAAACACTTCCGGCCCCTCCTCCCGACGCGTCTTTATACCTATACGCGCGCGCGCATCACTTTCACCGTCAACTCGGACAGTATGAACAGTCTCATGAGTTCCATATTCCACCAGACCGCACACCACAGAGAGAGAAGAAAGAGTAATAAAGCCAATTATGATATGGGGATGGTTAGGAGGCCATGATGGACAGAGGCCAGTGGGTAAATTTGGCCAGGATGCCGGGGTTAAACCCGTACTCTTTTTCGAAAGACATTCTGGGATTTTAGGGTACATGCTGAAGCATGCTAATAGGACTTTTAATTTCCCAAGTAACCTGGGTTAAGCGCTTCCGGCGAACTGTATGCCAACGGAAAAATCTGCACGTTTTTAAGGTCTGTTTTCTTTAAAAATCAGCGATCTCCACTGGCTGAGTGATATCAGATATGAAGTGGGCCTCAGATTGTACTAGAAGCACTGCATTAAATTACATTTTCCCCGCCATGTCTTTATAATATTAGCATTGGAGCGACTGCGCTATCCTGCCGATTCTGACGGGCGAGTGCGAGTAAAAGGCCTTTTGTCTCGTTTTACGCTTGAACAACTAAATGAATGCCAAAGTTTATTTAACTGAATGTATTTTAATTACATTACAACATGAGTGCTGTAAAAGGAACCGGAAAAAATTGAAAAAAAAAAACTCACAATAACCGGTCACCGGAAGTATATAAGTATATGGGAACAACACTAGCTCGGCATATACCCAATTATATTCATCTGTCTCCATATTTTGCTGCATCTCAGAATATTACACAGCACCAAAAATGTAAAAATATATATATACTGAATATATTTAATATATTTTTGTGTACGGCAGACGGCAACTCGCCGTGACGCAGATTCCCGAGTCTGTGCTCCAATCAGGTGAGCCCTCTTCAGCGCTAGCCATGACAACGAGATAGCAGTGACGTGCCTTGTAAAAATTTGCATCTGCATTCCTATAAAGCTCGTGTGCTCTCTGTCAGCGTTGTCAGTTCGCTCGGTGTTGCTGTTTGTACTTGACCAAGGTGAGTTCAATACCGACGGTACGAGTGGAGCCACGCCAATCTCACGAAGTCCGCTTCGTGAAGCTTCACTCGGGCCCGTCTGTGCTGTAGTTCCTTGTGGTTTGCGTACATAAACGCAATATCGCAAGGAAGATTACGTGTTTGTTGCTCGAAATGTGCCGCCGAGCAACATCCAGTGAATACTGGCACGGCCTGGCGCCCGGTTTTCTCGTGCACTCCCTGGGGCGAGGCGGCCTTTGAGCCCTAGGCAGGGAACAAACAACCCCCGAGGACCCTCAGGGAAACACGGGGGGCCGGTAGTGGGACCTCGCTGCGAGGGTTATGGTGGGTGGGAGTAGCGAGGCCCACTCATCGTCTATTTTAAACTATAGTTTCAAACTTTAGTTTACTATAGTTTGAAATAGACACCATGGTAACTGTTATGATTAAACTTTATGCAAAGAGCTTAGAATGACCAAGAGCAACAGCCCCGGATTCCGCCTTTTTGAAGTGAAAGCGATCGGCCGTGCATTGGATCTCATTGCTGTCGCGATGGACAGCAGCTGCTTTGTTTATATTTAATTTATTCAAAAAGCGCGTTATTGTTTCCCAAATTGTAGAGTGTCGCCTCTTGGTGATTCTATGCTCTTTGCACTTTGTCAGACTGTTGTAATGTTTTGCTTTGTTTTTCAGCTAAGCTGTTGAGCAAAGAAGGACTATTGAAGACAACAGTTGAAGACAACCGCGGGTTATATTCACGAGCGCGTGCGTTATAATGTTTCCGGGTTGTTTTCTGAAAGTTTGTCTTGTTTGCATGTCAAACTAAATAAACGATACTCTTTCTAAACAGCTGTCTCGTGTTTTATTTGTCCTCTAAAGCCATGCACTGTCATGTAAGTCTGTTGAATGCATTTGTATGCAACATGGTTTGACAATACAGTCTAACAAATAAATGGTTGTTATAAATGTACCTTCATTAGTCAACAATTTATGTAGGTAATAAAAAGTTAATCAAACATATCCTAAGACATAAGGGTTATGTTACGGTTATTTCATAACTATATTTAATATTATTCTGTATGATTAAAACCAGCAAATTATACTATATATTTAACATGTCATGAACTTACTGTTATTTTAAAATATGCTTAATAAAATGTCCTAAGACAAGAATGGGTGTTGTTTTGGTTTTATGGCAACCTACAGTAGGATTAAGGTTGACTACAGCACGTATAGGCTACATACATCATAGGGAGTTTTTTAATGACTTTTAATGCAAAAGTCTAATTTAAGTACATAAAATGCAGTTTCCAGCAACAAAATTTTGTCTTGTGAAAAAGAACAGTGTTGTGGTGAAAAGAAAAGTAATATCAAGTTATATATATTTATAAAAGAAGTTGAACAAGTTGTCATAATATTTAATCATTAGATTATGTGACCGCTAGATGACGCTCAATTAAAAGGAGCGTTCATTTCAAACGAGCGCTACTCTGTACTGAAATGGCGGCTCTATTGACGCATTCCTTCGAATAGACAACATCAGGGTAGGCGACATCCAATGTATATTTCTATGGTAGCTAACTAGTATTCACGTCACATCATGCTCAACTCTTATTACTCTTTTACGCTCTTTGAGAGTCTTGCTGGGATTTCAGAATCATATTTAGGCAACTATGATGTAGCAGTACCGTCTGTGTACCTGTACCATTGTTACACAATGCAGCATTTAGCAGCATTTTGGGGGGGGGGCTTTGCCCCTTCAGAAAGAGTGAGTTTGTGCCCCAGTTTTTATAAAGGATTGTTCACTCAAACTGAAAATTCTTTCTGTCATTAATTATTAACACCCACGTCGTTCCAACCTTCAGAACACACATTTAAATATTTTTAAATATATGACACAGCAATTGAATTATGAGAATGGTGAGATTAAAGCTAGTCCTATAGTCCAGAGACCCCGTTCTATTCGGGAAGATGTAGCCTAATAAAAATGTTTTAATAAAAATAAATAGTTTACGGCACAGTCCCACAGTAGGCTACACTATAAATAATACTTTAATTTATTTATTAATATTATTATTAATATTATTATAATTAAGCGAAAATTGACAAAACGCAGAACCCTTTGAATGTTTGCTTTCATTTTGCTAAAAAGCGCACTTTTACAGTTGTGTAGAGAAACATCCCATTATGCAGCAGCAGTCAAGGTATAACACAAAATAAATGCCTTTTGCGTTTAAAGATGATCAGCCTGCGAAGTCAAGTTTGCAGTGTTATAAATGGAATAGGTGTAGTGCTTAATTTGCTCATGCAAAATTAAACAACATAAAATATATTGTAGATCTATTTTAGGAGCTAAATACAACATATCGAGTTTGTTTTGACTTGTAGCTCATGGCCCTAAAATGAAAATAACCTGAAAACAAGCTATTAAAAAAAGGCTTAATAAATAAAATAATTAATAATTTAATAAAATGACGGGTAGGCCTAGTAACCTAATGGTTTATGATGGTTTACAATATCACGAAAAAAGCACACTTATAGCCTAAGATAAATCTTTGTTTTTAAATTTTAAATGATGAAAAAAAAGTTCTATAGCATATTGAGTTGCGTGTTATCCGTGCCAAAATTTAACCAATTTTCACGGTAATAACATGGGAATTTTGGTATCTTTTTTAGGTATTTTTCTGGCTACAGTAATGCCTCAAAAATTAACTAAATAATTATTTTAAATGACATTAGATTAGCTTTTCCCTAACACTGATGTTGGTTGGGTAATAGGCTACGTGAAGCGGGATGACTCGGTTAAGCTGATTTCACTATATTTATTTACCGGTTAAATGAAATGTCTGATCGTGCGTCAGCTTGCATGTGTGGGCATAATTTGACGTCTTTACCTAAAACTTTAAGCATTCATAGGTCTGTTATTTGAAATAAAACGGAAACAAGGAGAACAACATATGATTTAAAGCACTCGTTTGGCACTGAATCCATGATCCGTCTGCATTAATAAGCGGTATGCATTACCCTCGTTAATAAAATTCTTAATATCGAAACTGCATATTGTTATTACTATTAAAACGTAGCCTATATTACTGCCTTAGGTCTATCTATCCTTTTTCCATTATTGATTCTGTTTATTTACTTGCGTATATGTGTGTAAATTTATATTTATTCAGTTTTTAAATTAATTTCAGTAATATTATTGACTAATATGAAAATGTTGATGTAATTTATGTACAATATAGTTTGTGAGGTAATATTTTCTTTCTTTTAGTAGATGTATTATATAAGAGACTGCCTTTGATTTCCAAATAAATTGGATCTAATTGGATTTGCATTGTACACATTCACTAAAAGTTTAAAATGTGTTATTTTTTATTTCATATATAAAGTTTTAGTTATAATTCTTTCAAAATAATTCCGCATGAATCCATTTTTTTTTTTTTACAAAATTCTCTGCAGAAATAGCAAAAAATGTCTGCAGATTCTGTCTGGCCCTACGCATTACCTTTAAAAAATGAGTAATAATATTTGACTTAGTTTTTAGTTGAATTCGTTTTTTAAAAATAAATTGCTGAATTAAAATTAAAGAATTCACAATGAATTACGCAGTCGATTATAGAACGTGTTCATTATTTTGAATGCTTGGAAGAAAAGGAAAAGGGAATTGTCCCAATAGAAAGGGATTTTATTTAAGACAAACAATGCTGAAGTAGCAAGGACATAAGCTAAACTTTCAATAATCAGTACAGCATGTAGAGCTCTGAGGTCATGAAATTCTAAGATAACATTATCCTAAAATATTTTTTTGATGTTTATTTAAAGGTAAATGGAGGTGTAAGTTATATAGTGTGCGTTTTATACAATAATAATAATACAAAACCTTATTGTCAGACTTGCATAGCAGCATGATAAATACCTTAAAAACATACAAAAAAAAATAATATTAATTTTACACAGACATTATTCTGCTCCAAGACAGCCTGATGTGCAAATGACTTTTTAAATTTCACTTTATTAAAACTTGGCACTCTAAATCGACGGTTCGACTTTAATGGTATGAATTTAAAATTTAACACAGGACTAGGATTCGAAATTTTGTTACTTCCCTTGTGAGGTTCTTGTAATATGAACAGTTATTTAATTTCTCAAGAGGCTTTTCTACTATCTTTGAAAGATTTTTATAAATGTGTATTTTTATAATTGCAGAACTCCTGTATTAAAAAAGAGAAAGTTCTAGGTAATAAAAAGTATCACAAAAGTAATGCAATGAGGTAACTTTCTCCATCACTTATTGTTCAGTTAACCAAATACAACAACAATAGTTACCACAATAAAAAACTACAGAAAAATAACCGTAATCATCATTTAAGACAGGGGTGGCCAGCCCTGTTCCTGGAGAGCCACCTTCCAGCAGATTTCAGTTGCTACCCATATCAAACACACCTGAATCAATTAATTAGGACCTGAACACCACGTGATAATTACAGGCAGGTGTGTTTGATATGAGTTGCAACTGAAATCTGCAGGAAGGTGGCTCTCCAGGAACAGGGCTGGCCACCCCTGCTTTAAGATATCATTCATAATCACCAAGGTTTCCGCACATATTTGATCAAATAAACAAGAAGAATAGTTTGAATATTTCCACATTTTATTTACATCGTTGACTACATTGAGAGTATTCATATTTGCTGTATACATTAAAAACAATAAAAACAAACGCAACAACACAAACTTTAATAAATTTTACTATGCTTTTCGTATTCACTGGGTTCATGTGACGAGGACGCTCCTATGAACAGCGCCGTTACTATTTCAGATTGGCTGGTGAAGCAGTCTATAACAAACGAGTTAAAGTGTTTGATTTTCAGAGCAGTCTTCCAGTGCAGCGCAATGAGCCACAGCAGCAGAGCAGCACCTTTCCCTCCACACTGCCCACTTCATAGTTATAATCCCACGTCAACTCTGTACCTGCCTTTATGCGCCTGGTAAAGAGAGATGGAACAAAAAATGCATTTAAAACACGTCAAATAATCCTCTATATGACCAATAATATATGGCTAACAATTCAGATCATTAATACTTTATACATTAGATTGTGCTATACGCTTTATTTATTGTTTGTTTTAATGCCTTATTAGTGACATCGGCTAAATGCATCGAAACATTGATATTAACAGTCAATACATCATTTACAAACATAACAGTTTCTTAATTAACAAGAATTATTTAAATATAAAGAAAATGTACAAATGACAATAATACTGATAAACAATCATATACGATCTTTCAATGGAGTCCGTGATATTCTACAGCTGTTCCTGAAAACATTTCCCTTAAGATAATTTCCAAACAAAACATTCTCTATAATAGCTACACAAATACACTTTAAAAACAAAGAAATATAATAGAATATATATAATAGAAATAAATATACACTATTAAAAAGTTAATATAAATAGTTATTTTTACACAAGTCACAAATTGGTGTCTCTTGCTCTTTCTATAAACACGAGTGGCCAATTCTACATCTAACCCTACACTCTTCACAAATCTCTCTTTTAAATTAATATTTTCCATAGGATGCTTTACAGCAGGGATCACTAAACTTGTTCCTGGAGGGCCGGTGTCCTGCAGATTTTAGCTCCAACCCTAATCAAACACACCTGAACAAGCTAATCAAGGTCTTACTAGGTATACTTGAAACACCCAGGCAGGTGTGTTGAGACAAGTTGGAGCTAAACCCTGCAGCGCACCGGACCTCCAGGAACAAGATTGGTGACCCCTAATTTACAACAATATATTTGTATATATACATTAGATTAGTCAGTACTGAAGCTAAATCTGGAGTTTATCAAACAAAATAACTTATGAAAATGGTCTAAAAATAGGTAGTTCAAATTGATGTTATAAGAAAAAGAGCAAAAATCAAAAAGAAACAAAAACATATGGAAATTGTTGACATTTTGTAGTTTGTAATTAGCAATATTTCACATTAATTTAAATAATTTTTCTATTTCTAAAGATGTTCGGTGACAAAAATATTAATTTGAATAAATATATCCGTTTTAAAAAATCAGCTTTGTTCAAAAGTACCATAATATATGACCTATTTTCACTGAGAAATGGATAAAAACATTCATTTTCAAAATGGGGTGTAATCATTTACACCGAGCACTGTACATCCTAGGGTGCGTTTCAGAAAATCATCAATAGCCAACTAAGGTCGCAAGATCCATCATTACAAACATAGTTTGCTGATTTGGTTTTCCCAAATCCATCGTTCACACATACATTTGCAAACTGCGTCACAAACTTGTACATTTGCAAATACACCTCTCGAGCTGTAGTTAGAAGCATAGTTCCGGTTGTGTTCTACTCCCAGTTCCACCACTAAGCCCTATTCATTTAGAACATTCCAACATATAAACGTGAAATGATTAAATAAAGCGATCTTCATACTGTCATTTGTGTTCCTTTTGTAGTGCACTTTAAAATCATTTATGCCATTTTG
The DNA here is from genome assembly GCF_052040795.2 of Danio rerio. NCBI lineage: Eukaryota > Metazoa > Chordata > Actinopteri > Cypriniformes > Danionidae > Danio > Danio rerio. Next base: position 10,235,572 of record NC_141039.2, on the reverse strand, counting down.
AACACAGAATATATTATTGTTATCATTATTAATATTAAGTAGGATATTGTTTTTTTATTTCTTAATAAATAACCTACTATAAATTAAAGCCTTTAACGTGATTATTTATATATGAGATTATAATATGTTAGCTTTTGTAAATGATTTTATGTTTAAGAATAGAATATGTGATGTTCTCAATTATCTTTGTAAAGGAAACATGCGCCCTGTATGTGCCATTTACATACATTTCAATTATTATGGAAAACGAGTGTATGTTTTTACTAAAACTAATACTGGATATTATTTTATGCCTGTGTGTGTAAAAGACACAAAACATTTATTGGGATTTTCTCCAAAGAAGTTGTTCCTCCACCCAGGCAAGGATTGGCTAATCGAGAGGACCGGGAGAATTCCTGGTGGGCCGGGCCAATTTTTGACCGCGAGGGCCAGTGTCCCTAGCTGCTTGCACTGTCAGCAGTCGCACTTTTTCATTTATTTATTTGACCATAGCCACACTCTTTTTTTTCATTACTTTGCCACATCTTTGCTCTTTTTATTTATTTTCTCGTAGTTCGTGGGCAAAATGCAGCCTGCAGGTTACTGATGATGTATCATGTATTATTCAACCCTAAACTGCGGCACCTTGGTGAATAGAAGAATTCGAATAATTAATATTAATGAATATTACACCTGCTCAATGAAAATCAGATGATTCACTACACTAATAAATCTGACATAACTTGATCAGAAATATTAAAAGGGGAGAAAGATTAAACCATCAATAGAAAGTAATACTGTGGTTAAAAGAGTCTTGCAGATGACGGTGCAATACTTATTTTTTCTTCCAAATGCACTTGAGTAACAGCGCCATTGTGGTCCAGTGTTCAGTGCTGCCGATCCCAATTTGATCCTCACCCAAGTTTTTTTTTTTTTTCTATGTTTAGAGTTAAGACATAGGTGTACATATTTTATTTGAATTTTTTGTGTGATCACCGTTACAAAGGACTGGATATCTAAAAAAATTCTGCACAGAATATATATTCAGATATTGCAGGAGAGAACAGTATTGGAGTGTTGGAGATTTAGCTACCCTTTAATGTTCTCATATTTATGAAAAACATTTAAGTTCTAAAGCAGCTGTGTCCTTGAAAAAAGACGTGACAGTGTCATAAGAAATGAATTGGAAATGCTGTTATTTTAATATAGTCAGTGGTGAACTGAGGTGGGCCGGTCTAAGGCTTAAAACTCCAGGGCTGAAAAGGATTCCCACTCCGGCCCTGACTCCGCCCCGTTTAAAGCGTCTTTTTGGACGTTTTACCTTATAACTAACGTGGTTCAAACGATGGACCAGCAACAGAGAAACTATGATTTTGTCAAACACACTAAAGTCTTTGTTTGGGAAACGCACCCCTGATTGTGTCAAAATTTCTTTAACTTACTAATGTTATATGAAATGCTGTTCTCAAATCAAACACTCATTTTTAAGGACGGCTGATTTATCTACACCCTTTTCACATGAAAATCAGATTGGTGAGAATTAAGACACTGACTTGCTAGCAAAGAAAGCCACCCATGGAAAGCGGAGGTCGTGTGTGTCCACAAAGACGTTCTGGACAAATAAATTGGGGCTGCAGCTATGCTGTTGAGAGAAATTGTAAAAATGTTAAAATTAAAGTACCATTAAAGCATTGTTCAATTTTGATAACAATTCCGGCTTTTGCTTACGTTTATATAACGGCCGAGGTTTCCCTCTTGCCGAGCATCAATGATGTAACAAGCGTCCTCATCGTTGAACAGTCCGCGTGTGTTTTTGGGAGTTTTAGTTTTTTCTTTCTGTGCTTCAGTGCTTTCTAGTGGTTTTACTCTTCTCTGGAATGACTTTATGGCAAAGCATCGCTTCGGGCCTGAGCTCTCTTGTCCTGATGACACAAATTACAGACTGAGCAAATGTAGTGAATGCTAAAAGCAGAAGAAGAGAGAGACAAAAAAAAAAGAAAAAGAAAAAACTGACCGTCATTTTTCCTTAGTTCACTAATTTTCTTCTGAGTATCTTTCGGTGTTTCATGTGGTTTATTTGGCAGTTTTCTCTCACCTAAAGGTTTGTCATGGACTAAACAAACAAAAATGAGGCAAAAAAAGTTAGCTGCTAGATGTCATTTAGGATAAGTCTATACATCAAACCTATCAATGTTGAAATGTTGCTGGTTTAAGTAATAACAACTTTAGAAAATGTACACCTGTAATTCAAAGAGTAGAGACGAATGATATTAGTAATAACAATAATAAGTAATTTCATTAACAGAGCTAATGAAAACTGACAAAACTTACAAATAAATATATTCATGGATAAAATTGCAATATCACATTTAAATTCCCAAACAAAATGTATATGCATAACATTCACTGTTACAAGGTTTATGCATAACAAAGCATTCACATCATTAATGTAGTAAATTACTACTCTGCTGCTGCTGCAGTGGAACAGCTCTAATGTGTACTATGATATTAAACATCATAGCATAAACAGCACATGTAATAGAAGTTTTTTAAAGACAACTTTTAATCATTTCAGACAAAATAAAGAAATGATTAAGTGTAAAAAAATAGCCTAAAGAAATATTCAATTGCTAAATAAATTAACCCTTGTGTACTGTTTAGATTGACTTCCTTTTCAGTATGTTGGGGGTTGTTTTTGGCTCATTGACTTCCATTATAAATTACATTTGTTGATTGCAATGCCATGACAGCATATAATCATGCATTCTTGATTGTTTGTGTTTTTCCTTGTTAGGAAGAGGTAAAACCTTTAATTTTTACTGTCGATCATCAGGTGGCAGCATTAACCCTTTAGATAGACCTGTGCAAAACAGTTTCTAGCTTTTATAAGGAGCCCAATTAAGTAAAATTATTGTTCGCGTGAATAAATACACTTACTGTGTTTACTATGTTCTGAGAGCTGGCTTATTTTGATTTTCTCTGACACATCAATGTAAGTGTGCCATGATCTCTCTTACACTTTCAATTTTTTTTTCAATTTCAAAGCATTTTTTTCCAAAATATGTGTACAAATACGATTCATCACCAAAAAAATCATTCTATTTGCTGAAACAGAGAAAGTTATGGCTAAATTAAGACTCAAAGTGGATGAAAACATCCCCAACAGCACAAAAATGTTAAGTAAACCATTTTTTTATATTCTGTTGCCATTGCTATATATCAGCATCAGTGAAAACCTTTTTAAAAAACTTGTAATCCTAGTAAAGAAATTCCATTTTATATATATTTTTTGCATGAAGACTGAATCACTGTTGCTGTTATTTAAAATTAATAAAAAATGTGATCAAAATATTGCTTAAAAATACAAAAGGCATCAAAGCAAATAACTAAAATAAGTTTACATTGAAGTATTAAAATGACAAAATTTTAAAATATGTAAGCTTAAACAGTTTATATATTACCTTTATATATTACCGAAAATAAAAACTACAAAAATAAAATAGAAAAAGATATCTTACCTTTCACTTTATCTTTTGCTGTGTCCACCTCCATGGGCTCTATAAAAAGAAAGCAACAAAAAGAATGAAACCTCATTGATTTACAAATAAAATCACATGACCATAAAGTTGAATCTTCACACAAACACACCTTCACCGCTGCTAGAGTCCTCCTTGTATAGGGAATTTTTTAACAATGGCCCCGTTTTCATGGTTATGGTCTTCTTGCTGCTTTCCACCTCAGTATCAGAGCAGTAGGCCTCGCTCTCATAACCCTCTTTCAGTTTCTCCACACCTTCGATGAAGTCGAGATTGGCCAAATACTCATTGCCGGACATGGTGTCATCTTCATTCATTTTGTCTTCATTCACTATTTTACCTGAGAAAGAGACAGAATTGGTCAATTCTTTATCATTAAAACAATTAAAACAGATGCTTTGTTGGCAACACGGTGGCTAAGTAGTTAGCACTGTTGCCTCAAAGCAAGAAGGTCACTGGTTCGAGTCCCAGCTGGGTTACTAGGCATTTCTGTGTGGAGTTTGCATGTTCTCCCCATGTTCGTGTGGGTTTCCTCTGGGTGCTCCGGTCCCAGAGAAAAAAAAAAAGCAGACAAAATATCCTGGACTCCTAAAAAAAAACAGACACGCACTTCCTTCTTTTCTGCCACAAATACACCACAACTACAGAAATATTTACCCCAAACATGAATTAATTCCTATTTTAAAAGAAATATGTATACAAAATATGTATATATATACTAGTGGTGGGCAGTACTGGCGTGAACATGCTGCGTTAACGCGAGACTCTTATCGCGCGCTAAAAGAAATATTGCCGTTAATCTATTCTCACAGTTGGGTTGGGAGCTGGGTCTATTCTCATTTATGGCTCCTAAACTCTGGAATAGGCTTCCTGAAAATGTCTGAGGCTCAGACACACTCTCCCAATTCAAAACTAGATTAAAGACCTATCTTTTTAGAAAAGCATACACTCAGTGCATCACTTAGCGTTATGATACATGAATGTGCTCCACACAGGTTTCTGCATCTCGTTTATATACACTATGAACAGGAGCTATGCTAATTTTTCTCTTTATTCTCTATTTCCACTCTGGGGATACTCATCTCGAGGCCCTCAGACTATGCAGTGCCACTGATTCGATTTAAGACCAGCGACGAGATGATCCCAAGGTTTCTATTTCCTGGACCTGGCCGTGTCCTGGGCAGCTGCTGTGGTGGTCAAAGAGGAGTGGAGAGCATGAGACTGATTCCTGTGACACTCCAGAGACAGACAAGTCTTCACTGAAGTCCAGCTTCCTTGAATGCAGCTCTGCACAAGACGTTTGGCCATAGGAGAAATGATCGTGCCCAACTGAGCCTGGTTTCTCTCAAGGTTTTTTAATTCTTCACTTTCGCCAATTGGTGAAGTTTTTTCCTCGCTGCTGTCGCCACTGGCTTGTATGGTTCGGGATCTGTAGAGCTATGCATCGATGGATTGCTCTTCTGTGTTTGGACTCTCAGTAGTGATTATTAAACCACACTGAACTGAGCTAAACTGAACCACTAAAAACTGAACTACACTGTTTCAATTTACTATAATCTATGTGAAGCTGCTTTGACATAATCTACATTGTAAAAGCGCTATACAAATAAATGGGAATTTTCTACGCTAGCTATGATGACTTTCATTTTAGCGCGGATGTATACCTGATCGGTGAGTCTTCTGATCAGTGAGTCTTCTGTGTGTGTGGTCCTTTAATGACCACCGCGTGTGTGGATCTTGTCGGAAAATATAGTTTGATTGCGGTGTTTACTTCAATAATGCCACTAATGTATGCATACTCCACATCTTAATTCTACTTCTGTTTAGTTCAATTATGACTTTAGTCGGATTAAGGTAATCAAAATTCGCTGTTTTGAGCTTATGTAGGCCTACAGTTCAAAATTCATGTTTAACTGAATAAACAGTTAGTAAACACAAGTACATCTTATTGAACATCATTCATTTTCATCACCAATTATCATAGTAGAACAGTTTCTCAAGCAGTTTGTGATGCATTTTGGAAACAGGAGATGAGCACCTGGTCTAATGCGCCACCTGGCTTGAGAAACCCGTTCTCAAAGAAAAATGAGCCATGTTAATCTAGATTAATTTCAAGATCACAGTGAGATTAATCTAGATCAGGGGTGTCAAACTCAATTCCTGAAGGGCCGAAGCTCTGCACAGTTTAGTTCCAACCCTGCTCCAACACTCTTACCTGTAGGTTTCAAACAAGCCTGAAGGACTCAATGAGTTTGATCAGGTGTGTTTAATTAGGGTTGGAACTAAACTGTGCAGAGCTGCAGCCCTTTTGGAACTGAGTTTGACACCTGTGATCTAGATTTCAAAAATTATCTATGCCCATCAATAATATATACACAATCCAGAATTGGTTAATCTAAATTTGTGTCATATTTAAATAATCTACACTTATTTAAATTCTAGATACTATTTTTTTTCTCTGTGATTTTTTTATTAACTGTACTTTTTATTAATTTGATGATGTTATTATATTACATATTTTATACATTTTGTTGAAATGTTTTACCTAAATTCCATGCAAGTTCAATAAAAAGTTGAGAGAGGGTTTTCTTCGATGCATAAGTATTAGCAATTTATTACATGCAAATGAATAATTCAGTTACAGAGCTTTGGGTTGGTATAGCTAAACCCCATCTATTACACAACACATACTTCATAGACTGAAGAGATGGGCTGCTCGAACTCATCAAATATCAGCTTCTGTGCATGCATTCTGTTATTGCACTAGAAATCTGCTTCCTCTTTTCTGCAAACTCTCTGCACAAAGTTAAAAAGCAAAGGACCTTTCAAATGCCCTGCAAATATTCTGTGTTCAGCTTCAGCACATGGAACCCTTAAGTGAGAAGTTAAAAGTTATTTTTAGATCTTTCCAGCCAGCGGCATCTACTATCTGCTTATTAGCATTCAAGCATGTCACAGAGAAGTTTGGTTAATATATCACTAAGCAATACATATATTTAATAAAAAGTAAAATACATTTTTTTTCCCCCACAATTTGCTTTGGCAATACTGTACAAAATGTCATACCAATAAAGCAACTTGATATGAATGAGTTGACGTTTTTTCTAAAATGGTTCGTATTTAAAGGTGTGATGGCTTACCAGTGAAAACGCACACAAAGGTGCCCTTGGGCACGTCATCTTTGCAGCGGATGCCCCATCCCTTATGTTGTGTCATGAAGAGCTCCAGGCGCAGCTGCATACCGTGCTGGACCAGCCTGTTGCTGCACATTCTCGGGTCACAGCGGCAGAGAGGGTTACACTCATACACCCTATATGGAGAGAGATGGAGAGCGAGAGAAAGAGGGAGAGAGAATTTTGAATTTTCAACACAGCTTTAAAACAATTATCACCTAAAACATTATACCATGGTTTCTGCAACATCAAACATCCATCCGTCATGGGACGCCAGACCAAAGTTCATTCCTGCCATGGCTACATTACAGCTTCTCATTGCTGTTTTTTTATAGCGTTTGTTTTTTATATACTTTAACATCTCTTTAATAATGAGAATGTAAAGTATCAGATAACTTAAAAATAGCACTCTTTTAACAATATGTAATCTAAAGGTCTGAAAACCCTGTTAGCTTGGATATTTTAACATCTCATTTAATAATAAATTAATTTATTTATCTGTTTATTAGACTTAAAAAATAGCCTAAGAGATTAACATAATTTCTAAAGTCAAATTTGTGAATAGTAGTGTATAGACAGTAATGACAATATAATAAACAACGTAACAAAGATGTGCTTCATCTTATTTTGGAATGGTTAGTCTGCTGTAACTGAATGAGAAACAAGGATGTTACCAACCCTGTTGGTAAGCTTGTTGGCAGCCTCTTATGTGTGTATCCAGCACTAACATCCACTGGACCTCCTGTGCATAGGGATGTGGCCTCAATGGTCAGCTTGTGGCAAGCACATTTCGACCTGTCACATACAAAAAGACCAGATGATCAGGGAAGGTTGCATGCATTTAATCAAATTTATATATTTAAATAATATTTTTTAACAATGATTTTATTTTTAAGCCCCCTGAAGTGTGATTTATTACATCTAAATGAAAAAAGTACAGTTAATTGCACAGAATAATAATAATAATACAATTCTGTCAAATAAAATCCATCCATCCATCCATCAATATTCTTTTTAAAACTACTTCTTTGGAAACATAACCTGAATGATGAGCCTAATAAATATTCTAGAGATGCACTGAATATTCAGACGCTAAAAGAATTGGAATTTTGGGTTTTGCGGAAAGTACGGAAGTAGATGAAAAAAAAGAAAAAAAAAAAAAACTATGCTATGCTAGGCCGCACTGCAGAGCAATGTTAAGCACGCTGTTTTACTCTCCCTCCAGCTTTAGTCTCTGCATGATGTGAAGAGGCTTTCACACTGGACACGGAAATGCAATATGAAATGCATGTAGTAATTTTGCCTTAGTTAAATTTTAAAAAGTTTTACAAAAATACTTAATTTATAAACAAAAATTATTAAACAGCATTTTCAGTTTCAACACAATTTTCATTTCTAGTGTTTTCTGTAGAGATTTGCAACATCTCACATATTGAAAGCTGGTAAGAAAGCTTAACCTGTTCTGAACACTCCATTACCTTCACATTTTTCTCATACAAATGGAAAATGTCAAAAGTTGTACCTGTCTCGACAGCCATCTGTGCAGTCACAGCCGACCATAAAGTCTGAGCTTGTGTTGATGAAAACCCCTCGAGCTGGAACCCTGTCTTTAGTGTAAGTGACATTAGGCGCGAGGGTATTGTCCACTTCATTCACACAGGGCACTGGCATCACCTCTTTACCCTCAGAAATGTCCGGCAAGTACAGGTGAGGTTGTCCTGTGGTAGTGGAAGGGGGTCGCGCACGGTTCACAAGAACAAACGGATCCATACAGAACATTTCCAGGAAGAGGAAGTCACAACGCGTTTCAAACAAGTAGTCTTGCACTTCCTGCATGTCACACAGGCTCCGCCCACAAGGAGAACGATAGAAAATGTGGAAAAATAGCTAAAAAGAGAAAGAAAAAACATTGTGAATAAAGATAATATAACAAAACCACCATTTGAAAAGAGGCTTTCACCCAGTAGGAACATTTTCATAGTTCATATAACTATTGGAAAAAGAACCCACTTTTTGGCATGTTTGCATAGCAGGAATTAAGAATGATTCAATGAATGCTAGGGATGTAACGGTATCAGAATTTAACGGTACGGTAATACCTCGGTATGAATGTCACGATACGGTATTTATTGAATCATTTACAGGAAAAACAAAACTTATGAAAATACTCCAAAAAAGTGCCAAAAGTGTCAATGACATACAAATTAGCCATCTATCTCTAAGCTTTGAAACAGGAACTTCAATTTTAATAACAAAAAAAATATTAAACCATGTAAAAAAATAAAGTTTCAATTTAGTATTGTTGAAAACTCATCACATTCAACATTTAATCACTCACTCACTTAGATAGAGATGGCTTTAAAGGACAATTATCATATAAATATAATCTGGTAAAAGCTGGTATCTCTGGGTATTTACAATGTCCCCTGCAACAGAAAAAAACCCTCTCATTTGGGACTGAGGTTTCTGGGACAAGAGAGATATGACTTGGCCCAGGTTGACAGCAGTGGGTAACGTTGTACATTGTCTTTCCCCCACTTGAGAGGACAAACCATGAGTGAGATAGAGATCTCATGTCTGCATCAATCTGAACAGTGTGCTGACAACACCGCTATTCAGTACGCGCGCGACAACACAGCTGATAAGAACTCGCGCGACAACACAGCTGATAAGAACTCGCGCGACAACACAGCTGATAAGAACTCGCGCGACAACACCGCTATTCAGTACGCGCGCGACAACACCGCTGATAAGAACTCGCGCAACAACACCGCTATTCAGTACGCGCGCGCCGACAACACCCGCTTTAGAGTTTTCCAGCTCTTTTTCATCCCCGCTTCTAGCAGCACACTCCATTTCCGCATTACTGGATCTGTAGCGACAACATTGGGAATTGTAGTTTTCGCTACCTCCCGTTCGCTTCATTCGCCTGAGCAAATTTTCTCAGAAGACCTATAGTTTTACCGAGTCATGCGACTTCGGTAATATCGAAAAAAATTAATATTGCGGTATGACGGTATTTACAATACCGTTACATCCCTAATGAATGCCATTTGCAAATCATTTTTAAGCAAAACACCAACAAAGTATTTAAAAGACAACACATTCTTAGGGTGCTTTACAGTTGGGTCAATTGCCTGGTCAGAACCCAAAATCGATTGTCCCCTTTACCACCTTTTCGGCTGGTTTGTGTTTACATTGTCCTTTTTTTCTTCTGAACCCTGGTACGCTTGCGTCATCAAGCTGCTGCTGAGTTTGCACGAACAGTACCCCAGACAACCTCTTTCAGTAGGACTCTGGTACAGTTCATAGGTGCACACCCGAATTTAGAAGACATTGTTTACACTAGCTAAACGTATCGAACTCTGATGTCAAACGAACCCTGGTGCGGACCAAAAGTGCTAGTGTAAAAGCACCTTTAATGTGTATGTGAACTCTAATGTTAGTGTTATTTGTCTAGTATTGTGTTCTTTCTTCACCCCTGAACAACACTACAAGTTATAGCTGATTTAGTTTCAGTAACTACTGTTGGATTATCTAGCCAATTCCACGCATGTTCAATAAAAAAGGTAAGGTGAGGGTTTCCTTCAATGTCAAAAAATTTGTAATTTATTAGATACAAATGAATGATTGGATGGCAGAGCTCCAGTTGGCGTTACCCAAATCCAATACAAGAATTTCATTCAGGAGGTTCGCAACACATCTACATTTCCCTGACTCCAGAATATATACACAACTGATAATGAAAGGTGGAGTTTCGGGAGAATTTGTCACTTGTCAATCATTCTGCAGTCTTTTGGCGGTCGCACCCAAACATACTTTCTCTTTCTGCAACCCTTCTCTGCATACCAGCACTGAACAGTAAAGTGCACCTTCAATATATTGATGCAAAACTTCTACAAGCATCCAGCTCCATCTTGTTACAGAAAGTCTGGAGCAAAGCACCCCACACCATTTTTATACTCTATTTCCCTCCTGCCAGCAGTACCGTCTAAGAACTGTTGCATTAGTATGCAGCACAGTAAGAAAGAAGTATGTTTGGTTAATATATTGTATCATACAAAAGAAGAAGATTGGTTAATCTGTTACTAGTCAAAACATTTAACTAATAAAAAAATAAGAGACAAAAAGCAACAAAAATAAATTCCTTTTTTCCATCACTACCTGGTGCAAAAGCGCCTAAAGTATTTTTTAAAAAGAAACTAATACTTTCATTAAGCAATGATACATAAAATTGTTTAAAAGTGACTGTAAAAACAAGATAAAAGATTTAAATTCAAATTATTCTGTTTTATCTATACCTTAAAGAATCTTACAAAATGTTTCTAGAGCAACGAATCAGCACTAAAGGATCCCTAAAGACTGAAGTGGTAGCTTTGCCATTACAGGAGTAAAATACATACATTATAAAATACATGAACAAGTAACTATTTGTTAACCTGTAATAATAATTTACATTTTATAGTATTTTTTGAACAAAGAAATTCAACCTTGATCGCTTTAAGACATTATTTTAAAATCATACCAACTCCAAACCTTTGAACAGTAGTATACATTTAGGGTGCTCTCACACTATGCACATGCTATCTGAACAGTGCCCAGGCGCCTTTCCCGGTTCGTTTGACAAGTGTGAATGCTCCAAATCTGGTCAAAGCGCTGTTCAGTTGCCCGGCCTTGGCCCAGTTGGAAGACGTGTGCCAGAGCATGGTTCGGTTGGGCGTTTGGTATGGTATGCTTGTAGTGTGAGTGCAAAGCATGCCTGAGCCCATACCTTTAATCATCATTCTTACTTTTCAATGAACGCAAACTGTCATAGTTTATTAAAGACACAAATGCACCTTCAGCTAACCTCCTAACACCATGCAGCACAATGACTTTTATGATTATTTACGAGCATCAAAAGTTGTGGATCTGTTCGGCAGAATATCTGACTGCGAGTCACTACATCCCAAACGACTTAAATGAAATAAAGCAATCACCACTCTCTGAGCGAGAGCACTACTACTCTGTTAAACTGAACAGTCACATCATCGATGACATAAGTGTGCTCAAGTTCGGAAGGCTAAATGCAGTGCGAGTACAGACCATTGTGAGAGAGGGGAAAGTCACACTTCGGCATGGTTCAAGGCAACTGTACCTAGTGTGAGCATGCCCTTAAATAGTTAAGTAGCTAACAAAACAACTTCCTTAAAGACCACCCACCTTTCCATCAATGCGCCTCCGGGCAGTCATTCGCCGAAACTTAAAAAGCAGTGGGATAAGAAGTGGATTTTTCCCATGGTGTATGTCAACTTGATGCGGCCTCACCTCCTCCAGACATGCAGGGCAACAACGCTGATGTAAATATACAGACTTATTCTGCTCTTGCTCTAAAACCTCCACTTCATCTTCAGAAAAATACTCATCTTCTTCTTCATCAGGGGCAGGTCGTTTTGCACTTCTGGAATACAGAACCAGATAGAAGCTATTAGCATGACAAAAGACAGCATTTTTAACCAATACAAGCTCAGTACTCACATTAAGCTTGAGTTAGTGTTGCTATTTGATACCCTGGCAGCTGGTGAGATAGACGAGGGCAAAGATATTTTCTGGAGAACAACCTTTGGCTGAAAAGCAGGCGACATGATTTTTTGAGGGCTAATAGATGTTTTGGTCTTATCGCTCTGTCTGGTCACACGTGCAGGAGACACACTATCTGAAGAGACGGGTGAAACATTGGCTGATGATGTCGAGGTGGAAGCTGTGTTTGAAAGCAGTAAAATACAAAAACAAAAAGTTAAGCATGTCATGGTGATATTTTTGTGGCATATACACTGTTAAAACCTTCATGAACAGGTTGAAAAAATGATTAGTCATATTTCTTAAATGTAGTGAAAAAATTGACAACAAAAAAGGAATAAACATTTTAATACAGTAAAACCATTAAAAAACATCTCTCAAGTAAATAGACTACAGGGCCTATCATACGCCCGGCGCAATAAGTGTTTGGTGTGCTTTTTTGCTAATTTCAGACCAGCACAACCCTTATTTTCACATTTTGCACCACAATAGCAAATCCATTTGCACTACTTTGTGGACTCATCATGGGTGAGCCGGTCTATAAAGGAGGTGTGTTAAGGAGCATTGTTGGGGTTGTTATTCTGAGAAACTGAAATAGACTGCACCATTGACCATGTAAACGCAGATCTAGAGTCCATTGCATAGTTAGTTATGCGCTTATGCAGGTTCAAACACTTGATAGACACAGCAATACTCAAATCTCTTTACATATGAAAAAATTAAAGGATTAAAATGTTCTAAAAAATAATTACTACATTGATCTAAAACAAACATTTGTATAATGTTTTTATTATTAGCTGTATTATTTATTATTTGAATATTTATATTAGTTTTAATAAAAACTAGTTTAGATTTGTCCACCTGTCGAGTTTTGGAGATGTATGCGTCACTATATGGGGCATAAGAATAGGATGTGTGTTTGGATATAACTTTGACCACACTTTGCTATTATTGTTCAAATATTAGTTTGCTGGAAATTTAGAAATAGTTTTAAAACAAATCTTTGTGCTTAAACTAAATTAAATATGTAGGCTAATGGATGTCTTCAGTTGAGTGCACACAACACCGTTTCCTTCATGGAAGTAAAGGAGTAAAGAAGCCGAATGAGGAAGGCTCGTTCTTTATCCTCATGCTGCAGATGGCCTGTTTAACTGTTTTTTCTCGCTAGAAGCGTTCAGTTTTTCCACTTACAAAGTCTGCCATGTAAATAGCAAATGCACCATGGCACGACGCAACAGACTCTTAAAGGGAATGGGAGACGAGACTTTGATTGGTTTAATGCACCTCATGCTCAAAACACACCCATAACTCATTAAGAGACTAAGCACAACCCTGTTAGTTCATGTGCCATGGTGCAGAGCATATTTTTCCATCCTTAAAATAGTAAAAGTGAATTCGGACACGGTCCTTAAAGCTTTTGCGCCATGTGTACAGTACAAAAGAAAGAAAGCTGAAACTTTCAATCCTTATCTGGCATGTTTAAAAGTAAAATGTATGTGTAGAGTTTTAAATTTAAAGTTAAAGTGTTTATATCATGTTCATTCCCTTGTGAAGCTAATGCAGAAGCAACTGAAATTGCAATTCACGACTGGCCTTTGGAGGCTGGCTCCAAAAACTATGGATGTTCACTGACTCCCATGCTAAATTGGCAATTTTTACAGCTGAAAAAAAAAACATATTTACACCTTGGTACAAATTATGGTTTTGGTATTTATAGCTTATAATACCCCTCATGACAACTTTGAGAAGGGTGAATGTTTTATAGTCTATTTGTTTCATTTATATTAATTCTGCATAATTAAGGGCACGGCCACTTGAGTGACAGCTATGTCTCTGCTTACTTCAGCTGATTCCATCTGACTAGCCCTTGAACTTGGCATATATATCATATTTTAGTTTTTTTTATGTGGCTTTACACGGTCAATTGCCTTTTAGGATTATTTCCTACAATTTTCAGATAATATGGCATGCTGTGCACTTAGTAGTGCTCACAAACCATTCAAGTGACCTCCATTTCCCAGGTGAGTGAAATTCTTAAACAGCCATTTAAAATGTTGTCATACAGTGTTATGTGTGGATTTCATAAATAGCGTAGCATTTACTAACACAGACTATATTTGAAGTATTTAGAAGTAATTACATTTTTCCTCTGTAGAAAAACATCATAAGAACAATGCTTTGTGGCTCAATGAATTACAACAGTGTTTTTAAAAGATTAATCACAATGAACACTTTATTGATAAGGTATACAGCAAAGCATATGTGGTCAGAACACAAACGTATCTCTGGCAATAGTGTTAAAAGTTTCTCCCAAAGGAAAGCCCATCAAACCAAAATGCTAGTAGGCATCTGTATCTCCGCTCACACTCCACCTCTTGGTATTTTATTTATTTCCCAGAATATACTTCATCTTTTAAATCAACTTAAATGTGGTATATTTAGGTCACTTATAGTGCACATATCAAAGAAAAAAATACACAAAGTTTGTATTGGAGCAAAATTAGATATGAAGAGTTCAAATGCAAAGGCCGCTAAACACCACTTCCATCAAAAATGAGAAATGATATTGAGTGAATGCTTCAGGCACGTAGTACACCATCAACAAATAGATTTGCAAAAGTCACTATATCCCGAGAACCAATCAGAAGGTGTAAATCAAATAGTATGTTTTCAATGTAGCAGCACGCTGATACGCCGGCTTTTATGAGGAGACTTTGGCTACATTCACTGCAGGCAAATGTGGCCCAAATCTGATTTTTTCCCCCCTCATGTGACTCAGGTGAAGACAGTGTGAACAGCCCAAACCGTATGGAATCTGATCTTTTGAGGTCAGATCTGTGCCACTTTCATATTTAGTCTTATACAGACACCGATCAGATGTTTTGCAATGGGGCCGCAGTGTTAACAGTTATGTCGGATTTCATGTGACTTTTACATGAACTTCGAGCGACATGCGGCATCATTCTGTGTTACAAACATCATCTACTCCTCAGCAGCACAGTAGAATGGGACACAGGGCGATTACTGTACCACAGAAAGTTGGTTGTTCATGTTGAAAAGGATTTTGAAAGCAAAACTGGTGCTTATTAACTAATCTGGTTAACGATTGAGACACGGGTTGATCGTGAAGCTGAAGAGCATCGTGGGAGTTGCGGATAAAGGATCCGTGTGCAAAGGAAGGGGAAATTTCTCTCAGAGAGAAAAAAAGGCAGGTGCTCGACCTCCCGAACCTCCCTTCTGCACGTGTCTGTTGTTTAAAACGAAGTTAAATTAAATAACTCTGCAAATGGAGATAAACCAACTCCGACTTCACAGCTCAGTCTGCAGCTGCTCAATAACCCTTGATGAGTTCAATACACCATTGGTCAGAGCGCCACGCGCCGCGGTTGTCATGAATCACAAATGATCAGTGTTTTTAATCACAAGAGACTTGGTCTCAAATGCCGAAATACACATTCGTAACTCTTTACAGTTCATGAAATACACCACGGTTGTCTGTAAAAAGAGTATATATATTGTGTGCATAATTAGACATTTTTTGCTGTCCGTATCTGTACTTTTGCGTATGCGGGTCAGTTTAGGAACAGGATCTGTTCACACTGCAAATCTAATATTGGCCACATTTATTAGAGCAGTGTGAACAGCCGTGCAAAAAAATCAGATCTGAGAAAAAAAAAAACTGATTTGAGCACTTAGCCTGGCAGTGTGAGCGTAGCCTTTTTAATTCCGCTTTTGATTTTAAAAAGATGGAGGTTTATGAACTGGATAAGCCTGGCCGACTGTCAGTGAATGGCAAATGAAAACGTCCCTTACCTCAAAACTCTGTGCATTTAAAGAAATAGAAAACACAATGTGCAGTCAGAAGTGTAGCATGCATTCATAACAATTTTTTGCATCGCGATGCTACTTTTAATGAGTCCAGTTTACTACACGTTAAATGGCAACTGCATTTCACGAAAGTCAGAGTTAAGATCCCGTTCTTTAATCCCATGTGAATGCTATGAGGATAAACAAGAGACCAAGACCTTAAGTATGGTGAGAATGAATGAATGACAGCTTCTAAAATTGTCTGAGAGGCATCCCCCTTTTGCCCAGTTGGTCTACCTTGTGTTTTATTCACTAATTTAAGCTATTTTTAAAAAGATAAATATAATGTATAAAACTATACATTATTTATATTACTTCATAATACCTATACGTCTGATAAGCTTTTTATATTAATGAACAATGCACAGATATTGAGGTTTCATAATGTTTTACACTACATTATTTGAATCTACCAAGCTTAGTTTACAATGTTTGCAATGTTTACATAGCTCTACTTGCATTAAATCTAAATCCCAAATATCAGAAGTGACATCAGATTGTTAAGATTTGATTAATGTCAATTTTAATGTTATTGATTGATGCACTTACTTGACAGATTTCATTCGTTCATTTTCCTTCTGCTTTGTCCCTGGTTTATCACAGTGGAATGACCCACCACTTACATGACACATTTATATATTTTTATATTATTTAGGTGTTTAATATTTGGTAAAAAAAACTTCTAATTGCATCCGTCTTGTCCCAATCGGTGGATTTAGAAGGTTTTGCAAAATAAGCAAAAGTGGATTTAGCTGGTTTTGACTCAAAGGACAATCTACGTTGTTAAAAACAAAACACGTTGACAAAAACGTTTAGACACGTTGTCTAAAGTGACATTTTTGAAAAAAAAAAAAAAAAGTTTTTGTTTATTTACCAGCTAATAATCTTATCATTACATATAAAAATGTAACTTCTAAACCTAATTACAGGAGCCTGATAGAAAATGCTCATTTACAAGTGGTCTGATGGATTTAGAGGGATTTGCATCTGAACTCTTTATATACACTTTTTATATCTGATGTACTTTTATACTGCATTTCCATATAACTGCTTCAATAAATTTGTTTAAGCTTAACATTTATAACACATAATGCTAAAAAATGAATAAAAAATCTTTTTTTTTTTTTTTTTTTTTTTTTTTTTTAAAGCAGGAAAATTGCATGACTCTCCAAAAAAGAGCTAAGAGCTACCTGATTTAGAGGAATGCAGTGTTTTGGGTTGAGAAGATTGCGTTTTCCCTTCAGGTGAATGGTGTTTTTTGTGAGAGTGTTGTTTGTGACGATTCTTGATAGTTAAAATATGCTCCAACTTGTCTGATCCTTTATAAATCCACTCCTTCTGCTTGTCATTCTGAGGGAAAAAAACACAACAAATAAAACAAATAATCAGCGTCAAAATGGCCAACCTGAAAACGAAACATAAAATTTTTATATTTTTGAATAAATTGAAAATAGTGTAAGTAATATATTGGGGATTCAAACCTACATATGTGACGACACTTTTACGATCTCAAGGCCTATAAACCAAACAGCTGAAATATCCGATAAAAGGTCATTTTAAAAGCATGTTTCCTGCTGAGCTGAGTAAACGCAAAATGTTTTTTTTCTTGCAATTTCTATTAGGTACTCTCTCACAAACGGATCTTTAAGGCCATGTTTACACAAATACATTTTCATTTTTAAGGTTTTGCAACAGTAACTCCTTCAATCCAGAGTTCTCGAACCCTGAAAATGGAGCATTTCGGAAATGCTGAAGAAGCCATTTTTATTTTAAAACACTGCTGGTCCGTGTCAGTGTGGATGGGGGAAACAAACACCTGAAAATGGAGGTATGGCTGCAGAGTCACCTTTCTGATCTGGGCTTTTCCCTCAATATTAGGTACACAAAGTTCAGTCTTGCACCCTTTCCCTAAGTTCAGACTTCGCAAGAATGATATGAAAAACAAACTCCCGAGGACACATCAGGTAAATCTTCAAAGGGAAGAGTGTAGGCTACTTTATAACCTCATTCACATCACCCTGGCTACATTATTTCACTATTCCTAACAATAAAAAGAAAATGTTGAGGCATCGTGTAGCTACATATTTATATGACTGTCATATTCACTGTTTTCATATTTATAACAAAACGAAGCCTACAATACAACTGCCTCCTTTCATTTTCTTTGAAATATATTAAACATACTCTCTCTTTTGCTGGATATCAATATTAATAATCAATAGTGGCTATTATAAACGTATAACGTACAATGTTTATATATTTTAAGAAATAAAGGCAAGCAATCAGTCAAATGTGCAAAATCAGTCTACGTGGTTACATTAATGAATATGCTCACTTATCTTTGCAATCAAAACATATTAACTGAAAACAAGTAATAGATAAGTCTGGGAATAAGTCATTAAGATTGTCACTTCCGTCTAAATTGATCAACGTTTTTTTTTCACGTCCCCCCATACTTCAGTTTCTCATCAAATCATAACCAATCAAAAGCTCTCAAGTATCTGACATGCCCCGCCCCTTTCAATATGCTTCGCTTTTGATGCGCTTGAGCTCAACCACTCTCACTGGCAGAGCCGTTATAAAAAAGGGGAGGAGCTACTCTATGACTCACCCTCCCTTCATGTTTCGGTTGAGATTGTCAAACATCAAATAAAAATGCACATTTCAAAGAACTTCACGGACCTTGAAATAAACTTCACAACAAAAAACAACCCAATTTTATTGTTAATTAGTTCATTAGTAGTGTAAATTTGCCCTTAGAATAAAGCTGAGAATCCCATATTGACAGAAAAAAAACTAAAGTTTCACCTTATAGCAGATCTGGACCAGGCTGCCATCTAGCTGAAGCACCGTACAGTCCTCAAATTGGCCATTTCGCACTGCCTTGGTCTCTTGACCCAAGCGAAGCACCACAGCAATAGGGTTGGGATAGACTTGAAGGTAATCCTTAACCTGCTTGCGAGATGACTCATCCTTGATTTCCCTCCATACTTTTTTTGCTGAAAAAATGATAAATAAATTATTAAACCAAATAAACATTGAGAAATAAGTAGATTTTAGAGGGTCCTAAAGAGATTGTTCACCCACAAGTTTTCCCACCCTTCACTTGTTCAAAACTTGAGCTCTTTCTTCTGTTGAACACAAAATAATTGAAGAAGGCTGGTATCTGGCACCCATTGACTTCTATAGCAGCTTTTTTCCTCTATGGAAGTCAATGGTGACAGCAACCAGCATTCTTCAAAATATTTTCTTTTACATTCAACAATAAAAAGAAACTCATAAATATTTAAAACCATACAAGAGAGACCAAATAATGAGGTCATTTTTCATTTTTGGATGAGCTTTCCCTTTAAGAAAAGAGTAAATAGAGAATTTCTTACTTTGTTTGCAGACAAAATAAAGGTCTGGAAGGGCCAAATAGGTTGCCAGGCCATCATCAAAAAACACCAAGAACCTAATTTTAGAGAAAAGTAAAAACACTTTTACTAAAGACACAATAACTATACACTACCTGACAAAAGTCTTGTTGTTGATCCCAGTTGTAAGAGCAACCCGTAATAATTTGATTTCTAGTTGATCATTTGGAAAAGTGGCAGAAGGTAGATTTTTTTAGATGAATCATCTGCATTCCAATCATCACAAATACTGCACAAGACATATAGACCAATTACCATGTTTGTAAACATTCAGCACGCGCACGCAGGGAGGTGGCAGAAAGAAACCGGAAGCGCTAGCTTTTACAAAGTGGGAATGACATCCGATGCGGTACAGAGTTTGTTGTTGTCTTAGAAATAAGATATATTGATTACATATTAATTACATAATGCTTTCAGCATATTATATCAGCTCGTCACAATGCTCCATGATGACCAGATTCAACACTATGTAGTGCGAAAAATCGAGGTTCGGCTAAGACAAAGACAAGGAAAAGACGAAGTTATATGAGGCCTGGGTTATTAATCACCAACATGCAAAACAACTGCATTCTGAGAGCGAACTACACCTGTAAGCAGGGCCGGAGTAAGCTGAAGTGCCGCTCTAGTCAAAGGACAGTCATGCCGCAATCAACCATAAATGGTGGTAGAAGGGGGGGCTGAGGGTAGTGTCGCGGACGCCGCTCTCTCTATTTTGCCGCCCTAGACGCGGCTATAACTGAGGGTGCGGGTGGCGAGGGTAGTTTCGGGGATGGCGCTCTCTATTCTGCAGCCCTAGACGCGGATATAACTGAGGGCGCGGGTGGCGAGGGTAGTTTCGGGGATGCCTCTCTCTATTCTGCAGCCCTAGACGCGGATATAACTGAGGGCGCGGGTGGCGAGGGTAGTTTCGGGGATGCCTCTCTCTATTCTGCAGCCCTAGAAGCGGATATAACTGAGGGCGCGGGTGGCGAGGGTAGTTTCGGGGATGCCGCTCTCTATTCTGCAGCCCTAGGCTATAACTGAGGGCGCTGGTGGCGAGGGGAGTTTTGGGGACGCCGCCCTCTCTATTCTGCCGCCATAGGCTGCCTAGGTCGCCTCTATGGACGCGCCGGCCCTTGCCTGTAAGGCAGGGTGTATGAACTTACACATAGAGGTAAAGTTGGTTTTATATTTGCACATTCAGACTTTCTCCTTAATAATGTAATTTCATAAAAGTATTATTTGCAAACTCTAAACAGCAAAATCATATTAGCAGCCAATGACTTTCAAAGTACAACATTGTTCACAGTCAAATAAATGTTTATGTTGTTTTCAAGTCACACTTGCAGGTTATTTCATTGCGCATATTCAAAGTGCCTGGGTAAACAATATAGGGAGTGTGTCACAAGTTGTCACTGAAGGAATGTGTGAAAATAAAACCAAGCTTACCTTAATAACTTACATTTTCATGTTTCATTTTTAGCATTTAGTGTCAAGTTTAATTAACCACATGTAACTGTTTTTGCTGAAATAATTTCTGCAATCAAAAACGAGTAATGTGTATGATTCAGCATAGATTGAGCTTACCTTTTATAACATGAGAACTGCAGAGTCAGGGATTTCTAATTAGGTTATCACTTCATTCAGCTCCCTTTTAGTCAAAGATGTCTGCAGTTAGCATTTAAGCAGTGTGGTGTATGGTAAAATTAAGTTTTCTATTTTTAGACTTTCAAATTTGGCATCCTACCACTCAACACGACATCTTTACTATTGCACCCTGTCTTTTTATTGCAACCGGGGACCCGCGTGACGTCATGTATGATGTAGGTTGGTAATTGGTCAATTGAAACCCGCATGGACACAAGATTCTCACAGAAATCAGTCAAGTTTGGTGAAGGAAAAATCATGGTTTGGGGTTGAACATTATGAGATGAACATTATTGAGCATGTATGGGGTAAGATGAAGGAGAAGGCATTGAAGATGAATCCAAAGAATCTTGATGAACTCTGGGAGTCCTGCAAGAATGCTTTCTTTGCTATTCCAGATGACTGTATTAGGTTGAGTGATTGCAGGGATGTATGGATGCAGTCATCCAGGCTCATTGGAGTCAAACACAATATTAATTCTTTTTCCACTTCAGCATGACTTTATATTCTATTCTGGATATTATTTCTGTTAAGTGACAAGACTCTTGTCTAAGCAAAGTCAGACCTTCCTGTCCTAATTAAATAATTTGAATCAAAGGCAATATTATATTTTTATTTTGGTAAAATTAGCGTAATCTAGAGGTATCACTTTTGATACCAAATGATCAACTAGAAGTCAAATTATTATTTGTTGTTCCTAAAACTTAGATAGGCGACAAGACTTTCGTCAGGTAATGCATTGCAAAATGATGTATATATCCAAGATAAGCAAAATGCACACAGATTTGGACTCAAGCTGAGCAATGACTCACATTAGGGTTTTAATAGTGTTTTCCCTCACGCTGCTATTTCTATTGCACTTCTACATAAATCTGTTTGGGCTTGTTGTATAAAAAAATGTTGTATGACAGTAAATTTCCCCTATCAGTTCTGCTTTTATACTTCCATTTCCTCTTACATCTATCCTGAAACAGTTAAATATAAATAATTGTATTGAGCGAGAAGAACTAAAAGTTTTGATCATGTTCATAAAAGTTTTGTTGGATTTTTTACATTTTATATGAATGAAACTTTAATAACTTGCATACTAAAGCAATTTATCTGGGTTTTATCTTTCAACAATGCAGTTCCACAGCCACATGCAGCCAGGTGCAAATTATAATCCAGAAAACATAGGATATACTGCAGTCATATAGAAGACTAAAAACAAAATGAGGCACTGTTTAAAAAAAAAAATATATATATATATATATATAAATTTACAAATAATAAATTAAATAAAAGGACACTAAACTCATTTAAAAACATTACACTGAAATCCAAAAGACACGAGTGAATAACAGAACAATTTACCTCATGCGATTCTTGCGCTCGGGAAGCTCAACCATCACACCAGCATTATACAAGCTCTTTCCATTTTCAGATTTGGCGCTGGCCACGACACGACAGCCGATATACAAATCCTTGAGAGAAGGAGGCTTGTAGGCGGCCACATGATTAGCAGACAGCACAATGGTTTTACCCTTCTTGAACTCCACCTTATACGTATTGCCATCATCTAAAAGGAAAAAGACATAAAATAGCGTTAAATATAAGGGATAATATCGGCTCTTTGCCTTCATTTTGACCATTAAAAGGCCCTGTGAAGTGCATTTTTATTCATAGTGACTGAACTGAAAAATAAAGAGAGGGTGGGGCATAGTGTAGCTCCTCCCCTTTAAAAAAATCTGCCAACAGTATTTTGTTTTTATTACAGCTCTGCCAGTGAGTGTTGTCAAGCTCAAGCGCATTAAATGGTAAGTGTCTTGACGAGGGTGGGGCATGTCAGATCCTAGAGAGCATTTGATTGGTCAAGATATCAACAAGATGATTTAATTTAGGCGTAAATTCCAAACTGCATGCTTTGAGATATGATTTACTTTGTTTACTATATATTTTCTGAGCATATTTAAAAATTGGTTGATCAACATTGGCATCTGATGAAGTCAGTGTCCAGAGTGTCAAGATTTGACAGAGAAAAGCTCTATTGTCTTGTCATTGAATTACTATAGTTACTGCTAACGATTTGAGGCAGGGTTTCTGCAGGTTTCACCAAGTTAAATTTAAGACTTTTGGACCTTTAGAGTGCTGAATGCTAAGTTAATACCCAAGTTGGAAAAACATTTCACTTGCCCTATCAATTTTTTTTTAACTTAATACATTTAATGCAACAATAATAATTTATTATTAAAAATCCCGCGGATACCCTGTGAGGGAAGCACATTTGATTTGAACTGTGATCAAATCTGACTAGAACTACCTTTGCAGTAAATGTTCCATGAAGTGCTGTAAAATGTGCATTAGTTATTTGTTGTTTGACAATCTCAACTGAAAAATGAAGAGATGGTGGGACAGAGCTCTGGTTGAGAATAAAGCACATCAAATAAAAAGCTATTGAAAAGTGTCTTGAAGGGGGCGGAGCAGGTCAGATACTAGAGAGCATTTGATTGGTCAAGATATGATGAGAAACTGAAGAATGAAGTGACGTGAATAAAACCATTGATCCATTTGGGTGGAAGTGATAAACTACAAACTTTAGATGTTTGTAACAGTTTTACATTTTCTAAATGCGAACTGTCACTGTTTTTGAGCACACTAGCTAATAAATATTGTTAAAACTAACAGACCTTCACCGGACCTTTAAATGGCTTTTCAACCATTCCGAATCAAGAATTCCAACAGACCAAGGAATAATACAAAATATAAAAACCACAAAGAATAACAATTTCAAAAAATAATAAATAACTGGAAGTAAATCCATTAGATTTCCCGCCGTATTATATTTCATGCTGATTTGTAAAAAAAAGCTCAGTCTTGCCTTCGGTCTCAACTTCTTGCACTGTTCCCCGACTCCAATGGTTGTGTCTCTTTTTTCCTAAAACTGCCGCCCCGACCTTAAGTTTGATCTCTTTAAGTGTTTTAGAGGACTCGCTGGATGAATGCTTGGAACCTAAGATCAGCAGCAGAAGATAAATACAGTTAACGGACTTAAGAATGAATGACTGTGGTGGAGTATAGTACTTCTGTCATACAACATGGCAAACAGTAAAAAATAACTTACTTTTCTTAGCTTTGGAAGGTTTAGCAGGAGCATCATTCCTGGTGGTCTTGTCTGGAGTTTTTGTAGGTGACTCCGTAGGTGAATTAGATGGTTCATCAGGCGAATCTTCCATGTCAGCGGATTCATCAATGCTGTCTGACGGCGATTGAGCCCTTGCGGTTTCCTTTTGGGTGCTGGACGTCTTCGTTACAGGTGGGCTTTTTGAAGACGTCAGCCTGCTTTCGGGACTTGTTGTGGTCACAGAGGGTTTGCTAGATTTTTTCCTTGTTTGTGGCTTTTCGGTTTTGTCTGTGGATTCTGCATCACTCATAATCACAGCTTCTTTAGGATTGCTTGGCAAAGTCGACTCCTCAACAGGAGTTTCTGTAGGCAATTCGGAATCAGTCTGATTTGTTTCTACGGATGCTGTATTGTCAACAGCAGGAGGACTTTTTGAGGGTGGAGGAGTTCCTGAAGGGGTCACCGGCCTTACTTTAGGATCAGTCCGATTTAAAGATGCAGATGCTGAATTATGATCCCCACTAGATTTTAGCTTTGAGCTGGCAGTGACTTCCGAGGGTTTAAATCTAGTTTTTGTAGCTGCGTTGTCTGACTGTTCTGAATCGCTTTCAAGTAAATCCACTTCAGAAACCGATGCCTTTAGCTGAGACTCATTCTTAATTGCTGCAATGGACAGTGAATTGTGATTTTCTAATAGTTTTGAATTGCTTGGCGGTGAAGACAGTTCTGTATTTGCTTGTGTCGACTGAGGCTCGGGCTTTATTTTTGTTGTGGACTGAAAACTGAGAAGTTCTGGTTGTTTGTTTGGAGTCATTACTGAAGGGGTCACATCTGTCGACTGGGATTCAGTCTTAATTAATTTCTCGAATGGAGATGACTCACTATCTTCCCAAGGTGTTAAAGGTGTCCATTCAGGTTCTGTCTTAATCGTTGGTTTAAAATATGAATCATGATCGGCGATAGATTTGCATTGTTCTGAGCTGTTGAAAAGTGAGGATATTTTAGGAACACTTGATAAAGACTCGGTCTTGACTATGGTGATAGAGTTAGTTATTTCCAGTTTTGGCGTGACAGACTCAGGACGGACGATTTCAGGGGTTGAAGATGATGAGGGTCTGTTGATGTCAGATGATGATGTCGACAATGGTGAAGTGGCACCCATAGAGGTTTTGCTCACCATCTGCACCAAGTCTTGAACAAGTTTGGATGACTTCTGAATGGCCACGGTCACCTTTTCAAGCTGAGAGAGGTGTAAGAGTGACGTAATGAACAAAAGAGAAAAATAAAACAGTGAAAATAAAATAAAAGGAACATTTTTAAAAAGGCAAAATCGAAAAAAGCAAGATAAAAAAAGTAGATAGAAAGAAAATGTAGTTCGGGAAGTAGCATTTGTTTTTGGTTCACATCCTCACCATTGGTTCCAAGGTTTCTTTGGTGGCTAAAAAAGTAAAAGATAGCATAATTTTATACCTAATGGCTTAATTTACTAAATTATTTCCAAGCATTTTCAATTAAATTAAATGCGTCTCACCGCCCAGATCAATAACAACAAGATCATCATTATCATCATCCTCTCCATTACAGATAACATTTCCACGTCGTTCTGCCTCATCATCTGCGATCTGGATGACGTCATGTGGTTGTCCCCCTCCTCCTTCCTCTTCCGAGTCCTCATCTCGGTAATCCAATCCCAGCAACGCATAAAGACCCTTCATCACTGACTCACACTCCAGGACGGATCTGATACAGACACAAAACAGCAGGAATCAACGACAAGGACTGGCCAGAATAAAAAAAAGATCGGTCTCTTGCACAGTCAGTTTTTATTATTCATAAATTAGTATTTAATGATCTAAATGTGTGTAAACATATTCAGTTTTTAACTAATTTCAGTAATATAATTGACAAATATGAAAATGTTTGTGATTCAAGTTCAATGCAGTTCGTAATGTAATATTTTGGTAACACTAAAATAATGGTCCATTAGTTATTGCATTTACCAACCTCAACAAACAATTAGCAACATTTATTAAGGTGTTAATTCATCTTTGTGAATGCCAAGTTAAATAACATTAGTTCATGCTAACGTAAACAAGAACAACTTTAGATTTTAAATATAATTAATAAATGCTTTGCAAGATTATTCATACTTAGTTAATGTTGATAAATACACTAACTACTAGACCATTATTATAAAGTGTTAACATTATTAAATGAAAATGTAAAAATTTTTAGTTACTATTTTCTTTTTTAACAAAATTCTGCGCAGAAATTGTAAAAAAATGTCTGCAGATCACGTCTGGCCCTTGCAATAGCACATGAAAAAAGTAAACAGATGTGTATAATTCAGGGCTTTCGCACCCAAGTTAACTTCAAATTCAAGTACCTTTGAAGGACTTTCCCAGTTAAATACTCAAAAAAAAAAAAAAAAAAAATTCAAGGACTTAATGAGGGAGAACGTTTTAAGAGAGAGGAAGGTTACATTGTGTTACCTTGTAAGACACATTGTTGCACTTCATGTGTCAAACAGAATGCTTTTTTTGGGAGGTTTTGGCTAAAAGACTATTAAAAGATTATTTCTGTTTTGCACATCTAATACTATAATCTAAAATGATTTGATATTACTTTTGTATGGATTTTATTTAAAGTAAAAAGATGTGTATAATTTAGGGCTCCCACACTCAAGTTAACTTCAAATTCAAGTGCCTTTTAAGGACTCATTCATTCATTCATTCATCTTCTTGTTGGCTTAGTCCCTTTATTAATCCGGGGTCGCCACAGGGGAATGAACCGCCAACTTATCCAGCAAGTTTTTACGCAGCGGATGCCCTTCCAGCGGCAACCCATCTCTGGGAAGCATCCACACACACATTCGCACACACACTCATACACTACAGACAATTTAGTCTACCCAATTCACCTGTACCGCATGTCTTTGGACTGTGGGGGAAACCGGAGCACCCGGAGGAAACCCACGCGAACGCAGGGAGAACATGCAAACTCCACACAAAAACGCCAACTGAGGACTTTCCCGCTTTTTTTGCCCCCTTTTAAGGACTTTCCTAGTTAATTACTCTCAAATTCAAGGACTTGATGAGGGGGACGTCTTAAGTAATAGGTTACATTGTGTTACCTTGTAAGACACATTGTTGCACTTTAGGTGTCAAACAGAATGCTTTTTTGGGGAGGTTTTGGCCTAAAGACAGAGATTATTTCTGTTTTGCACATCTAATACTATAATCTAAAATGATCTGATATTAACTTTTGCATGAATTTTATTGAAAATAGCTTAAAAGGTATAAGATATATTGTTTTTCTTGCCTCCTGGGTAATACAAAATACATCATGTGGAAAACACTAAATTTGTAAAGAGCGATAAATAAAATGTAAATCAATCAAGTTGGTATGAACAGGCCACAAAGTGTTGGTGGAATAACACATAAGCAGGCCAGAGGGAACAATATGGATTTCCCGACCCCAAGAAAACTTAAAAAAAAATTCAAGCACCTTCAAGGACCTGTATCTATGTATGTTGTTTTTCAAAAACATTTCAGAGCCTTGAGGTTTTTTCACATTGCCAAGCTTTCAAAGATTTTAGGGACACATGGAAATATTGGTATTTTGTCTTGAAAAGATGGTTCACCCAAAAAAATTACAATTCTGTCACCATTTACTCATCCTCAACTTCTTCCAAACCTGTTTTTTTTCTCAAATATTTTGGAAACCAAAAGCCATTGACGACACAAAGTGTTCCCGAAGCTTCATTTGATTAAACCACTGAAGTTACATAAGTTTTGACAATCTTTTTGGCTCCATTTCTGCACTTTGAACATCCCAGGATCATTGCTGTGTATGGGAGCTCTCGAATTTCATTCAAAATATCTTAATTTGTGTCTTGATGACAAACAAAGGAGTAATGGGATTGGAACGATAGCATGCACAAAAACAATTTTTTTGTGGAAGAAAGAAAAGGAAACAACCATTTAAAAAAACACACAATTGGACAAAAGTGATGTAGAAAAACATTGAAAAGTATAAAAAAAAAAAAAAACACATTTGCATATGAACAAGTGGCCTGAACAGTCCAGATACAATCATCGGTCACTAATAAACAACTTACTCGCAGGCGTTGCTGTACAGAAGGCGTGTGCAAGTGCTATCTCTCTCCTTCTGCTTCACCCACTCCTCCACCTGCGCCAGCTGCTCGCGTCTCTGCATTAAATGAGGGTTTCGTTCCACCTCCGCCTGGATCCACCTCTGCAGGTCATCCTTCGTCATCCTCAGGAGGTTTTCATCATCCTTTTCCCGACTCATGGCTTTACTGTTGGAACAATTTGATGAAAAACGTCATACATGCGAATGATCTGCATTAGAGCCAGGGTAGCACTGCTCTAATATGATTGATGGCAAAAAGTTCTTGCATTGTTGAACATATGAAGCAAAAAGTATCAAGTTCCTAATGGACGAGTCCCAGTCTTTTAGTTTCTTTAGCATTTCTTTTGTATTCCAAATTAGTCACGATCACCTCACAGCAAGAAGGTCGCTGGTTCGAGCCCCGGCTGGGTCAGTTGGCATTCCTGTGTTAAGTTTGCATGTTCTCCCCATGTTCGCATGGGTTTCCCCAAAAACATGTGGTACAGGTGAATTGGGTGAAATAAATTGTCTGTAGTGTGTGTGTGTGAATGAGTGTGTATGGATGTTTTCTAGTGATGGATTGCAGCTGCAAGGGCATCTGCTGAATTAAACATATGCTGGATAAGTTGCCGGTTCATTACGCTGTGGTGTTCCCTAATGAATAAAGGGACTAAGCCGAAAAGAAAATGAACCAATTAATAGTTGCGACCTTTTCTACGACATGATACAAGGCTAACTGTTATGTATGATTACTAAAATATCACTTTTTTATTAAAACACGCATTATCATTTCAGAATTTTGATCTTTCTCTCAGTCAGAACAGCTATCAGCTTTTGATATTAGCATCTATTATTTGGCCAGGTATTGTAAAGTCCACTCACCTAAAATGTCAAGTTCACTAATGCTGCTTGTAGTAGAATCTGTCCATTCAATAATATTATTACGATAGAGGTTAAACCAAACCAACTCTTTTCTTGAGTATTTGTACTATTTTTAGACATAATAAACGGTTTAGGATCTTATTTTTGTTACTCTGTCATTATTGTAAAAAAAGAAGTTAAAATTGCTTATTTCTATAGATTTTAACATTCCTCGAAACTATTGGGATCATCCAAGTACAGCAATAATGTAGTGGTGGTTATAGTGGTTTTAGATATATTTTAAAGAAAAAAAAATTACATATTGCGCCGACAAATTTGTGCTATATTATATGTTAATGTCTGATGAAGCAACCCAACAAAATTGGTTGATGACATACAGGATACTTAACATCAGGGTACGAATTACAGGGATGTTTGGGGGAGATTGGGCCATCTAATTAATGCTTATCCCCCTGGAAGGACATCATAAATATACGTTTCCCAGTGTTGGGTTGCTGCATAAAACATGTGCTGGACAAGTTGGTGGTTCAATCCGCTGTGGCAAACCCTGATTAATAAAGGGACCAAGCCAAAAAGAAAATGAACAAATGAATGAATGAATGGATATAAATTTACACTTGTTCCCCCTATAAAAGATAACACCAATGTGAATGCATAATCGCACCAATCAATGGCAGGAAAAATATCATTTAGCAATCTGAAAACTGGCAATTTTCAAACTTAAGTATTCACAAAACGTGCTTCTTGTAAAATAGGTGTTTATATCTGCATGTAGCCTAAAAAATGGAAAAAAAAAAACATAATTTGCATAGTTTAACCAACAGTAACCTCTAAAAACTAAATGTCCCTCGAAACAATAAAACGTATGTTATATTAATAAATACAATGTATACCTCCTGGAATTGTGGATTTATGAACTGTGCTGTGCATTTATGAATGCAAATGTATTTTTATTGAAACTGATCTGGCTCCATAGATATCAGCTTTTGATACTGGCATCTATTATTTTGTCAGGTAAGTAACGTTATTGTAAAGTCCACTCACCTTAAAATGTCTAGTTCATTAATGCTGCTTGTAGTAGTTTTACATTTAATAATCTAACAATTGGAATCTAATCAAACTAACTCTATAATTGAGTATTTGTAATATTTTTAGACATAATAAAGGTTTTAGAGCAGATGTCCAATATTCAACGCCAATACTCTGGCCTGACAGTTCAAACTGATGATTGACAGATCAAGTAAAAGGATAAATATATGAAGTCAATCATTAGATACATACCACAAACACCGTTGTACCCTTTATTACATTTAGCAAAACTAAGGCCTATTACAACCATAACTGGCTACCATATGCTATGGTATTATGGCTTATAGTTAGAAAACCACAAAAGGTGACTTACATACTGTCCGGTCTTCCCAATGTGTCGCTGCTGTTGTATGTTTGAATCCTGAAAACGCTCACATAGCAAAATCAAACTAACGTAACGTAAAAAACACCAACAGCGTCAGGAGTATACGGCGCACAATATCCCGTATGTTTAACGTTATATGTCGAAAAAATGCACGGTTGTTGCTTTACAACCCCATACAACCCCCAAAGCACATGGAAAAGTAAAACGGGCGCAATAAAAGAAGTAAAAACGCATGGAGGGAAAGCATTGCTAGTGTTATCTATAGGAGCGGATGCAGAGTCTACAAGAAGCGTTGTGATTGGTGCAGTGTATGTTGACGCGGGAGTATTAGACACTCCCCGAAAAAACACCAATCACTTACAACACGATGGAAAACAAAACCTAAAATAGTTAGAGCTGGCGGAGGTTGTTAGACGCAATGTGTGTAAGTATAAACAATAGTCATTTATTATACCAACGTGTATTTTCTGTGAAATGTATGTTGATGGTTATTATTGAATTTATGAAGTGTAATTCATCAAGGTTGCCTGTAAGACGAGACAGCGTCACGTGACATCTGTTACTTTTCTCTGCGCGGTAAAACACAGACCAATCACATTTGTTTTGTTAACCCTTTAACTGCCCCACCACCAAAAACAAAACAAAAAATATTGCATTTTTCAACTCCTAATCAGGGGCGGATTTAACCAATAAACGAGGTAATAAAGCGGCCGCTAAGGGCCTCAGGAAATCTGGTGGCACTCAATAAATACCTAGAAGTAAAAATTATAACATTGTTCTCTCTACCATACTTTAAATAATCAAATACAATTTCAAAGTAATTAAATATTATTTAGTATATAATCAAATATTTTATTATTATAATCGTGTAATGTTATGTAATAATAATAATATTACCAAATAAAATATCCATCATGGAGCAGTCCAGCAGTCAAAAATTTATTATTTTTAGTTGTAAATTCATTTTAGGAAAAAAATAATCTCTTAAAATGTAAAGATTGCATTCATTTAAAATGTCGAAAAGATGATTGTGTGATATAAAAGAAACAGCAATAAATAAAAATTAAATAAAAGTAGAAAGAGTGAATTTCAGGACTCAGGGCCCCAAAATCACAAAATCCGCACCTGCTCCTGTTGATGCTAATTATCACACTCAATGCATTTTTAACACATCCCATAAATTCTAAAATATCAACCTCAACCAAATGTCAATATGTCGATTAATAAATCTACTATAAAAAATCAGAAAATATTAAGTGTAAGACCAATTTATTTAAAAACAATCAAAATAAAACATTTTTGAATACTAAATCATCTTTATTTGTGTTGTATTACGTGGCAAAAAAATCAAAAGCCTCAAGTCGTAGAGGAAATCATTTAAATCTGGCGTCTGGTGTAGATCTGAGACTACTGTAGGGAAAATAGATAAAACTGTAAAGTTCGCACTTTCAAACATCCAATCACTTAACAGTAACTTCTAGTCAATGATTGTATCAACACAAATTGCCTGGATTTTATGCTTTTAAATAAAACTTGGCAAGATGATAGTTGTAGTGCAGCAGTCCTGAATGAAACTAATTTGATTTCATGAGTGTTTGCAGAGCTAATAAGACTCTAAAAGTCATTATTGAAAACAGTCAAAATATGGTGAAACATTTGGTAGAGCAGCAGTAAACTCTCTGCTCTACCAAACGTCGACCATGTTTTTACTGTTTTGAATAATGTCTGTTAAAGTCATTAAAACAGTGCTTGAAATAATGGTTTACACACAGCATTGTTGGTTTACAATATAATCAAACAAACATAATCCTGTTGCACTGCTACACTTGATTTTGGTTTTATCCCTTTAACTGCCCCACCAACTCCTTATGTCACTAGTTAACACACTCAGTGCAATTTTTTCAGCAGATCCCATAATTTCTAAAATATCAACCTCTACTAAATGGTTAATGTTGGTTTTTGGTAAAAGTATCGGAATTAATACATCTACTATGAAAAATCAGAAAATATGAAGTGTAAGACCAATTTATTTAAAAACATAATCAAAATAAAACATTTTGAATACTAAATCATCTTTATTTTTACTAAATCATCTTTATTTTTTTGAAGCATGCCATAAAATATTTCAGATTCTCATTTAACGTTTTCTTGTTTTTTATAATAAACTAAAATCAAGTGTAGTAGTGCTACTGTCACAACCTGTCTTCCTCATGTGTGTGTTTTCTTCATGTGATCCTCACCATGTGTTCCTGTGTTGCCGTTCCCGCCATGCCATTATGTTCATCACCTTCACCTGTGTTTCATCTCCTGTATGTAATTAGTGTCATCATCTCCTGTGTATTTAAGTCCCTGAATTCTGTTAGCTCCTCGTAGAAGTTCATGTCTGATATCAATAAATAAACGTGTTTTGATAATCCTGAGATCCGGTGCCTTCCTGTTATGAACCCAGGCGTCACAGCTACAGAATTATGTTTGTTTGATTTTTTTTTTTAAACCAACAATGCTGTGTGTAAACCATTATTTAAAACAGTCATTCTTTAATGACTTTCATTTCATTTTCATCTGCTTTTCAGGGCCGGGTTGCGGGGGCAGCAGTCTTAGGAGTTAAACCCCAGACCTCCCTCTCCCCAGACACTTCCTTCAGCTCCTCCAGGGGGATCCAGAGGCGTTCCTAGGACAGCCGAGAGACTTAATCCCTCCAACATGTCCTGGGTCTTCCTCAAGGCCTCCTCCTGGTGGGACATGCCTGAAACACCACCCTAAGTAGGCGTCCAGGAGGCATCCGAAACAGATGCCCGAGCCACCTCAGCTGACTTCTCTCAATGTGGAGGAGCAGAGGCTCTACTCGGAGCTCCTCCTGGGTGACAGAGCTCCTTATCCTATCTATAAGAGTGCACCCTGTTAGCCTGCGAAGGAAACTAATTTCGGCCGCTTGTATCCGAGATCTTGTCCTTTTACCCAAAGCGCATGACCATAGGTGAGAGTAGGAACGTAGATTGACCAGTAATTCGAGAGTTTTCCTTTCGGCTCAGCTCCTTCTTTAACACAACAGACAGATACACCAACAGCATTACTGCTGCACCGATCCACCAGTCAATCTCACATTCCATCCTTCCCTCACTCATGAACAAAACCCCATGAGACTTGAACTCCTCCACCTGGGGTAAGGACTTTCCTCCAACCCAGAGATGTCAAACCACCTTTATCCAGTGGAGCACCATGGCCTCGGACTTGGAGTTGCTGATTCTCATCCCAGATTCTCATCCTTAACAGAGATTATAAAAAACAGTCAAAATATTCTCAACGATTTGGTAGAGCAGGCAGTTAAAGGGATAGTTCGCCTAAAACTAAAAATTCTTTCATAATTTACTCAACCTTCACTTATTGTCACAAATCTGTTTGAGCTTCTTTTTTATGTTCATCACAAAAGAAGATATTTATAGAAATGTTAGTAACTTATAATAACTATTGACATCTGTAGCATTTGTTTTGTTAAAGAGTGTCAACTGTTACAGGTTACTAACATGTTTTAAAATATCTTTTGTGTTTAACACAAAAAGAAAACGCATGAAAGTTTAAAACCACTTGAGGGTGAGTAAATGTTCATAATTGGGAAAAATATCATTTTCTCTCGATTTTCATTCATACGCAGAGCTCCTTCATTAAACATATACATGATTTGACTACTTTATTTTAATGCTTAAGTGTCACAAATCCATGTGCTGAAATACAAACAGAACATACACAATATTAAGTTTTTCAGTAATATTTTGCCTTAAAAACACACATTAATTTACTTTAGCTGTATAACTATTTAAAGGAAAAAGTAAAATGGTTTTTAACTCATGAACTGTCTGCGCTGCCAAACGTTTGACTATATTTTGACTGTTTTAAATAATAGCTATTAAAGTCTTTTAAAGAATGACAATTTTAAATAATGCTCAGCATTGTTGGTTTACAGAATAATCAAGCAAACATAATCCTGTAGCACTACTTCCCTTGATTTTGGTTTTATTGAAAAAAAAAAAAACATGTTAAATGAGAATCGGAAATTTTTTATGACATACTTAAAAAAAATAAAGATGATTTAGAATTCAAATATGTTTTATTTTGATTGTTTTTATATAAATTGGTTGAACACTTTACATTTTGATTTTTCATAGTAAATTTATTTAGCTACTTTTACCATGAACTGACATATCAACTGTTTGGTAGAGGTTGATATTGGATGTGTTGAATAAAAAATGCATTGAGTGAACTTGAGGGTGAATAAACCGTTGTTTTGGGGGGAAATAGCCTTTTAAGTATATTCTCTCATTTTTTACTCATACGCAGAGCTCGTTCATTAATGGCCCATTTACATGGGGCTTCAGTGTCAATGCTTGACTTAAGGCGTGTCTGAAGTTGGGGCTGCCGCGATCAGCCAATGAAATTCAGTCAGCAATAGGCCACTGTCTAGCTGGTGTATTTGCATACAGCGATCTGATTGGCTGACACTTTCATCAAAGCTTGAAAAGTTGAACTAGTCCTAACTTCTGCAGCGATCAACGCCTCTGAAGCGGTGCCGACGGATCTACAATGCAGTTCTGCAACACCTGACGTCACCCATTCAAAGTGAATGGGAAGCGTTGACACTGAAGCCCCGTGTGTATGGGGCGTAAACATATACATGCTTTGTACACTTTATTTGCTTTAGTGTCACAAATCCATGTGCTGAAATACAAACAGAACATACACAATATTGAGTTTTTCAGTAATATTTTGCTTTAAAAGCACACATTAATTTACTTTAGTTGTATAACTATTTAAAGGAAAAAGTAAAATGTTTTTTAAATGGACAACAAATGCCTTTTTTTCCCATGTTTTAGAATACTAGACAATCAAAACAATGAAAAAGCACATGGTGACAAGTAAAACAAAACTATTTTATCATTTGGCAAGAGCTTAATGCTCTGTGGATGTCCGTCTATAAAAAGTACAATATAGCAAAGATATTAATAATAACAACAATAATATTAATAATAAAGGATGATTTACCAAAAGATTGACTTATAATGGTAACATGATTGAATTGAAACAGTAAATGCTCATGTTCATTTGTCTTTTCTTATCATTTACAGTGTTAGGCTGGACTGCTGGTCTTGGCTTCACCATATTCGTCCTCCATCTGACTAGTGCTGTTTTTGCTTAGAGGGTGCTTTTGAGACATCATTTCTTGTATCTTCAGGAAGGTGTCACAATCTGAAGGAAAACGATTCTTCTGAAAAACATAGCTCAAATTAAAAGACTCTTTTAAAATGAGCTCTTTCAAAAATAAGAGAAATGATACTCACACTCAGAGAAAGGCGCAGGAGTCCACCTTCACACTGGCTCTCTAGAGATGAGAGAAACACCTTGAGCGATTGCTCGCTCAATTCATTTCCTGAATGAAGAGCAAAGTTACAGTTATGTTTGACTCTCATTGAGAAATAAAATTAAATCTGAAATGAAATCACCTGAAAGATTTAAAGATGTAAGGCATGTGTTTCCAGGATGAATTACTTTTCCACCAGTGTGCACAATTCCAGGATCCAACAGAGGAATCACGGTGTCAACTGTCACCTCCACAGCCTGACTTGGAGATGTTCCCTTGGTTAATAAAAAATATTTTAATTGAAAATTTTTATTGAAAAATTAAAAAGAGTTTAATTGCCAAGAACAATCCTTGTCTTCTCATCTTTGGAAATGCTATCATTAATATTGGCAAAAGGATAATGTAAATCAGCATTTGAATTAAAGGTGCCTTATAATAAAAATCAGGACATGTCTATGCATAGTTATGCACAGTGATAAGATTCCCTCCAACAACTGTAAAAGCACTTTGAGCACCCAGAAAATGGATTTAACTACAATATATTTACAATGTAATTACAATGTAAGTGCACACAAGATAAAAGTTTGTAGTTACATTTGTACTGTGGATATTTACGTACATCTCAGATGTAAGTACAATGTTATATGTAACTACAAAGGTAATAAAAGTTTGTAATTACATATGACATGTGTACTGTGTATATGTATACAACTATAACACATAAATACTGTACATGAAATGTACAAAAACACATGTACAATACTGTCACATATATAATTACGTTATAACATTGTTATACCAATGTAATTACAATGTTATTACTCTGCAACTATAATGTTATTACAATGCTATAACAATGCAATTACAGTGTTGTTACATTGTAATTATAATGTTATAACACTGTAATTACAATGTTATTGTATAGAAATTATAATGTTATTACAATGTTATTACATAGTAGTTATAATGTAATGACAATGTAATTACATCTAAAATAAAAGTTTGCAACAACAAATGTACTGTATATATTTACGTATAAGTACACAAAAACTACATGAAAGTTATTAAGAAACATTTGAGTTTATAAATATCGTGGTCATTATTACAATGTAATAGCAATGTATTTACAATGTAACGACACAGTAATTGCATACAAGATAAAAGTTTGTAATTACATCTGACGTGTACTGTGTATATGTATAAAACTATAACACAAATACTGGACATAAAATATGCAAAACACATTTACAATGCTATTATAGATGTAATTACAATGTTAATACATAGCAATTATTGTACATGCTATAACAATGTAAATATAATGTTATAACAATTTAATTACAATGTTATTACAAATTAAGTATAATGTAATGACAATGTGATTACATCCAAAATAAAAGTTTGTAATTACACATGACATGTGTAGTGTGTATATGTATTAGGGATGTGCGGAGCAGCCGGTATTTGTATTTGTATTTGTATTTGTTGAGGGGGAAAAGTATTTGTATTTGTATTTGTATTCGAGTAAAATTCAAAATGGCGCAGAAATATATATTTTTTCTATTACACTTCTAATTTACGTTATAGTGAAAGTATTGTTTAATTATACCCATTATATAAATTATAGATATGCAATATTGGCTGTTGTTTTTGAACACGTGATAAGAAATGTCATTGAAAAGAAAATAACATAGAAGCCATTATCTCATCCATGGTTAAACCAACGACTAATAAAATACCATTGTGAATATTATGAACCCCACCACCACCGTTCTTGTTTAAGGACACTGAATAGACAGAATAAAAACAAATAATACTTCAAAAAACTGTTCTTCTTCTGAAAGAACTTTTTTCCAATGGACAGAATTCCAAAAATAAGCTAAATAAATCTAAATAAAACCCTGCCTGGGAGATCTGGCAGAACAAAAGTATTCTATATAATACTAAAAGATACAGCCCTGCTATTATCATCTGCCAGCCACAAAAAAGACACAAAGTTTGTTTGTTTGTTTATTTAGAGATATCTGCAAATATTTTTCAATGGAAGTCAATGGAGGAATATGACTAGTCAGACATAATATATTTGCAGATATTTCCAATCTGAATTATAATTATGACAAGTCAAAATATAATTAGAGATATCTCTGAATATATTTATGGATAGTCTGAACAAGGTTTAAATGCTAAAACGGCTTGCCATACGCACAGTGGCACAGTGGAGATTTCTCTAGTTATATCGTTTCAGTCGTTTGTTATGCAGTGACATGCAGTCAAATATTTCGCCAAACAGTCCTTAGGGATGCGGTGACACGCAGTCAGATATTTTACCGGACAGATCCGCCACTTTTGGCGCGCATAAACAATCATAAAGCTCTCGTGCTGCAGGAATGAGGAGGTCTGCTGAAGGCGCACAGCTGACGTGCAGTGAGAGGTTTGCGTCTTTAATAAACTACGGCAGTTTGCGATCACTGAACAGTAAGAATGATTAATAAATCCATATGAAACAGTCCCTTAACAGTCACGTCTCGCTTTCAGTTTCGGGCTTTGGCGCGTTTTGCACTGAGCGTGTGTCTTTCTCTCTCTCTCTCTCTCTCTCTCTCTCTCTCTCTCTCACTCACTCACTCACTCACGCGGGCATGCACTGTGGTCTCATGAGGAAACGCTGCTTTTTGATATAGTGTTTTTCTTGCTCCCGAATACAAATAATTTTTCAAGTATTTGTTCGAATCAAGTATTCGTAAAAACACGCTATTCGTGCCTTTCCGAATACCGTATTCGGGTTCGGCTCCACCCTTAATATGTATACAACTATAACACAAATACTGTACATGAAATACACAAAAACACAATTACAAGACTCATACTTTTGCATAGCAATTATGTTATTACAATATTATTACATAATAACTACAATGTTACAACAAGGAAATTACAACGTTAATACATGGTAATTATAATGTAATGACAATGTAATTACATCCAAAAATAAATGTTTGTAATTATATATGTACTGAGTATGTTTACGTATAAATACACAAATACTGTACATGAAATATACAAAGAACATTTACGTTTAAAAAAATTTTCTTGGACTTTACATTGTTATTACATAGAACTTATTATGTAATGGCAGTGTAATTACATCCAAAATAAAAGTAAGCATATCTGACATGTGTATTGTGTATGTATATAACTATAACACAAATACTGTACATGAAATATACAAAAACAAATTTACAGGACTATCATAAGCCGCTTTTCCACTGTTGTGCCAAACCGTTCTAAGGACAATTCGGTGCGATTAGGCTTGTTTCTCCAATAAGCCTGGAATGGCGCAGCACGATTACAAACCGTTCAAGGCCCAGAATTTTCGGCATGATTAGAAAACTGTGCTAAACTGTGCCAACAGATTCTGTGTGTTGATGTCGCGGCTCTGTTGCCAAGCTACCACAGCTGGCTCAGCGGAAGAGGTTTAGTCATCAGACATAATTGAACAAAGGGAGCCGTTTACATTGCGTTACCAATGCAACTACTGATGTTTTTTGTGTAATGTTTTAAAGAGCTTCGTCGCAGCACGACAGTGGAAAATGAAACCGTATCCGTGTTGTCTGTCCCGGTTTAGCACGGAATGGAACGGTTCTGCTTAAAGAACAATTCCGCACGAAAAGCATAGTGGAAAAGCGGCTATAGATGTAATTACAATGTTATAACAAGGCAATTACAATGTTCTTGCATAACAACTAAAATTTTATTACAATATTAACAAAATAATTACAATGTTATTTTAATGTTATAACAATGTAATTACAATATTATTACATGGTAGTTATACAATAACTACAATGTTATTACATAGCAATTAATAACGTTGTTACAACATTATAACAATGTTATTACATAGTTATTACACTGTTATAACAATGTAATTGCAATGTGAATGCATAGTAATAATAATGTAATGACAATGTAATTACATCCAAAGTAAAAGTTTGTAATTACGTATGTGCTGAGTATATTTATATACAAATACACAAATACTGTACATTAAATATACAAAGAAACATTTAACCCTCTACTGGACATATCTTGATGGTACATGATAAAAAATGATTCTACATCATTTCTTGGTTCTTTTGGGAATATTTTATTGTTAAAAGTTATTTTTTTGTTTTTTGGTAGCTATGCATTACATACATGTGTACTATGCATATTTAAGTATATAACTATTAATACACACTGTACATGAAATATACAAACACATTTGTAAATCTTGAATTTGTTTACAATGTAACACAATGTAATTACATAGTAACATTACATTACATCTGACATCTGTACTGTGTATATGACTGTAACACAAATACTTTACATGAAATATACAAACCACATTTACAATACTATCATAGATGCAATTACAATGTTATTGCATAGCACTTATAATGTTATTACAATATTAAAAATATAATTACAACGTTAATGCATAGTAAATACAATGTTATGACAATATAAATACAATGCTATTACATACTAATTACGATGTTATAACAATGTAATTACTATGTTGATACATAGTAATTATAATGTAATGACAATGTAATTAAATGTTTGTAGATACATAAGTACTGCATATATTTATGTATAAATACACAATACATGATATTCACAAAGAAGCATTTACGTTTATAAATATCTTGGACATAATTACAATGTAATATCAATGTATTTACAATGTAACGACACAGTATTTGCATACAAGACAAAAGTTTGTAAATACATATTAAATCTCAGATGTAATTACAATGTTAATACATCCATAATAAAAGTTTGTAATTACATCTGATGTGTACTGTATATATATATATATATATATATATATATATATATATATATATACAACTATAACACAAATACTGTACATGAAATATACAAAACCCATTTACAATACTACCCTTGATGTAATTACAATGATATTACATAGCAATTATAATGTTCTTACAATGTTATAACAATGTCATTACATAATAATTACACGTTGTAACAATATAAGTACATTGTTAATACATAGTATTTATAATGTAATGACAATTGTAATTACACAAGATAAAAGTTTGTAATTACATCTGACATGTGTACTCTGTATATGTATACAACTATAACACAAATACTGGATATAAAATATACAAAACAAATATACTATCAAAAATACTATAGATGTAATTACAATGTTTTTGCATAGCAATTATAATGTTCTTACAATATTAACAATATTTAAAAAATAATTACAATGTTATTACTATGTTATAACAATATAATTACAATATTATAACATAACAATTACAATGTTACAACATGAAATTACAGAGTTATAAAAAAGTAACTATAATGTAATGACAATGTAATTACATCCAAATTAAACGTTTGTAATTGCATATGTACTGCATATATTTACATATAAATACACAAATGCTGTACGAGAAATATACAAAGAAACATTTATGTTCAAAAATATTATCTTGAACTTAATTACATTCTAATAGCAATGTATTTGCAATTTACAATTTAATTGCACAAGATTAAAGTTTGTAATTACATCTGACATGTGTGTATATGTGTACAACTATAACACAAATACTGTACATGAAATATACAAAACACACAATACTATCATAAATGTAATCACAATGTTATAACAATGTAAATACAGTGTTATAACTATATAATTACATTGTCATTACACAGCAATTATGTTACACTGTTATAACAATATAATAACAATGTTATTACATAGCACTTTTAATGTAGATATTGCAATTACATCCAAAATAAGTTATTAATTACATATGTACTGATTATATTTACGTATAAATTTGCAAATACTGCATATGAAATATACAAAGAAACATTTACGTTCATAAATATTATCTTGGACGTAAATACAATGTAATAGCAATGTATTTGCAATGTGACGACACAGTATTTGCACACAAGATAAAAGTTTGTAATTATATCTGACATGTACTGTGTTTATGTATACAACAATAACACAAATACTGTACATGAAATATACAAAACACATTTACAATACTGTCATAGATGTTATGACAATGTTTTAATGTAACTACAATGTTAAAATATAGTAATTACACTGTTATAACAATATAACTACAATGTTATTACATAGCATATACAATGCTATTACAATATCGTAACAGTGTATTTACAATGTTACAGCTTAGTGATTACACTGTTATATCAATTTAATTACAATGTTATTACATAGTTATTGTAATGTAATTTAAAAATAAGTTTGTAATTACATATCTACTAAGTATAGTTGCGTATAAATACACAAATACTGTACATGAAATATATAGAGAAACATTTAAGTTTATAAATATTATCTTGGACGTAATAACAATGTAATAGCAATGTGACTACAATGTAACAACACAGTAATTGCATCCAAGATAAAAGTTTGTAATTACATCTGACGTGTACTGTGTATATGTATACATCTATAACAAATACTGAACATGAAATGTACATAATACATTTACAGTCCTATCTTAGATGTAATTACATTGTTATATCAATGTAAATACAATGTTATAACAATGTAATTACAATGTTTTTACACAGCAATTATGTTATTACAATGTTATGGCATTGTTATAAAAATGCAATTACAATGTTGCTACACAGTAATTGCACTGTTATAACAATATAAATGCAATGTTTTTACATAGTAATTATAATATAATGACAATGTAATTACATTCAAAGTAAAAGTTAGTAATTACATATGTACTGAGTATATTTACGTGTTTACAATTAACCCTCTACTGGACATATCTTGATGGTACATAATAAAAATGATTCTACATCAATTCTTGGTTCTTTTGGGAACATTTTATCGTTATTTTTGTTTTTGGTAACTACATATTACATACATGTGTTCTTTGCTTATTTAAGTATATAACTAAATCCTCACTGTACATGTTTGTAAACATGTTTGTAAATCTTGAATTTGTTTACAATGTATTCACAATGTAATTACAATGTAATGACATAGTATTTACATCCAAGGTAAAAGTTTGTAGGTACATATGACGTGTGTACTGTGTTTATGTATATAACTATACCACAGATACTGTATTTATAACATGGTAATTACAATGTCATTACATCCAAAATAAAAGTTTGAAATTACATATCGTTGTCTTAGAATTATATGGTTCTATCTGCTTTCTAAATGATCTTGAGATTTTAAGCTTCAAAGATTTGAATTCCATAAAGCAAACAATATATGCATAACTGTTCTCTTTTAAACATTAACATGACAGAATGTACTCTCAATGTAAATTATAAAAATTCTTTTACATTTGCAAATTGGGGTTAAAAATAACAGGGCAAATGCAGATTTACAAGGTTACAATGAATTACAAGGTTCTATCTGCCAGATCATTAATTGAAGCCTTACTTTTCAAGAAATACAACCAGTCTGCTTTTTAATTTTGTTAAAAAAATGAAAATTGGTGTTGTAACAATATGTTTATGTTTGAGAAAGTAAAACTTTTGCTTTCTTTCATGTTTATTTAATGTTTTAATGTTTTTGTCCTGTTTAAAATTTAGCATATAAAACTGTGCTAAATATTTTGTTTAGTGCAGCTGTTAATTGTATGTAA
Organism: Danio rerio; assembly: GCF_052040795.2. Lineage (NCBI taxonomy): Eukaryota > Metazoa > Chordata > Actinopteri > Cypriniformes > Danionidae > Danio > Danio rerio. The sequence goes on along the minus strand of NC_141039.2, from coordinate 10,191,848 downwards.
TTAACATGAATTCTATACTTTATATGAATTACTGAATTATATTTATTGAATTATATGTCCCATGAATTAATTTAAGTATTTGCCCTTCAAGGCAAATGTAAAGACTTTAACAGACAATGAGCAAATTAAAATTAGTTTAATAAACACTGAAAAAGTTGCACTGACTATATATACACAAATACAATTATTTCACATTTAATATATTATATTTTTAATAACTGTTTCTTTTTCAACAATGTAAAATTCAACATTTCATCTTAATGTCAAAAAATGCTTCTAAATCATCACATTTACACACATCTTTTTACATCTATTCAGGTTTCTACCCTATTTTATGTGGTGCGGCATTATTTAGTTGACTCTGATTTTGTGTTTCTTTCTGGTCTTTCCCACTGTCAACTGAGCAGTCCAGCGGAATGAATCAAAGAAAGCTGACCCGCGCATTTGAAATGCTGATTAACTCAAAGAGAGATATCTACATAGAAGGTATGTGGTAGGGTTCCATAATACTGGAATTTGAAACCAGTTGATACTGAAATTTTAAAAACGTCCCTGTATCTGTGGTCATTCTGCTTTTACTGAATCTTTTGCTTTTGTTACCAAAATCTAAATACAGAGAGCCACTAAATATGAAAAACATAAAAAATGTTTAGAACATCATGCAATGTCTGCAGAAGTCCTTTTTGGTGGAGACAAGCAGACATTATCACTGTTTGCACTGTCAGTCCCGCTTGTAGCCAAGGTAGGAAATACACAGAACCACACACACACACACACACACACACTCACACACACAAATTAACGTTATGAAAAAAAAAAAAACCTTTATGTACAGTTGGTGGTTCTCTTCTGTTATTTGGTATGATTGCACTCATATCAGAAGCGAACCGGACCAGGTTAGCACGAAGTTTAGAAGACATAGTTTAAACTAGCTAAACGTACCATACTCTGACGTAAAATGAATCTGGGTGTGGACCAAAAGTGCTAGTGTGAAAGCACCCTAAAAACGCCCATTACCCGCTAATATTTGTGCGCTGTTGTGCACGTTCTTAAACAGTGCTGATTTGCTATTGTGTTCGCATGCTCAACAGAAATGTCTGTGATTGGCCGTGAAGGTCATCAGTTTACTGAACTCACCGTTGTTTACTGAGTGTAAACACAGATACAGGAACACTGGAGCTTTTAAAAGCCGCTATTCATCAGTGGATCACTCCTATGTCAGATTATAGAGAAACCAACTGATCTACATGATTTTGAAACGCTCCAGTGTCCCTGTATCTGTGGTAATAAATAAAAACGGGCGCAACAGGGCTCAAATGTTAGCAGGAGATGGACGTTTTTAAAATTTCAGTATCAACTGGCTTCAAATTCCAGTATTATGGAACCCTACCACACACCTTCTATGTAGATATCAAAGACCAATTTACTATATTGTATCAATGCATTCTATGGCACCTTTAAAAGTTTCAAATATAATAATAAAAAAAAATTAAATTATATATTTAAATGATGTAACACTCAAAGTAACTCATTATTAAACCTGCCATCTATTTGGTAAAATGTTGATCTATAATATTTTTATTAGTCTTACCTCTTGCTCAGAAACTAGCAGATTCTTGTCTTTGCCTTTTCCAGCCTGACTACGAGGAGCTTTATTATCTGGGTGAAAAACAAAAAACACTGCATATAAAATCAGTTTTTCAATCCAAATAAACTATGTCAAAGGAGTTTATTTACCTTTCTTGGCCACCTTTGCCTCCTCTTTTTTTGCTGCCGGACTTTGTGCTGGTTTCTCCTCCTTCTTGGGATTGTCCTACATACAAAAGATTAAAATCAGACCTTTTCGTGTAAGAAAACATACAACATTGAGGAAACAATATATAATCTACCCTTTTTTTGGTGGTGTGTTTTGCACTCTTGCTGATTTGATCCAGTGAAGAGTTGCTAGGGACAGAAAGGGCCGGCTCATGTGAGTCTGCAAGACTAACCAGAGACGACTGGACCATGTTTGATTGGTCGCCTTTAATTAAAAGCTTCCTCCTCTCAACGATCTCTTCATGAGTCAGAGCAAATGGGCCAAGAACCTAAAGCAAAACAGATGCAGACGTTTCACAGTCTAATTTACCCACATAATATGTAGTAATTATTAGAAGAAAACTAATTTTTACCTCAGCCAAACGAGCCGCTCCATTATCTCCTATGTGATTGTAGGATAATGACAAAGATAGCAGGGACCGATTTAAACGCAGACCCTTTAGAATGAGGACAATAATGAAATACACTTCATTTGAAATATGTGCAATCTTGACATTATTAGAAATGCCAGATGGACAGATTTCAATCCTACATACCTGAGCGATATGAAGGGCACCTGCATCACCGATCCTATTATAGGCCAGGTTAAGTGACCGGAGGTTTTTGTTGGCAGAGTGTGGATTGGAGAGAGCTGAGCCAATCAGACGAGCTCCTTCCTCTCCTATACGATTGTTTCGTAGTGATAACTCCGTCAGCCTGACATGAACATTATTTAAAAAAAAACTGAGTGAATTAGCTACAAATAATGCATTTTGTCACTATGAGAGAGATTCATTCATTTTCCTTCAGCTTAGTCCCTTATTTATCAGGGGTCGCCACAGCGAAATGAACCACAAACTATTCCAGCATGTGTTTTATGCTGCGGATGCCTTTCCAGCCGCAACTCAGTACTGAGAAACACTCCTACACACTCATTTACACACACTCTTTTACACGACCAATTTAGCTCATACAATTCACTTATAGCTCATGAGATTGAACTGTGAGGGAAACCAGAGCACCCGGTGGAAACTCAAGCCAACACAGGGAGAACATGTAAACTCACAGAAACACCAACTAGCCCAGCCAGGACTCGAACCAGCAACCTTTTTGCTGTGAGGCGACAGTGCTAACCCCCGAGCCACCATGCCACATATTATGAGAGAGACATAGTATATCATACCGAAACATTTAAGTAAATGTGTGGGTCCCTACTTAAAGCAATAGTTCACTCAAAAAATGTACTATGTCATAACTTACTCTGAATTTCCTGCTCCTGTTGAACACAATATATCATGAAGAATGTTGAAAATTAGTAGCCATTGACTTCCATACTATTTTTTCCTACTATGCATGTCAAGGCTACTGGTTTCCAATATTCTTCAAATTATTTTCATTGTGGAGCAATTAAAGATTTTGGGTGAACTATCACTTTAACTATATATTGGGGACATATTTATAAACTAAATCTCAGTAAACAGAGAGGATTTATTAGTATCAATTTAAATTTCGGGTCTGTCTTTTTTGTTCAGTGTTTTATGCTCATCAAGTCAACATTTATGTGATGAATTTTGGAGAGAAGACACTTCAATGACCAGTTTATGGCAACGTCTCCTCTTGTAATGCCAGTGTTCATAGATTATCTGGCTTGTTTCATATGAAAACAAGCATCTGCATCTGTAAAGGTATCAACCAAATGGCCTACAAGAACTCATAGGTGTGACCCTATGGTGGGGAGGGGGGGATCCTTTGATGTAACTGGTATGAAGTACTTTCTCACAGACAGATATCTGGGTTAAGATCTTTGAAGGATGACGAATTACATTCCTGCTGAAGAACTGTACCTTCATTAAACTCTTCTTCCCACTAAAAATTTGGTCAGCAAACTTCTAAATAACAGATTATACCATAAACACCAAGTGTATGTGTGTGTGTGTAAAAAATGCGAATGACTCACATGCTGTCCTCCCCTAAGAGTAAATGATAACTCTGCTCAGGGAGTGGGTTGCCTTCCAAAACCACTTTCCTAGCAAGAAAAAAGTCGACACTTGAGTTTTCCATGATCTATTATCATTTTTCAGCATCTATTTAGAGAATTTTCTGAAAAGATCATTTGCCTCTGTTATAAAGCACAAGTAGCTGAAACTAGCACAACTCACTAATGTACATAAGTTATAAGTATAGAATATATGTATTCATTAATTTAAGATTTAGAATTACAAATTACATTTATATTTTATCTCTGTCAGCCCCTTTTGTCAAGTATAATTGTAGGTTGGTCTAAATTTCATTATACTCTGGGGTCTTAAAGATAGCTTACTCTTTCTTGGTAAAATAAACCCCTCTACCACTTGAATTGAAAATATTGTCATTTAAAAAGGAATCTAATTATTTTTTTTAAATAATTATTGACTGATTAATTGGATTGAGTATGGTTAATTTGCAAGCATTTCAGATGTGTGTGTTTGTGTGTGCATGAAAACAGAAGGAAACAGACCACATTAATATTCACAACCCTTCCAAAAATGGTCAAATCAGACATTTCTATTCCATTCATAAGAACTTTGGTCAGCTAACTGATTTTAAATACAACTTACATTCACATTGTTATAGAACTGAATTCATAGTTAAATAAACAATTAATTATGGGTAACCTAAAATACAGTTTGACTGTTCTCACCTGAGATTTGAGCACAGAGACACAGTGTTTTTCATGGATGTGAAAGTGCCATCTGTTAGACCTATACGCCACATGCTGCAAAGCATCACCATTCATTAAAATGGACATAATATACGTACACAAACACAACACACAACTCAAAATATAAAAGCTTACCGCAAGCACAGTAAATTACTGAGAGACGGCAATATCTTGCTCAGCACCTGAAGCATCAGTTCATCCACCGTCCATCCTGTCAAATATAATGAGCAAAAATGATACAGCTCCAACCTATTGTTTACGCAGAAAAAAAACACCAGCCATACCAGATATCTTGACTTCCTTTACGTTGTTGTGCTCTTCGTTCTCCAGCTCTATCTGAAGGCAGCGCCCAGGGGACCATTTTGTCATTCTGCTTTCTAAGGAAAACAGATTAATCATTATTCACTCCACACTGTAAAAAACAAAGTACCAGTTGTTCAGCACACTGTACTTTTTCTGTCATATATACTAAGAATTGTGAATAAGAATTGATTACATAAAAATATATGTTATGTCAACAATATTGGCTAAAATGTTTTGTCTACATGTTTAACTGAGTTTTCTGGACAAACATTTTTGTGTTGAACAGGAATGTTAATATTTAAATAATTTGCGCATACGTGACGTGACGATCGAAAACTAAGCTTGTTTATCAGTTGCTTGACAGAGGGGTGACACAGTGGCGCAGTTGGTAGCACAGGTCGCCTCACAGCAAGAACGTCGCTGGTTTGAGACTCGCCTGGGTCAGTTGGCATCCCTGTGTTCATGTGGGTTTCCTCTGGGTTCAAAGACATGAGGTACAGGTGTCTGAGTGAGAATGGGTGTTTGCCAGTACTGGGTTGCAGCTGGAAGAGCATTTGCTGTGTAAAACATATGCTGAATAAGTTGGCGGTTCATTGCACTGTGGTGACCCCTGATGAATAAACGGACTAAGCCAAAGGGAAATGAATGATTGAATGGATGAAGTAGAATGTTTGTGTTAATTTTGTGTTAAGGATGATATGCTAACTAGAACTAATTACTTATTTTGCAAATTTGAAAAAAATCATCCACTAAACAGATAAAAATCTATTGACTCAAAAGCAGTAACTGTTGCTTCAGTTGATGTGACAAGAATATCTTTATTAGTAAAATACAATAATCAACATTGCATAAATAAACAAAATTATGGTAGCTTAACAAAAAATGTTACTGAAAAAACTCAAAAGAAGAACTCAAAGTTCTTACTGCATCAAGATGCCTTATTTTTTATGTTTTCTCTATTTTTTACAGTGCATGTCAGCTGTTTTTATTGGGTAATCTTTTTGTGTTTAGATGTTTTGAGACACAATATATAGTTATAAGGCAGTATAATTGTAAAAATATAATTATATTGCCAAATATGAACATTTCCTCACCATTTACTCACTCAAGTGGTTCTAAACTTATGAATATCTTACTTCTGTTGAACACAAAACAATATTTTAAACATTTTGTCATCCATAATAGAGGCACGGCTGCTCAGTTATTACCACTGTTGCCACACAGCAAGAAGGTCACCGGTTCGAGTGCCGCCTGGGCCAGTTGGCACTTTTGTGTGGAGTTAGTATATTTTGCCCATGTTGGCGTGGGTTTCTTCCAGGTGCCCCGGTTTTCCAGCTATAGGTGAATTTTATAAACTAAATTACCTGTAGTGTGTGTGTGAATGAGTGTATGGGTGTTTTAAGGGCATTCGCTGCATAAAACATATGTTGGAATAGTTGGTGGTTTTTTCCGCTGTGGTGGCGACCTCTGAAATAGAGACTGAGCCGAAGGAATATGAATGAATGTCATCCATAATAGGAACTAAAAAATACTAAGTGAGCCAATGGCTGTTTTTCCCATCTTGCTTTGTGTTCACTAACAGAAGATTCATTTTTATCTGAACTAACGTTTTAATAACAGGGTTTACCCAGAATCCTTGGCCGCTTCACCTTGACGGAAGGAATCTCTTTCACTCCCATGAGCTTACAGAGTTCGGGGAATTCCAGCTGTAGATGTCCTGAACACTGGTAGTCATCTAGCGTAGTTTATAAAACCAACAAAACATTGATAATTAGTAGTGTTTACATATTTTGGGGGGGGGGGGGGGGGGGGCAAAATACAACATATTAAATTCGTGACAATTGTTTCATAATAAAAAAAAACAATGAAGAGCTGTTAGATATTTGAATCTCCAAAATGGATGCGCAGTCGACAAATCTGCAACACAAGTGTCATGAAGAATTAAACCAGTTCTAAAGGGTAATGGGGGCCCAGCCAAAAACAAGCAGCTAATAAGGTGCCTGGTATTTAATTCAAAGTGTATTTTGCGTATTTAAACCTGACACGAACATCTAGTGAGTCTGTTTAGTTTATACAGCAACATACCTGCAGTTTTTGGTTTAGGTTCCTCTTCAATTGCAGAATCCACCTTGTCCACTTTTGAGGGCTTCTCAGCTCGCTTTTTCATCTTTTATGTGGGGAGCTATTTTAGTATGGTTTAAGTTCACTTTAGTTTTAAAATTAAAACCAAATAAAAATCAAATAAAATGACAATACTCGATTTAATGTAAAGAAACCGCTCATTCAGCTCGAACTGTTTCATCAGCTCAGGTTGTATTTTGTTGCCATGTCAACAGCAGGTTGCTTGAAATCCCTGAAATACAACGGTTAATTTTGGCGCCATCTAACGGATGGGGGCAAACAACGCATAAAAATAGACTTTTTCAATTAAAATTATAGCGTATTTTTCTTTTCGTCACCAAAATATGTAAATATTACAGAGATACAAATATGTAAATATTGAAATAAACTATATAGTTTTAAACCGGCTTTCATCATAATCTGCTGAATTCACCTCAGTCACTCACACACAATAATGCATAAACATATATCTTTGCTCACCGTCTACACATGTATGGGTTTTTTATTACAATCACGTTGTTCTGAAACTAAATGTAAGACATAGAGGAACTCAGAAGAGTGCCCCCTAGTCACATACATTGGTGTAAGACAGGGGTATCCAAACTTTTTGGGCCGAGGGCCAGATGCAAAAAAAATTTTTTATATAAAAAATTTTACATACATCACACAGACACGCATATATATATATATATATATATATATATATATATATATATATATATATATATATATATATATATAAATACAGTTGAAGTCAGAATTATTAGCCCCCCTAAATTATTAGCCCCCGTTTATTTTTTCCCCAATTTCTGTTTAACGGAGAGAAGATTTTTTTCCACACATTTCTATACATATTAGTTTTAGTAACTTATTTCTAATAACTGATTTATTTTATCTTTGCCATGATGACAGTAAATAATATTTGACTAGATATTTTTAAGACACTTCTATACAGCTTAAAGTGACATTTAAAGGCTTAACTAGGTTAATCAAGTTAACTAGTCAAGTTAAGGTAATTAGGCAAGTTATTTTATAACAATGGTTTGTTCTGAAGACTTAAGGGGCTAATAATTTTGACCTTAAAATGGTTCATAAAAAAATTTAAACCGCTTTTTATTCTAGCCGAAATAAAACAAAAGTCTTTCTCCAAAAGAAAAAATATTATCAGACATACTGTAAAAATGTCCTTGCTCTGTTAAACATCATTTGGGAAATATTTAAAAAAGAAGAAATAAATCAATGAGGGGCTAATAATTCTGACTTCAACTGTGTGTAGATAAATAGAAAGATAGATAGATAGATAGATAGATAGATAGATAGATAGATAGATAGATAGATAGATAGATAGATAGATAGATAGATAGATAGATAGATAGATAGATAGATAGATAGATAGACAGACAGACAGACAGACAGACAGACAGATAGATAGATCATAACAAGAACTGCTGCTTAATTGAAGGCATGTAATAGGGACACCCGGTGGTTATTTATTGAATCACGTTCATTTTTGTATAGCGGGCCAGATTCTATTGATATTTATAAAAAGCATCGCGGGCCGCCACAAAACAGATTGCGGGCCGCAGATGGCCCGCGGGCCGTAGTTTAGACACGCCTGGTGTAAGATAAATATGCTCTTATTTTACAGAAAACACCTCCCAATTTTACAATGCATATAGGATATGTCATATCTTAAGGTTTTATTTGCGTTACGGTCTTTTTGGTCTATGTTCTTTCTGAAGGTTTCATTTTATTCCACGGGTGGGAGTAAAGTATTTTTAAATCTTGTTTTGAACAAAACAAAGTTTCTCTGTCTTATAAATGACAAGGTCATATTAATAATATTGTCATTATTGTTATCAGGTAGATATTTAAATGATAATTTAAAATTACTCAAAAAAAAAAAAACATCAGTTTTACCAATAACCAGTTTTACCAGTTTTACCAATAATCAGTTTTACCAAACATCAGTTTTACCAATAACCATGAACAATGTTTTATTTAGTTTTTTTTCTGTTATTGTATTCTTTAATTCCCAGCATAAAAACACGAGATCAGAAAATCACTATATATCAACTTATGCAAATGAATTCTTATTTATATACTCTTCCTAACCTCATAACTAGCAATTATGGCTGCAAAATATAAACTTTAGGACAAATAAAAACACAATTCAGGTGTTAAAGAAAGAGTTTATTTTATTTAGTTTAACCTGCAAAATCGTCTGAAAACAATTAACGATCTGAAAGACAAACTTATGGAAAGAAAAAAAAAAAACAAAAAGCCATGATAATGCGCGCTCATGATAAACCGCTGTGCTCTTGACTGTTGCACTGACTTGACCACAGTGCAACACGCTGTTAAAATAAGTCTACATTGTTCAATAACCCTGCTAAAAGCAAAAGAGGACGTCACAACATTCCAGCAAACAGGCATACAGTTACCATATTGTCTATTTTAAACTATAATAAACTACAGTTGAAATCTCTAGTTTAAAATAGACAATGAGTGGGCCCACGCTGCCCCCACCCATCATAACCCTGGCAGCAGTTCCTATTACTGGCCTTCCGTGTATGTCTGAGGGTCCTCTGCGCCCCGTGTAGTACCCTGCTTAGCGTGCACGGGCCGCCTCGCCCCAGGGAACGCATGAGCAAACCGGGTGCCAGTCCGTGCCGGCAAAGAGTTTAGAATGATCTAGAAAGATGGTGATTCTATGCTGTAGCAGGCCCGGATTAAGAATTCAGAGGCCTCTGGGCACAATGTCTTGTAAGCCCCCTACCCGGTCGCACCCCTATAGTTAAATAAAAAAATAAGAATAACATAATATTTTTAAAATAAAATTAACCTATAATGTATTGCCTGCATTTTTAAGTAAATTATATATAGTACATAAATTTCAAGTCTACAAAGATTTAACACATTTTTAAAGCATTTAAAGAGCACTTTGAAAAACAAAATACTAAAACTACTAGTGAAAATTATTGGATTTGAATAAACTTGTTCAAGTTCACTGAAGCAGTACAAACAAACTATATTTAAGGGTATTTTTAATGTATAACTTTTACACACTTATAATGCATATGATTTGGATATAACACCTCTCCAATCCAGTTCTATGAGTCGTCTTTAATACACACACTTATTAATGATTTCTACTTGTCTTCCTCGTGATAAAGAGTATAGGCAAATCTGGAAAAAGAAAATGAGTTCATCAGAAGCCGGATTCGAACCAGGTTCATGATCGCATCTACACAAGTTGCCATTCTCTTTACGAGCTACACCACTTACGCTGCCGTGTGTTGCGCTCTTCAGTTATGTTGTCTGTCAATAAGACGGTGATGGGCGGGAATCAACCAATTAGCTTTTTCCTACGAGGTGTGCGATATTTGCATTTAGCCAAAATAGACACTCCAAAATCGTCATCCCCAAACCCTCCACCCACCTCCTCTGGGGCCTGTGCCCATAATGCCCATTGGTTAATCTGTCCCTGGGCCCGAGTGAAGCTTCACGAAGCGGACTTTGTGAGATTGGAGTGGCTCCACTCGTACCGTCTGTATTGAACTCACCTTGGTCAAGTACAAACAGGAACACGAGAATTGATGAGCTTCATATGAGAATGCAGATCAAACGTTGAGAATGTTTAGAACGCGATGTCACTGGCTGAAAAATGACATCAATTTCCTTAAAAGTGCTGAAGAGTTAACACATACTCACACACACGCATATGTTATATGTATTTTTTTTTCTCAACAGCAAGTAATCTATTTGCTTAAGTCCAGCAGAATAGATAGAAACCTGATAGAAACTATTAAAGGAACCCAAATAAACAGTCAAAATTACTGATTTGAGCTTGCACATATTAGTCATTCCAATGGTTGTCAAAAATACGTACATTTTGCTGCCTTTTCTTCAGTTTTTCAGCCAGCCTGTATGAGGAAAAACATTTGGAACTTTTTAATTAATCAATTATAAACAACATAAAACAAACATTTTGATGTTCTAATGGCGATTCCTCTTGCCAATTTCTATGTAGAAGAATCACTTCCTGCCCTCCATCTAAATTTTAAACATCATCAATCAAATTATCTAAAAACAACCCATTAATTGCAGATTATTTTGGTAATATAAAAAAAAACAATTACTCATTTTTAAAAATACACATAGATGTATATACACAAAAAAGTGTATTTAAAGGATAAAAATATACTTTTACATTTGAATTTGTATAAAAATATAAAAACATGAACATGGGATTTCTACACCAGCATTAGTCCTGATAATAACTTCTAAAATGTGTTAAGACGAAGGATTTTAACCCTTTAAATAAAAAATTGTTTATATAATTCATAAATAGATGACGGTGCTGACAAATTAATTCAAATTAATACAGCAAAATTAGGGATCTTTCCTAAATTGATTAACAAAAATGCAAATGAATACATAATGTCATTCTAGGTTACGTCACGGTGGCAACAGCATGACAGTAAGAAGGTTGCTGGTTTGAGTCCTGGCTGGGCCAGTTGGCATATCTGTGTGGAGTTTGCATGTGCTCCCTGTGTTGGCGTGGGTTTCCCCCACAGTCCAAAGACATGCAATATAAGTGAATTAAATAAGCTGAATTGGCCGTAGTGTATGTGTAAATGCAAGATTGTATGGATGTTTCCCAGTGTTGAGTTATGGCTGGAAGGGCATCTGCTGTTTAAAACATATGCTGGATAAGTTGACGGTTCATTCCGCTGTGGCGACCCCTGATTAATAAAGGGACTACACCGAAAAGAAAATAAATGAACTGCATTAACATCAGTATGTGAAATCTTCAGTTCTGCTGATAATTAAAATGGAAGTAATTCAATTACAATGTATATATTTAGCAAGTGTCGAGTCAAGTGTTTGTAGTTCAAATGATGGTAGACAATGTCACTGAGCTACGCAATAGTTAAAATCCACTTTATTTGAAGATGTATTGACCGTCCATACAATTAAAATACGTTTTGTCTGTATACCTGGAGTAATAATGGTTATGACCTAGTAAAGAGCGGCATCACAGATTCTCTGCTAGATGTATGAGCAACAAGCAAGTATATTCACAATAATGTAGTGCTTTTTATTAAAAAACAAACAAACAAAACAAATAGAATATAAAACGAAGAAAAAAAAAGTAAAAACCAACAGCATTTTCATGACTTTATAATTACAAACTTTGAACCAGAGTGGAAGAAGTTTCGACAAACTGTACACAACATCACAAAATGCCTGCCAGTCTGTCCATATACAATGCTTGCATCTTATTTTGTGATTGTCTAAAAAGAACTAAACAGATCACACGAAAAACACACAAATACAAGAAATACAAGCATTATATTTATGACCGCTATCACAAAAAAAAACAGAACAATCTTTTTTCGTTCGAAAAAACAAAAAGGATTTAAAAACGACAACAAAATTTAAAAAAAAAAGGAGATTAAGAACATGATATCGGCTTGACAGCTTCTTTTTTTCCTGCCAAAATATCACTTTACATTTTTATGTTGGTTTGTTTTTTTAGTGTTCAACACTTTGCAGCAAAAAACGAGGAACATTATATCTATTTCTCCTCGAAAACGTAATAATAATAATTATAATAATGTTAATATTAATTATTACAGTGACAGGTGCCAGGTTTGGGGTCACTGCGATGTCCCCTTCAAAACAAAAAAAAAAACATCCATTCTCCCTCTTCGCTCGATTCATGTTTTGGGGTAACAAGACGGTTTCAGAAATTCGAAAAATTTGTCGCGATTATTAATCATGATGTCTCATTCACTTCTCGTAAAGTTACAAATCGCATAATAATAATGATAATAATAATATAACAATAATAATAATACATATAGGGCTGAATCCTGTACAATACAATACACAAAATCCATTATCAAGATATTGCTTTTGGAGACATCTCTCACATTTTTCCGTCTGTATATATACATAGCTTGGCACTATACAACGCTCATTCCGTTCGTTTGTCAGTTTTGTCTATTTAAGGGATCTGAAATTATAGCTGACGCATTAAGGGCAGAAAATCTCATTGTGATTTTTGTTATAAACATTCTCCATGGCATCCTGAAAGGCCGTTAAAATAAGAAACGAAAAGCCGAAAATGAAAAACATCGACCCAAAAACCTCCCACCCTCCCTCACAAGCCACTCACAAAAAATATGACGTCACATGATACGATAAATCCTTGTGAATTCATGAATTAAACTGTTAATTAACTGCTGTCGAGCCCTTAAGTTCTTTCCTCAATCATATTTATATTATCCGAATGGGCTCTTTTTCTGTCACACACACACACACACGCGCACACTCAACAAACACCGTAAATAATCTCACACACTACCAAAAAACAAAAAACGTTCAAGATAATGGCATTCTAAGGCGTTATATAAAGCCAGCGCGCCTCCACTGCTAGATGTTTGTTTTGTTTTATTTTTCGAGCTGGTGAATTTAAATACTTTTCGTTTTTTTTTTTTTTTAAAGGGGGCGGGGCTGGCAGCCACTCTAACCAATCACAATGCCCACGATAACAGAAGCGAAACATTCCAGCCCAGTCCTGAAGTCCCGAGCTCACAAATATGAACCGTCGTGCTCCATTCCTAACGTAATTACAGTATAACCAATAAAAAAGAAGAAGGTAATATACTTATTTGTTTTGCTTTATCGTACAGCATTGATCAATACTGCGTTGAGTGTTAGTGTGTCTCATCCGTACATCTCGAATGATGTCCGTGTTGTTAAAAGTGCAGTTAGCCAACGTTCTTTCTCAGGTCTCTCTTTCTTCCCAGTCTAGGGGGCAGCGTGTGTGTGTGCGCTACACTGCACCTCCTCCTATGTTCTTTGTTTTAAGTCAATCCCGCTTTAGACCACAAGGTGGCGCTGGTCTCCCTTGTTGGTTTTGTTTTTTTCATTTGCAGCTGCAAGAAGGCTGAACGTAGTACCGTGCCTTCCTTTACACAACTTGGGAGAGGCTTGCCCAGTGAATTCGAAGTTCACTTATGATTCGTTCGATCAATTTAGTTCCTATGCGTGTACTTTTGAAGGTCGACGCCTCTCGGATTGCATGTCCTCAGTACACGAAGCTTGGGCTGGTCTCTCTCGGAGTTTCTTCATGACCGCAAAATATAAATATGACCGTGTCTTCCTAGATGTCCACTATTCTCTTGCTCCTCTGCAATGGTGCCGGGCAGAGTGTGTTGATGTACGTTACTTTCTGCAAATGAATTCGCTCAGTCCAAGCGTCCGTCTGCGAAGGCGACGACCCGAGCCTTCCTCAAGAAGATACGTCACATCTATCGCTGCACGGGAAACAGAGATAATGGAGGTTTGGGTTAGATTTGTTGCAGTGTATGGATAAAAGAGAAGCCTTTTAATATAAATGGTGCTTACGATGTTAGAATTATGTTTGTGATTAATTTTTTATAATTTAAATAATTTTTTTTCTTCACAATTTTCTAAAAATGGTTTACATTCTGAAAACTTACCATGGTTTTACTACAAAGAAAAAACTACAAATAAAACAACATGTTTTTGGTGGTTAAACCATAGTGACCACAAATCAGCTCATTTTCTGAGAGTGTGATTCAACGTGGTTACACCGATTTCAATTCAGCAAACTATTTTTTAAAAGAGTATTAATTAATCTAAAAAGTAACTTGAGTTACATTTTTTAAAAAATATAATAAGTAATAATGTATAAATAATAAAATTAGTAATGCGTTACTTTACTCGTTACTTAGAATTACAGTATAAAATAAAAATAAAATTAATTTTGTAATATTAATTACAAAAAAAGTCTTACACATTTATTGTCTGTTTTTATCTTATATATATATAAATATATATATATATATATATATATATATATATATATATATATAGCTTTATTAGATTTTAGAAACATAATAATTTATTTTATGTTTAAGCAGTAATTTAATTAGGCTAGAAAAAAAGACGTGACTTAAAAGGAAGTTTACTCAAAAATAGAAATTCTGCCACAATTTACTCATCCTACATTCATTTCCTTCTTTTGAACAGAAAACAAGACATTTTGAAGAAAACATACAGCCACTGACATCAACAGTATGTTTTTTCCTATTATGAATATCAGCGGTTGCTTTTCTCTAACATTCTTCAAATTATTTTTTGAATTTTGTGTTTAACAAATGATAGCAGTCATAAAAGATTAAAACTACTTGTGTGTGAGTAAATGATTAGGATATTGTCATTTTTGGGTGAACTATCTCTCAACCCTTGTGTACTGTTCAAATTGACTACCCTTTCATTATGTTCGGGCTGTTTTTGCCCCATTGACTTCTATTATAACCACATTTTTTTTCATTGCAAAACCATGACAGCATATAATCATGCATTCCTGATTCTTGCACAGGGCTCGAAATTAACTTTTTTACTTGGTAGCACCGGTGCTCCCAACTTCAAAAATTTAGGAGCACCAGAAAAAATTTAGGAGCACCAGAAAAAAATTAGGAGCACCCACCAAAAATGATCGAGCACTGCTGCAAATTGTATTTTAAGGGACTTATTGTATTTTAAAACAACATCAATTAGGACTAACAAAAACCAGAAACAACTATAACTAATGCTGAGATGACATTGATATTTGTCTGCAATAATTCCAAAATGAATGTCGAATTATAAAATATTAAGGATGATGAAAATGACAATAATAGTAACAATGAATTACATTTCTCACCATCATGCTGCCTTAAATGTGCTTGAATGAATTATGAAAAATAAATGTATAGTTTGCATCAATTAAAAATGAAGCATTGCAGTAAGATATTTATTTTGTACTGCTATTTATATATGCATGTCAGTTTAATAAATAATATTTCTATTACAAAACAAACAAAAGATTATAATAATAATAAATAATAATTAAATTCAAGGCTGAAAGCTGCAAAACAGTCATCAGTAACTAAATAAAAAATAATAATATACACCTCAAGGAAGAATAGAAAAAAGAAAGTAAGTAAAGTCTCACTTCTATCACTCTTTAAAAAGTTTTGGTTTCAGTTTGTGTCAATTTAAATGTTCAGTCTGAGATGATCTTCATGTTTCTGTGTTAGTGGAAAAGCTGGCGAGTCAGCCGGCCAAATATATGAGCAGGTAGAGCAGGATTTTTGCGATGACCACCGGTGCAATACCGCTGTTTGTTATGAGCCGCGCATTTTCAGTGTAAACTTAGTAAAGGCGAGCTTCTTTGGCGATGATATGTACAGTATTAGATTTGACTTTTAGCGGACATTTGCGCTGAACACGCAGTGAATGCAACGCATGAGATTCGGGCGCCTTCTCCGAAAACCCGTACTTGATTGATCTCAGCTGCCCGAACAATATTCACCACGTCATGATCGATCTCATCTGCGCCTCAACTTTAGGTGGGGTTTGCAAACCTGTGTGCTTTAAGTTTTCACTCTTCAGCCGTTTGCATTTCCCGTGGTCATAAAAGCTTCTCTGTCATCTGACAGCGGAATACCTTGCGTGATTGACGGCTTATAAAAACCAATATAGAGGCAAGGAAGAGCAATTCAGCACGTTTTTAGAAAAAATCTAAACAGGTCGCACTACAACCATTATCTGCAGTCGCACTAATGCTCCCAGATATATTATGAGGTCGCATAGATTAATTTTCGGGCGCATATGCGACCAAAATGGTCGCAATTTCGAGCCCTGTTGCAGGTTTTCCCAGTTGGGAAGAAGTAAAATGTGTCATTTTACTGAAAATGTGTCAATCTTGCTGTTGATCATCAGTTGGCAGCATTAACCCTGCAGATAGGCCTGTGCAAAAAAAAAGTTTCTGGCTTTTATATGGAGTTAAATAGCAGATTATGTTTTTATTTTCTCAAACATATCGAGGTAAATGTGCGAAGACCTCTTTTTGCACTGTAGCTGATGATAAACAGTAAAAATCACAAATTTAACCTCTTACCAACCTGATTATATGGTGTCATGGATTTGCAATCAATACATTTCATTATAATGAAAGTCAATGGGGCAAAAACAGCCCCGAACACAACGAAAGGATAGTTAATTTGCCCAGAGTTTATTGTTAAGTATTTTAAAAAACCAAAACATTTTCCCAAAATATGCATTAAAATAAGATTTCTCACCAAAAATCGTTCCATTTGCTGAAGCACAGTGAACGTTATGGACAAATTAAGCCATTAAAATCACCCCAGAGTGAATAAAAGCAAGTTTACAAAAGGACTCAAATAATGGCGACCTCACCGTTCTTAGTGGGCGCGCGGTGCAGCAGGTCGAGCAGGATCTTGTTGAGCCGCTCTCTCTGCGCTTCTCTCCTGCCCAGAATGGCGGGATGAAGAGGAGAAGAGGAGATGGAGGAGGAGCACTGTGCGTCTATGGGCTCCTGCGCTCCTGCTTTCTCTCTGCATCCCTCCTCCTCCTCCTCCTCCTGCATCTCTCTCCTCCTCTCTCTGTCCTCTTCCTCCTCCGCCTCATCCTCCTCTCCGGCCGTCCTGCTCTCCAGTGGCGAGGATCTCTGAGGTCTCGGAGTGCTGGATCCCTCTTGAGCGGCCTCCGCGTCTCCTTCTGCTCCTCGTCCTCCGTCCTCGTCTCCTTCTCTAGGGAAGCTGGAGGACAGACGCTCGCAGGACGTGCTGGAGGATGATGGTTCTTCATCTTTGGGCCGCTCGCTCTTCCAAGCAGAGCGTCCGCCGTTCCTCTTGTAGTTATCTGGAACATAGTGAGGCTGCGGGGAGACAGAGAAATAGACTTTTTCAAATTATTTATATTAAAATTGTATTAATATTGACCATTTTCACATTTCTGTTTATTCATTAGTGAAAGTCGTCATAGTTGGGTAAACTGAGCGTGCATTCACACCTGTGAATCGATTCAATTGTTCCGAAACAGGGATTAAAATTGTTACATCGTTGCTCTTTGCTCTTGGTGCGGATCGCTTTCACACTGCACTTTTCGCACTGAGTCCTGCTCAGTTGTCAGAAGAGGTGGTGGTTTGGTGGTGTTTGACAAGGTGCGCTCGACATGTCTGAAGAGCGAGGAAAGATGCGGTGGGGAGGGGTGAGAAGGGTGCACGACGTAGCCTATTAGAGGACCGGAAGTGAGACGCGAGATTACCGGGAGATTATCATTCGTTTGCGGGCATCCGGAGACTCGCGAACCTTCCTGCCCTGCTTATAATCTCTCTCTTTATATAGCCGTAAGCCTATTACATATCCATAATACACTGTGATGTAACCGCGCTCAGATCGTATCGCTTTCTCACTCCAGAGTTTGTTTCGATCGAGTCGAGACCACCTCACTCAAGCGATCTCGGAGCGATTGGTTTGGCGCGGATCCGAGAGCGATTGGCGGTTTCACATATGCCAAATGAACCGCGCTAACTGGGCAAACGAGACAGAATACTCAAACAAAAGTGTAGGTGTGAAAGCACCATTAGAGCGCAGTGAATAGGAGAGTATGACAAATAATTTTTTGTAACCCTCTTGCTGAAATAAAAGATAAACTCCATGATGGTGTTATCAAGACTTTCAAATAAAGAAAAATAAATTTGAGAGACTGATAACGACAGCCAGAATAACATCAAATTTACTGTCCTGCCCCCATAGACGCTGCATTAGGACGCAAGCAACTCGCAGTGGCAAAGCAATAAGTGACCAGGTTGGTGTGCCGAGCGACGCAACAAAGTTGAGAATCATCAAGAGCGACTTTCTTGAGCGACAGCCGATATGAGCACCAGTACAGCTCACATGATCTTTTCTCAGCTCACTCAGAGGCCGGTTGATTTCATGCTGTATAGACCTACACACAGAGCTGGAGTGAGACTCTTTTTTTAGCCCTGGAGTTTCAGGCCTTAGACCGGCCCACCTCAGTTCACCACTGACTATATTGAAATAACATCATTTTCCAATTCATTTCTAATGAAACTATCACGTCTTTTTCAAAGACACAGCTGCTTTAGAACTTCAAATGTTTTTCATAAATATGAGAACATTAAAGGGTAGCTAAATCTCCAACACTATTCTTTAAAACAGGGGTTCCCAAACTTTTCAGCCCGCGACCCCCAAACTGAGAATGCCAGTGACTCGTGACCCCCAATATTCTCTGAGGTGGTGGTTATAAATACAGAAACCTTGTATGCAATGACGCACACACACCAATAGGCCCAAGTCTATTCTTTGTTTTTTTTAATGTATGTCAGTGCTGTTAATGGGCTAGAAAGTTTAACCTGGTATTACAAAATCTGCTGCATCTGACAGTATTGATGTGTCTTTAGTATAATGTAATTACCCGAGAAGTTGCAATCCAATAGAACTAGTAACTATAAGCTACTATAGTAACTATATAGTTTATAGTAACTATAAACGACTATTTTTTTCTCATCAGTAGGTTATTGATAAAATACAGTAAGTCTTAAGGTTTAATAAAAATTAATTGATTTTTGAAAATCACCAGGCAACCCCCCTTCATTGTCCCGCGACCCCTCGGGGGGTCCCGACCCCCACTTTGAGAACCTCTGCTTTAAAACATCACAATGTTCTCTTCTGCGATATCTGAATATACAGTTGAAGTCAGAATTATTAGCCCCCGTGTTTATTTTTTTCCCCTATTTCTGTTTAACGCAGAAAAGATTTCTTCAACACATTTATAAACATAATAGTTTTAATAACTCGTATGTTTATTTGGGATTCTACTCACAGAGAAGTCCCTCTTGGGCGTCAGTCTCTTGGGGAAGTGGTTGAACGCATAGGGCTTGGTGCACACTGGGTAACGGTTGCGGTGGATCTTGTAGAACAGGTGTGCGGATTTATCCAGCCGGTAGTCGCAGATGTAAACGTCCTGCTCCTTTACCCCTTTTGGACGACCTGAATCCATTAGAAAGAGCAGCAGGAATTAGCATGCAAAGCATATGGGGAGTTTCAGCATGTAACACCTGCTTCTTGAATCTTATGTGAAAGTTGTGTATGTGTGAAGTCTCACCCTTGCAGTATGTGTAGAGGTCCAGCACGCAGCAGGTGCCCACCACGGCCTCCAGCGGGATGATCTCATACAGAGGCACTCGAAACAGCTCGTTGTGGTAGAAGCGGCGGGAAGGGGAGTGATGCGTCTCATGAGGACGGAAGTAATGATGACCAAATGCAAACCTCTCACCTCTGCAGACATGGAGAAAAGCAAGATCAAACTTTCAGCATTCTGTTAGTGCGCTTTGATACCTGCCTCCTTTAGTTTGGATGAATCACAATAGAGTCAGTTTTTTAGTGCTTGGTTCGGTTCGGTTCGTTTGGGCAGGTCCAAACAACTGAACTGAGACCTGCTTTAAGAGATTGTCACAATACGTTTTCAAAAGAACACTGGAGCGGTTTATTTGTGGCAGGACTGTGATCTCAACTCAAACCTAACTGCAAAAAAGTACTGCGCATTTTTGGACTAAACCAGCTCCTGTAGTTAGCAGCAGTGTGTGTTATTAGATGAGGGGAAGTATTTGTTTGCATTGCTTTAGAGCAGTGTTTCTCAACCACGTTCCTGAAGGACCACCAACACTGCATGTTTTGGATGTCTGTCCCATTGCAGGTCTTTCAGGTTCTACTAATGAGCTAATGATCTGAATCAGGTGTGTTTGGTTAAGGAGACATAAAAATGTGCAGAGCTGGTGGTCCTTCAGAAACGTGGTTGAGAAACACTGCTAGCAACAGCTCCATAGATCCTAAAGTAACTTGCGATGCGCCTTCACCGATTACGATGCATTTTAAAACAGTTTTCAAGCTGCATCCTCTAAATGTTAAGAATAGTTTGTCTGAAGTGATGCATACTAACTATATAAGTGAAGTGCGCCTTGTCAAGTATAATTTTAACCATACTTGAAATTGGTCTTCTGCTTTTGACCCATCTTAGTGCACATACACATTTTGAGTGAGGAGTGAGAGCACACACACAGTGAACATACACCCAGAGACTGCCCGGGGAGCAATTAGGGGTTAGGCTGCTGCTCAAGGGCACCTCAGGTGGGTATTGAAGATGTAGAGAGTGCAGTTTATTCAATTCCTGCCAGCACCGGGAACCTTTCGATTGCAACTCCATAACCACTAGGCCACAACTGCCCGTAATGATGATAAAAATTTTGTTCAAATCTAAACTAAATATTCATGACAAAATGTGTTAGACAAAATGTTTCTCTAGAGTCAGTAAGGATGTCAGCATTTGTTTGTGAATGAAGTCTGGACCTGAAGCACAAAACGTGAAACACTGTGAGTGTGTGTGAATCTCACTTTTCATTCTTCCAGAGTTTCTCGATACGGAAGATGTCCAGTTTGTCTCTGTTGATGTGAGACAGGAGGCGGTATGACTGACGCACCGGCTGACCTTCTGTTGTGCGTCTGCTGTCCCGCATGAGGTACACACAATCGCCTGCAACACACACGTGCAAACATACATTAATACACATGCACGTAACTATCAGAACACATTTGAACCAAAATTGTACAACAAATACTATATTTATTTACAATTCTTCATTGGTATTATTTGATTAAAGATTGCAGCAACAGAATTTTTTTTATTAAACAGTATTTATTGCTTTTTTATTGCAATATTTTTAAATGCAACTTTAAAAAAAATTTTTTTAGCATAATTAAATCAGACTTCAGTACTATGATCCTTCAGAAATCACTCTGATAGCTGACTGAGTGAAGGCTGGTTTATACTTCTACGTTGAGTGATCGGAGTGACCCAGGCCACTTGCCTTGCGCGTTGTCGTGCATTTATACTTCTGCATGCTGTTTGCGTTGCTCTGCAATAACACTTTCAAAACACTAGCTGGCAGTAGGTTTTTATGTTCCTCTGTGTCGAGTTTCTCCACTGATGTTGTGTTTTTTCTGAATGCAACATTACTGTACAAGTGGCTCAAACTCGCTCATTCAGAGACAGGAACCGGCTGATGTGCAGCAACATTAATTATAAGGTAAACAAAACAAAAGTTTCCATCAGGAACTCCTTCACGAGACTCCACACTTGTAAACAGTCGCTCAATCGGACTTGTGGCTCTCAGCGCTGCCCACACTCGTCACCGCTACCAAGCCGACCAATCATAGAGCTTGCACTATGCATTGTGACGTGTAGTTACATTTTTTTAAGGTGCGTGTCAGCGTCGGCGTAAGCCACGTTGAGTGCTTTGCGACCACACAAAAGCTGCAGCTTACCATACGTGTGTGCTTGACGCAGAATTATAGATCAGCCTTAAGGTTGGGTATCGTTAAAAGTTTTTCTATACAATCCACGCCAACATATGGTGCAGTAGCACGTCAGGGCATCCCGAGTTCAAATCCCGGCTTGAGGGACATTTCCCAACCCTACTTCGCTTCCCATCTCATTACTGTCCTGTCTCAAAAGGCCAAAAATAAATCTTTATAAAAAAGTTTTTCAATATGATATCAACATCATTACTTTGCATTCAATACCACTATCTGCACTATACTTACAATTTTGTAAACTTAGTTTTAACAAGATGACATAAATAAAGTTTTCTTTGTGTCAAGCTCTGAAAACAAAAACTAAATGTAACAAAACAATAAATCAGTCTAAATAAGGTCAAATAGATTCCCTTAGCAGTTCTTCCTAAAAAAACATGTCTTTTTTTCAGGAGACAGACAAGCTTTCCATCACAGATCACTTTAATGAATGATTTTTTTTATGTAACAATGTATCAACAAAAGTATCAAACAAAATATCCAGCTCTAATTATCACTGTTGAAACAGAACAGTACTGATTAATATTTCTCTAAAAACATATTTTATGTACTTTTTGTTAAAATAAAAAAATAACCGAATTTATTTGAAATGGAGGTCTTTTGCAACATTAAAAACATATTTACTGTCACTTTTGATCAATTGCTCCATAAAAGTATGAATTTATTTACTCCAAACTGGTGTGGATTTAAATTCACAAACACACAAAAACACATACCCTGATGCAACAGTAAGTCATCGCGAAGCAGGCATATGTAATAGATGAATCCTGATTGGGCATAGCTGGGTTGAGGCACCATTGGAACCTCCTGTTGAAGCACGAAATGCATTAGAGACAAAAAGGACAAAAAAAAAAAAAAACAGCTTTCAAAAGTTTCCCAACTTCCTGAGATCTTAATCTTGAAGTGACCTTTACAATGTTGTGATAAGAGACCATATGGCCGCTCTAAAAACAGTGAGAGAGGAAAAAGAATCGTAAGGTTACACAGACTGAAAGGTCACATACTCTGTCCACTGGACGAGGGTCACACTGTTCACAGAGATAATGCTCCACATCCGCCTCCAGACGCATACAATCACAGTGCTGCCACACCTGACAGACAGAAATAGACACAAACAACATATAAATATGAATTTATTTAATAGTTTTACTTCTCGTTAGCTGTATGCTAATTCATTGCACATTTATTTAGGTATATTTATTGTCTGTTATGATGTGCTAACAAAGTGTGAGCTGACATTCAACAAACGAGACGTTTTTCAGTATTCAAACCCAAGCGCTTTTCACTGGCGTCAAGCTGAAGAGTATGCAAAATCACTTGTTTGACGTTAGATGGCGCTGCACAAATTTAAGCTTCTGACACCAGCTTTTAACACAGAAGAAGAGGAGGAGAGAAAGCTCACACGCTTGTTGTTAAAGTTACTGCTGACTCGAACAAGCATGGATGGTTCAAGCAGCAGCTCCAGCTCTAGCGATGAAGAAATGATTAGTGTTCACAAGAACAATAAGCAGCTTCATGTTCATATTGCCTCTGGGCATCTTCTTCAATGTGCGCTCGCATTGACAGTTTTGCGCTTAACCACCTCCAAGTGCCGTTTACTGTAACTTTAGCAGCTCCGTGCACGTGAACAAAAGTGGCGATCTGATTGGTGGAGAAGGTTTTACCCCGACGCGTCAAAACAAAAAAACGAGCATGAGGCGTTTTTTTTTTTAAATGATGCTTTTCTGCGTTGTTGTGCACAATCACATTGACGCCCTTTATTTATTCACAAGGGGTTAAACGTTGACAGAAAACGCAAGCAAAAAACGTCTCGGTGTGCATGGGCCTTTAGCCTGTGTTGTTAAAACAAAACTTTACATAAAGCAAAACAAAAAGTATTTTCTGCAAAAAAAAAAAACAAAGATTAAAATTAAATCAAACACTAATAATAGGTGGATAAATAAAATTAAATTAAATATTGCACTGAAAAATACACTCATTGGCCATTTTATTAGGTACAAGTGCTCGTTAACGCAAATTTCTAATCAGCCAATCACATGACAGCAACTCAATGTATTTAGACATCTGCTGCAGTTCAAACCGAGCATCAGTATGGGGAAGAAAGGGGATTTAAGTGACTTTAAACGTGGCATGGTTGTTGGTGCCAGAAGGGCTGGTCTGAGTATTTCAGAAACTTATCTACTAGGATTTTCATCGCACAACCATCTCTAGGGTCTACAGAGAATGGTCAGAAAAAGAGAAAATATCCAGTGAGCGGCAGTTCTGTGGGTGCAAATGCCTTGTTCATGCCAGAGGTCAGAGGAGAATGGCCAGACTGGTTCCAGCTGTTAGAAAGGCAACAGTAACTTTAATAAACACTCATTACAACCGAAGTACGCAGAAAAGCATCTCTGAACGCACAACACGTCCAACCTTGAGACAGATGGGCTACAGCAGCAGAAGACCACACTGGGTATCACTCCTGTCAGCTAAGAACAGTGAACTGAGGCTACAATTCACACAGGCTCACCAAAACTGGACAATAAAAGATTGTTAAAACATTGCCTGGTCTGATGAGTCTCAATTTCTGCTGTGACATTTGGATGGCAGGGTCAGAATTTGGCATCATCAACATGAAAGCATGGATCCATCTTGCAATGTATCAATAGTCCAGGCTGGTGGTGGTGGTGGTGTAATGGGGTGGTGGATTTTTTCCATACTTTGGGACCATTAGCACCAATTGAGCATCGTGTCAATGCAACAGCCTACCTGAGTATCGCTGCTGACCATGTCAGTCCCTTTATGACCACAGTGTGCCCATCGTCTAAATGCAGGGGTGACCAACCCTGTTCCTGGAGATCTACCTTCCTGCAGATTTCAGTTGCAAACCATATCAAACACACCTGCCTGTAATTATCAAGTGCTGTTCAGGTCCTAATTAATTGGCTCAGGTGTGTTTGATCAGGGTTGGATCTGAACTTTGCTGGAAGGTAGATCTCCAGGAACCAGGTTGAGCACCCCTGGCCTAATGGCTACTTCCAGCAGAATAACACGCCATGTCATAAAGCCTGAATCCTCTCAGACTAGTTCCTTGAACATGACAAGGAGTTCGCTGTACTCAAATGGCCTCCACAGTCACCAGATCTCAATCCAATAGAGCACCTTTGGGATGTGTTGGAACGGGAGATTCGCACCATGGATGTGCAGCCGAAAAACCTGCAGCAACTGCGTGATGCTATCATGTAACTGCGTGATGCTATCATGTCCATCTGGACCAAAATCTCTGAGGACTATTTCCAGTACCTTGTTGAATCTATGCCACAAAGGATTAAGACAGTTCTGAGGGCAAAGCAGGGTCTAACCAGATGTACTTAATAAAGTGGCTGGAGAGTGTAAATCTGCATGGACATAGAGTGTGCTAAAACTAGTGTGGTAATACTAAAGTGTTTATTAAAATAAAAATAAATAAATATATATAAATAAATAAATAAACTACACATAAAACTAAAATATTTGTAGTAATATTAGGTTGTAATATTATACAATTTTTTTTTTAATCTGGCTTCATACATACCATACCAGTAAAAAGCTATAGATTTACCTACAAAGACTACAGACTTTCTTTTACAATTGTAGGTATCATGATCATATCAATCATGCAATACACACAGTATGGAATGAGTTGGACAGCACTAATATTTAGTAATTCATTCAAATCCCTGATCTTAGCACATACCATGCACTTCTCGCACTGAATCATGAGTCCCTCATCCTTGTACATGCCACAGATGCAGCGGATCACATCATCATCCTTATCATGGCTGCCCCCTCCGTCATGGTGATGGTGGTGGGCGTGGTCTCTCTCCAGCGAATCAGAGCTGTCCGCTTCACTTGCCGTCTCACCCACAATCTCATCGATCTGAACAGCAGCCTCATGACGGGCACCATAATAAGCCTTCCTCAGCCGGCACACGTCACGGCCCACAGCAGACTTACGCCCATAGTACTTCTGAAGGAGGAAAAACAGAAGAGAGGTTAGGAAAGGTCCTGTTTTTACTCTAGATTTTTCAAATTTAACTCTAACCTGAGTAGTGGCACTGACCTCAGCATTGCGAAACACTTTGAGCATGTCCGCATCAAACGCCTCATCGGTTTTGTAGTGTCCGCTGAGGATCTGCTTATCTATGGTGCTGAGATCTAGAGGATCGGTGACCTTCTCATAGTATTGTGTGTTCCTGTAGACAGGCATCAAGAGGTATTTAAGGAAAGTTGTGAAGTGGCCAAGTACGATGACCCATACTCTGAATTTCTGCTATGTATTTCACATCCAAGTTTGCATTTACTGCTAGGAACACACACCTGGAGCAGTAGACACACAATGACCATGTCTCTTTAGATTCTTTGACTGCACCAAATATCCAAACAGTATATATTGTATAATAAAGTCGCCTTAGTATGTCATTTTAAATGTTTTTAATTTAGCTTTAAGCTGCCTTTTCACTGCACACAACAGACTGGAAGTCATTCATTTCCAATGGAAAGTTGTCTGGGAGCTGGGTAGAGTTCTGATGATCTCAGTATGTCCCATTTGAGCTACGGATGTGTTCAAATATTTGAACTTCTGCGACTAGACTGCTCGACTGGATGTGATGTATTCCAGTGTTGTTCAATTAGGTCTGTGTGCACGAGATGAGAATTATAATTCTCGTTTTTTTTGTTGTTCTTATTTTTTGAGCAGAAAAAAGTCTATATAAAAAAAAATATTTCTATTCATAAATGAGTAATAAAAAAATTGTATTTGTAAATGCAGTCTCCATATTCCCTCCAAAGCTAGCATAAGCTACATAAAGTAGGCTACATTTTGGTAACTAAACACCTGACAGCCCGACAGTCTTGGCTATTTTTCTCCATGCTTAACTTTTTTCTGCTGGTCTCTCTATATAACTTTAGAGTTTTGTCATGTAAAATCAGATTTTTGGACACCGCGAGAATCAGCTTCTTTAAATGATCAAGTATGAAGTATCAAGCGCGAGTGATTTACATGTTAAGACACGAATAAGACATCCTGCGATTCATGCGAATGAGGCTGCGCAAATTACGTGATTCGCAGGAGTTGACACGTTTCGAACGAATTGTTCCAGTTGGAAACTCTGAACGTCAGCAGATATTTAGACCACATTAACCAATTATTAGCTTGCTCTTGTAAGGGACTGATTACGACGTAGTGCCTTTTGTTGGTGTCCTGAGGAAAAATCCTCTTGCCAACACCGGACAACAGCTCATCAAACTGGGCTTGGTTCAGTCTGAAGCACATATGAGCTGACATATGAGCGATCCGCTGATATATCGTGGCTTTAAAATGCTACAGTCTTGTGATCTTTGAAACTTTCACAAATCCCTATATTACAAATTATGTGACAAATCACACCCAATATAGCATATCGGGGGAAAAAAGTATATATATATATATATATATATATATATATATATATATATATATATATGTATATATATACAGTGTGCTTAAAAACGGATTTAATTCTCACCTCTTCCTAGAAGGCAGGTTAAGCAGCGGAGCAGCAAGAGGCTGACCAGATGAATCTTCAAAGAACAAGAACGCAATAGATTATATTAGTATTGAGGTCAGTGTAAATGAATGTGCATCAAGATGACACTCAAATTAGAATAAACCTTATAGATGAAGTCAAAATAAAAGAATCACATAGCTCACTAACTGGATTTTGCCAAACTAGATCACTTAAAAAGAGATTTCCATCAAAAATAACTAATGAGTGTCAGCATTTAGCAATAAGCTTACATCTTACAGCAGTCTACTCAACCAAACTGCTGTTGTGAAATGGATGTTCTTGTTTTGTGTGATGAAAATGATTATGCAGCCTTTAAATTCACTGCCAACAATAGGATTAATAACAAAAACTGCATGTTTTGCGGGTTCATGATGTTTGTGTGAATGAATAAGTGTCTGTTTACCCTTGTAGCTAGTGATCATATCGCAGATCTCTTTGAAAATGTGTGCCAGACGTGCGGTGCGTGTCACTTCAGTGTTCTCCTCGGCTGCCGCAAGTCTGCGTGTGCGTACAGAGCGGGACGTCTGCAGCGCTGAGAACTGAGTCAGAAATACATCTGGAAAAACAGAAACACATAACCGGTCAATTTTAAAGCAGGTCTACAACATAACACTCATTTGATTATCGATTAATCTAACAATTATTTGAACAATTAATCGATTAATCATTGATAATGTCAGGGACACCTCAGTAGGTTTTGAATGATTATTCAATTAATTTCTATAAATCTTTTTTTTTTTATATATAATTTTTTATTTGTAGTAGCAATAAACACAGTACAATGATTCCACTTAAGAGAAAACATTTCCCACTGCTTAACATTTTTCTTTTTCACAAACTCTAAAGTAACAGAACATAAAAAAATAAAAAAACATAAAAAAATAAATAAATAAAGGTTTCATCAAATACAATATATGAAAATAACAGTAAAATGGTAACATAAATAATATCAATACTAAATTTCCATAGGTCAGAGAGGGTCAAATCTTTATTTATTCATTCAACTTTAGGTTATTATCAACTGTGAATTACTAATTTAAAAAGAGGATTAAGAGGGGGAGTGCAATGGGTCGTAAATTGAAAAAATGTTTGTTATGTGGATGGGAATTAGATAGTAATAGTTTTATATTTCTATGAAGATTGGATGGAGCAATCTAACGTAATCAGTCCACTTGGACCAGATGTTTCTAAATGTATTAATTTGGAGTCGAAGGGAGAATGTAATTTTTTCCATCACATAGATATTATATACTATCTCTAGCCATTCTTGGGTTGTTGGGGATTCAGGAAGTAACCAGTGTCTTGTAATTGCTTTTTTGGCTGCGATTATTAAAATATCAAGTAAGTATTTATCAGATTTACATATTTGGATATCAGAGCTTCCAAAATAAATAACTATAAATTGAAAGGGTAGTGTAATATTAAGTATGTTTTCTAAATTTCTATAAATCTTATTGTCTATTCCAGTGGTTCTCAAACTGTGTTATGTGTACCACTAGTGGTACACAGGCTTCCTTCTAGTGATACACCGAGGAACAATATGTCATATGTACATGCAACATATCAAAAATGGTTTCTATATGAATATGATGACATACAGCCTATATTTATGAGGTCCAAGCAACATTTCCAGGTTTTGATGAATAGGTTACTACAGGTTAACACTTTACATTTAAGTGCAGGAGTTTTCTATTTTACTTTTTAACAACAGTAGCCTACCATTTTTAACAAACTTTTAAAAGCACATTTTTATTTAAACGTTGACATTTTATTTTGTTTGTTTGTTTTTTACATATAAGCACAGTACAGTATTAATGTTCAAACTATTTATAATGTTTAAAGTGGCTGATAATAATAAATATTATTAATAATAGAAGTTAATCTGCCATGTTTTTAAACTGTGCAGAGGTGTAGCTGCTTTACTGAGCCTACTATGCTATTGTATTTCAATACTGCTCATTATGGTGGTACTTTTTTCTGAGGTGGTACTTGATGAAAAAAAGTGGTTTGAGAACCACTGATCTATCCCACAGGGGTTAGAAAATTGTCTTTAGACATTAGCCCCTTTCACACATACACACCTTTCAGGAAAATTACCGGCAATTTCTTGGAAAGGTTGTATGTGTGAACAGGTCCTTTTTGAAAATACCGGTAAATTCGTTCTGGCTATTTTCCGGAAAGAGAAGTTGTAACATTACCGGTAATTTGCCGGAATGCTGCGCTGTGTGAACGCAAAAGGAAGATTGCCGGAATTAGCGCGTGCACGTCTAGAACATGCTGACGTGAGACTTCTGCTTTAGCCAATCAGAACAGTCAGACGCGTTCACGTCCGAGCGGCTTATGAGAATAAAAACCTTTGAATATTTTTCCAGACACATTTAGTTGCTAGAAATTAGTCAGATAACATTTATATGTTCATCTTAATGCCAACTGTGTAAATAATTATCGATAAGATGCTTATGATAAGCCGCTGTTTGTTTACCTTCAAGCTTTGCGTGTGCCCATAAACAGTCTATGAGCGCCAGCACACACACATATCATGTACATCTCGACATGCGAAAGTGTTTCTCTATATGTTTTCATCGAAGTTGTTCACAATACTGATCCATCCAGTTTGTGATGTAGTCAAATGTTTACAAATACAAGCACAGCCGTTTAGAGCTCATTTCTGGTTATTGATGTCAGAATTTACCGGTATTTTGGAATGGATGTGTGAATGCTCTTTTCCGGAAAAATTCCGTAACGTCCTCGCCGGTGTGAACAGCGTTTTTTTTAATTTACCGGTAAAGTCGTTCCGGAAATTTTCCATATATTTACCGGTATCACTGTGTGAAAGGGGCTATTGGCTCACACACAACTACAAAAAAAAAAAAATCATATTTAAAAAAAAAAACAATGGTAGTGGAATAATATCTTCTTGTACTTAGGAACTTTATACTGTCTACCAGAGAGAAGTAACTTAAAGTAACCATGTAAAGGATGGGAAGAATTTCCCACAATAGCGGTGGTAAGTAGTGTGTTAACACTAAAAACTCTAAAAATAATAAGTGCAGTGTAATTACCCGGATGATGCACACATTCAGCCGGTAAAATGAAGTGTGTAATGATGGACACGCACTCAACAACCGCAGGTTTGCTCACGTAGCGGAAGGGGCGGAGCTATCAGGCGCACATATTGGATTACTTTATTTTGGATGGTCAAAGTAAAATTCTCCTTCGAGAGTGATTATAGCGCCTCCCGATGGTGAATGCGGTTATACTCACTGTGGGTATTTGATAGTTGGGTCATTTATTACACTGATTTGGCAACCGTCAAAATTCATCAGGTAAACGGGTTGAATTTCCGCTTAGTAAAAAAAAAACATTAGTGCTCCATTTGGGACGACACTACATGCATATACTATACTGTTGAGTGTGTAAGTGCACAATTACATAGTGCATAGTGTATAGTGTGCCATTTGAGCTAATGTGTTTCCTTGTACTGCAATGGCATTCGTGATAGCTAAATAACACTCTAGCGCCACAGCACTGTATCAGTCAGACTTACACCGAGTCACTCAATGAAACGACTGCTAGAATGTTGGTCTACAATTTTTTATTGTTAACATCGTTGATAATGTCTCTTTGTCGACTGAATGTTTTAGCCTTACTTGGAAGTTTTATCTGTAGCCCGTGGATATACAGCGTATGACAATCTTAAGATCAACTTGAGGAATCTTTATCGCTTGTGTAAGACTTGTTGTCCACTCTCACCTGATTTGATGTTTCCATCATCCCGGATGACTCCTCCCCAGCGGGTGTACAGAGACAGACCGCTGTTCTCCCTCTCCCGCTCTCCCTCACGCTTCAGAAGCTCCTGTTTCTCCCGCATCTTCTCCCAATTCCGCAGCAGAAAGACCCGATGTTTCAGCACAAAGTTCCTGAAACAAACAAATTCAGGAGATAGTGTTAAAATATGTTTGTATTCAACTTATATGATTAAACAATGGGCTCTATGCACAGCTAGTGTCTTTCAGCCATGAACTTCCGGTTAACAGTTAATGTGACTATTTTTTTAATTTTATAAGGTTCCTTTTACATCATCAGTGTTGTATTGTATTTATAATACATTCGGTTAAACAGGCTTAAGCATTTGTTTTGTTGTTCAAGTATAAAACAAGATGAAAGACCGTGTAACCACAAGCGCTGTCAGGATCAGCAGGCAAGTGCAGAAACTCCATTGAAAATACTGGGGTAAAATGAACTTTTTTCTTATTTTAAAGACATGGCAGGGGAAATAGAATTTAATACGGTGATACTTGTCCGGTTTGAGATCCCCCCTTATATCATATATCAATCAGGCAGTGAAAAATCACAGATTTTTATAGAAATCAGACCTTAAATGTGGCAATTTTATAATTGAAAGACAGTTCACCGTAAACGCTGAGGCTGACTAGCTGAAATTAAACGTCTGTGTGCATATACCTCATTAAAGAACATAATACTAGATGCCACACACGCCCAAATATGAAGGGATCCTTTTCTTAAAGTTAAAAGATTTATAAATAATGTCTGTATAAAGATCCAAATTATACTTTAATAATTTTAAATTAAAAATGGGTCTACATAAGTTACATTATGAATGTTTTTCCACTCCTTACATCACTGTATTTACTAATGTACACATTTACTTATTTATTTTAATCAAAATGTTATTCATTTGATTCTAAATTGTATTTATTTGGTTGATATCTAAAGGGTATATGCAGAAGTATTAGAAGGACTTTTAATTTTGCAGTAACCTGGGTCAAGCGCTTCCGGGGAACTGTATGCAATTACAAAATCGCCACGTTTAAGGTCTTTTTTCTTTAAAAATCCGATCCACTCCACTGCCTGATTGATATACAATATAAAGTGGGTCTCAGATTGTACAAGAATCACTGCATTAAATTACATTTTCCTCAACCATGTCTTTAAAATCTAAAAATTTACTTCAGTATTTTCAGTGGAGTTTTTGCGCTCGCCTGCTGATCCTGACAGGCACATGCATGCAAACGGCTTTTCATCTCGGTTTACGCTTGAAGTCCGTTTAACTGATTGTATTTTAATTACATTACAAAATCGATGCTGTAAAAGGAACCATAAAAACTTTTTTAAAAATCACATTAACCGTTCATCGGAAGTTTACTGCTATGGGAGGAAACACTAGCTGTGCATACACCCTATTTGTTTTATTTATATCAAATTCTGCACAAATAATAGATCAGAATATTTATTTATGATTAAATAAATATTTATCATTAATGATATCAACATATTTAATATTCATTTTTGTATTTATAATTATTAATTACTTTAAAATTTTACTTAAAGTAAAGATTTTTTACTTAAATTAAAAATTAGACCAATATTTTAGTATTTAAATTAATTACTGTTTTTTCAATGCACTCCCAGTGGACCCCAAATTGCAAACCTCTTCTTTACTTGAACATAAAGAATTCTAACACTATTATAAACCTGCCTTCCCACTACTCTGCTGTAATGCTACAGTATTGTAAATGTTGTTGCTACAGAGTTGGTAAGGCATTCTGTCATTATAAGAAAAAGTATGAATATTTAATGAAAACTGGACTAGAAAAGTGTTCAAATTTGATCAACTTTAAAACCAGACACTTATTAAAATTGTATTTTGCATAACATGTCTTTATTGCATTATACAAGGTTTTACAATAAATCAAACCCCAATACCCAAAACTTACCTCAGACAGGTTTAGCAAAAAATAAAAATGAAATAATAATCATTATAATAAAAAAATCCAATCAAACACTCCACAACTTCAGACTTCCAAAGCTTCTTCCATAGCTCCATTTTTCACAGAATTACATTTACATATGTGAGCTTACAAGAGCCAAACATGTTATTAGATTTCTTAACCAAAGTATGAAATTATATATTTTTAAAAGTTAATGAGATCCTACCTCTCTCTGTTTGACATGGGCTTCATTAAAAGGTGCTGGTAAAACTTGCTGCTGTCACTGGACTCTTCCTCCTTCCAACAGCAAAATAATAATACAGCATTAGAAAATGCACTTGTAGCTACTGCAGCCAACAATAGTGCATTTCAACTGAATGAACTGTCTCATACCCGCTTCTTCAGTGAGTGTTTGGACTTGCGTTTCTCTTTCAATCTTCCAAGTCTCCGGGCTCCGCCTCCAGATCCGGCCCCTTTAGCAGGCAGCCCATTGATTCGCTTGCTCTTGCCGCCAATGATGCCTCGGCAACCCTCTGAGCCACACTTGCAGACTTGCTGCATAGCAACAAGAGCAGAAAAACATTGTCATTTGGCAAGCATGAAAAAATATGCTGGACATCTAATAGAGGTTCAGTCCGGCAACTAGCACAAACAAGAACATCAACATTTTAAATATATAAAAAAGAACTGCAAAATGTATTTTAGCCTTATTAATGTGAAATAAATTAGAAATAGAATTTTAGCAACAGCTTAAAAAATAAAATATTATAGTGTATATAAAATAGTATTTGAAAACCCAACCATTTAAAGGATTAGTTCCCTTCCTAAATGAAAATTTCCTGATAATTTACTCGCTCAATTACCATTATTACCAAATGTTAATTAAGATTAAAAATGTATTAATTTTTAAGAATACGTGCAGGAGGTTTTCCCAATATAGTGGACTTCTACTGTGTTCAGAAGTTTAAACTACTAAACTGCAGTTTCAATGGAGCTTATACGACTAAATAGTTTTTTTTTAAATACTTTTAAATCGCAAAGCAATTGCATTAACCAGCTTTAGTGGTTAAAATGTTAATTTATTCCCTCTTTAAGGAAAATGTCACTTTATTTAAAAGTACAATTCATTTAGAGCCCTTTTAAACTACAATTTTGGTTATTTAAAAAAATCTACTTCAATAAACTCCTAATTTGCTGTTTATTAATAGTTATTAAAGGTTCAAGACACCCTGTAGTATTTATTGTTGTTGAGATTTTAACAGATTTGTGTGTGTTAAGCTTCATTTAAGACAACGTTAGCACCTGTAAGCTTTAACTGTGGGGAAAAATGGATAATTTTTAGCTTTTGTGAGCTAATTTCATCTTCCGGGTTTAAAATCATTATTAGGGTGAGATCAAAATCGGCGATGTAGCACTAGTGGAGTGATGACTGATGCGTTAGTTCTTTATTATTATTCATGGCTGACTTTTCTTATGCTACAAGACCCTGCTTAAATATTCATGACTGCATGTGCATTCTGATGACAGACTAAGATGGATAGACTACAGACCAACCATAACACGCAGTATTTAGCCGTTCATGAAGACTTGCATATTTGTTTCCATGATCCATAGAGTTTGTTGCAGGGCTTTTCCTGCGATTCTGTCAGGGCCGATACAGCCAACCTGTTTGTGTGCACCAAGCATTTTTGTCAGGAAAGCTGTAAGAGAATTGGAAAGTGGCGGACGTTGTCTTTTATCAGTTGAGTTTGTTACCATTCAGACAAACCTCTGTGCTGCTGTGTTCGCACATGTTTAAAATCCTCAAGATTACCGGCAGGGCTTGTGGTTGGAATAGATAGGTCAAAAAACCTGCTGCACTGCTATCCACACTGTCTGCGTTCAGACCCGGTGATTCAAGAGGAGAGAAATCCTCCTCATTTATAGTGTTTATATAAACATGATTATCTTTATAATGTTATAACAAATTGTGGTTATATGAAATTTCAAACAGCCTATTGTATATGTAATGCCATTAAATTACTTACTGTTTACTTCTTTGCATTCTAACTCTGTAAACTATAAAATCATGGGTCTCCTTGCGTTTTGTATTGAATTTTTTTTATTATCTTGAGCAGGTGAGCCAACTGACAAATCCCTTCTTTTTCCCCTGCACTGCCGGCCACGGCCCACTCCTGCCTCTGCTCGCAGAGCTCCACACGAAAGCATTTTTTTTTAAAATTCAGAGGTAGACTTGAACTGAAAGAAGGGGGGTTTCATAACCCTTTAAGAAGGTAGAGATCATGAGGAATATGTCGTTTGTAAGCACTAATAAACAGTCAATATCTTATTATAGGCAGATAATAAGCTCCTAGTTAATAGTAAAAATTTGTACTTAAACTAACAAGTTACCAAAATGACTTAACCTTTCCTTAGGTAACAATCTGATTCCTTGGCTAAGATCATTTAGAGCTATTTTAAACTGCATTGAAACCACAGTTCAGAAGACCAAACCACTAAGCAACATTAAAAAAAGAAAGTCCTTTAAAGTCTGCATGAACTTGAAGTTGCTGAGATTTATTTCAGTAGTGTTGATGCATTTCCAACTGAAACGGAATATTGAGTAGGGGGTGGGGCTTTTTATACACATCATTCGCTTAGAGCAAACTATCATTAAATATTAATATACAATTGCTATGGAAGCCTTCATGTTAACAGAATAACAGAAGAACCGTCACTCCAAATGCAGAAGATAATGAGGAGAATTTCATTGAAGATAACTAAAACAAAAACAAACTAAATGAAATTAAATTATTAACCTTAAGAATACTGTGAGCTGGCAAAATAAACACAGTGAATTTTGATTTCAGGCAGACTTTTTCCTCAAAATAAAAAAAGAAAAGATCTTCGAATCGCAAAGAAATGAGTAAAGTATCAGGAAATGCTCATTCTTGAAGTGAGCTAATCCTTTAATGGATGAAACAGTCATGTGGCAATGAGTGTTTAAATCAGCACTGCCGATCTGGACGAATGAAAAACAAGCGTTCCCTATTAAACACAGCTGCGTGTGTATGTGTATGTACATGCTCCACACAGGCATGTTCCTGACATGTGGGATACGGGTGGCCGACGTACTTGTTCCTCTGTGTTGAAGGAGTGGAAGTTGTAGTCATATGTCAGTTCCGTTCCGCTGTTGATGTCTTTTAGAGCAAACAGGCCAATTCGGTACACTCCGTTCACCGACCTGAGAGGAAAACAGGCAGATTCGTGACTCACCGTTCTACGGCAGTTAAATAGAGCTGTATAATATATCAATTTAGGATCAATACAGTGACGCAAACATTTGTGATAGTCATTATTTTATTGTATTTATCTACTCTTGTAGTTTATTATATTTTAAGCGCATGCAATCCTATACAAAATTACCCCAAACATTCTAAAATAATGAATTCTTTATGATTAGAGCAAACCTGAGGAAATTATTTTCATATTTTAACATACAGGGGTTGGACAATGAAACTGAAACATTGACCAATTTAGTGTTGGAGGTTTCATGGCTAAATTTGACCAGCCTAGAGGCCAATCTTCATTGATTGCACATTCCAATAGTAAGAGCAGAGTGTGAAGGTTTAATTAGCATACTTATATGTGCACCTTAACTCTCCTGTTTCCACCAAAACTGTTCATTGGGAGTTCCGTGGGGTAATTATACAAGGCCAGGCTGCTATAATCAAACCTTTAGTCACTCGTGTCAATGTAACATGTCAGTTTCAATGGTGCCATTAGCAAAAATCTTAAACTGAGGACAATGTGAAACATGTATTGTTCTCCGATGAGTCCACGTTCACCGTCTTTCCCACATTTAGTAGAGTTATGGTGTGGAAAACTCCCAAAGAAGCATACTACCCAGACAGTTGCATGCCCAGAGTAAAGAATGAGCGTGGATCAGTGATGGTTTGGGCTGCAGTATCATGGCATTCCCCATGTCCAATACTTTTGCTAGATAGGCGCGTCACTGCCAAAAACTACCAAACCATTCTGGAGGACTGTGTGCACAAAATGATTCAAACATTGTAGCCTGAAGGTGGTGCTATGCATCAGAATGATAACGCATCAATACACACAGCAAGACTGATGACAGAGTGGTTCGATAAGCATGAAAGTGAAGTTAAATATCTCCCATGGCCTGCACAGTCACCAGAACTAAATATTATTGAGTCACTTTGGGGTGTTTTGGAGGAGCAAGTCGTGAAATGTTTTCCACCAAGAGCATCACATAGTGACCTAGCCACTATTCTGCAAGAAGAATAGCTCAAAATCCCTCTGGCCACTGTAAATAACTTATATCTGTCATTCTCAAGACAAAATGACGCTGTAGTGGCATCATCTACTATAAAAAAGTCCCTTATTATTGTGGTCTAAAAACCATTTGTTTCAGTTTCATTGTTCCAGCCCTATACATCACAGAAACCAATACAGACACCACAGACACCAGTATTTTCCACATATCATGCATCACTACAGTTGAGCTTTTAAAGTATAAAATGTTTTGTTACTGATCCAGTTGTGTTCTTTAATATGTTTGTGAAAAACAAGAATCATTTGTATGACCGTTTAATGGAGCTTTAATTATAGCTTATATTTATTTGATGTAGATTTTTTTTAACACAATCTTAACTATTATCTTAATTATATGCGTGCTTATTTAATAAATGTATTTATATTTTTCTGTGTTACCACATTAAAAGCCTTCTCTGTTTAGCCTTTTGTAGCTATATTGAGTCTTGAGCGTCAAGCCTCGAAATAAAATGAACTCAAGCCATCATCACGTCAGCCAAAATCAGAGCTTTGGACTTGATACTGAGCAACTAGGCTGAGTTTGCATTATGCAATAAGTTGGAATGAGGCCATTTTGGCACAGATGTGTGTGTGTGTGTGTGTCTGTGTGTGCTAACAGCTAACCACTGGGCAGCACAGCTGTGTCCCCCACCCTAAAACACAAGCTTCAGATAATCGCTCTTGTGTGACAAGATGGATGATCTGCCACCATCCAGCCTACAAGCACAGGATTTAATGCGTGTATGTGTGCACGAAAGAGAAAACAGTGCAAAAGATGAAAGAGATAACATTTTCTCTGCAGACTGTGTGAGCTCCAACACACAACTTGTGAGTGTTAACCTAGATCCTGCGTTCACGATCCTTTTGCTAATATACAACCCTTCATAGTTTAACAAATTAATGTTTGACAAACCTTTTTAAAGGAATAGCTCAACCAAAAATTTACATTTACTTACCATTTATTCCAAACTTATATTCAACTGTATAGCCATTTTTCACCAGAAAAATCACTTTGGGTACATTATCAAAAGCAGAAATGTGTTTAGGTGTATACACTACCTGACAAAAGCCTTGTCGGCTATCCAAGTTTAGGAACAACTAACAATAACTTTGGTTGATCCTTTGGTATCAGAAGTGGCTCATATGAAAGGCAAAGGCCTCTAGATTATGTTAATTTTACCAAAATAAAATATGATCATGCCTTGATTTTTAGTTATTTCATTAAGACAGTAAGGTCTGACTTTGCTTAGATAAAAGTCTTGTCACTCAACTGAAATAATGTCCAGTATAGAATATAAAGTCATGGTGCAGTGGAGAAAGAATTAATATTGTGTGTGACTCCCATGAGCTTGGATGAGCATCCATACATCTCTGCAATCACTCAAATAGCTTAGTCATCTGGAATGGCAAAGTAAGTGTTCTTGCAGTTCATCAAGATTCTTTGGATTCATCTTCAATGCCTCCACCTTCATCGTACCCCAGACATGCTTAATAATGTTCATGTCTGGTGTCTGGGTTGGCCAATCCTGGAGCACCTTGACCTTCTTTGCTTTCAGGAACTTTGATGTGGAGGCTGAAGAATGAGAAGGAGCACTTTTCCAGATGAAGAATTTGCCCCCTGCTGTGATTTACAAAGTAATTTGCAGCACAAATGTCTTGATACCTCAGGCTGTCAATGTTGCCATCCACTCTGCAGATCTCTCGCACAACCCCATACTGATCGCAACCCCAAACCATGATTTTTCCTTCACCAAACTTGACTGATTTCTGTGAGAATTTTGGGTCAATGCAGGTTCCAATAGGTCTTCTGCAGTGTTTGTGATGGTTGGGATGCAGTTCCAGTGGGAAGGCTTTTGTCAGGTAGCGTAGTATCATCTGTACAATTCCTGAATTGTATTGTAAAACTGTGCAGCTAATTTTGCACAAAATGTAATATCTACACGTATGTATGAAGTTTTTCAAAGAACAGATCTTTACTTTAATTAAGTATAAAAGTTTCTTTTCTTTGTTGAACACAAAATAATATCATTTAAAATATGATGGAAAACTAATAGACATTGACATCCACAGTAGGAAAATGATTACAGGTTTATCTTTTTATGTTCAACCGAAGAACGAAATTCATGTTTGGAGGAATTTAAGGGGTGATGAAAGAAAATAGAACTTTTATATTTAGATTAAGCTATCCCTTGAACACCTTCTGTACACTTTCGAAATGACTATGACTTGTTAGTAATACAGCAATTTCTAAAGAATACAGTCATTGCTTGCTCAGTGTTGGTGGTTGTCCACATACCTGGTGACTCAGCATACAAAAATGACCATTGGGTTTCTGAACTCATCAAAAGCTGATGGGATTTTATTGAGTGACTCATCCATGGTCTCATTTTTACTCACCATTTCTGCATCTCACAGTTGGGCTCGCAGCTGTGGTTGACAAAGCGAGCCTCGTTGCCCATGCGGTAGCTATCGATGACCATGCCGCTGTCCAGATTCAGGCAGTAGTGGCCGCTGTGAGAGAAGTACTGCTCCATCATGCGACTCCTAAACACACACACACACACACACACACACACACACACACACAAAAACACATGATACAATTCTAGAAAACTGTTAACAATCAAGGTATTCATATAATCAAACCGGCATAATATGTGAAAAGCGTGAACATGCTGAATGACAGAGGATTGTGAGTATTTGTACAGTGGATGTCCCACAAATTGCTAGTCTGAGTTTTGCTTTAGGTAATGTGTAAAAGGTAAAAAATAATTCACATTTATAATTCCTCCTTTTTTCTGAAAACTGCAACATTTAAAGGATTTGTTGGGAGTGAGGGGAACTAAAAATACATGTCAACAATGTCTGTAAATATTACGTTTTGTGGCCAATTTGCAATAATTTCAGTAAAAAATGTGACTTACACACCAATCTGCTTTTTATTTTCCCCCAACATTGGAATTTTGACTTGGTGCAACCTACAGTCAGACGCAATGTATTTTCTGGAAAATATGACAAAATCAGTTGATCATTTGATATGAAATATGATATAATAATATGAAACATTTCATGGAATTATTGTACCTGTTTAATATTTATAATTCTTAATGGATTCTCTTTTTAATTTAAAAAAATAAATTTTATATTTGTTTAAATGCCATATCAGCATCATCGGCTACATTCAATATATAATTTACAATCATAACTGTTTCTTAAAAAAATACATTGTACCAACACATACAAATAACAACACTGATAAAAAGTCATAATAGATCTTTCAATTAGATCAGTGATAAATAGTCCAAAAGTCCTCCAGAATAAACATTTTAAACATTTCCCTAAATAAAAACCTTCTCTTATTTAATTAAAAAAAGTACACTACCTGACAAAAAGTCTTGTCGCCTATCCAAGTTTTAGGAACAACTAATAATAACTTGACTTTTAGTTGATCATTTGGTTTCAGAAGTGGCTTATATGAAAGGCAAAGACCTCTAGATTACGATAATTTTACCAAAATAAAATATGATCATGCCTTGATTTTAAATTATTTAATTAGGACAGTAAGGTCTGACTTTGCTGAAATAATGTACAATATAGAATATAAAGTCATGGTGCAGTGGAGAAAGAATTAATATTGTGTATGACTCCCATAAACATGGAGGACTGCATCCATACATCTCTGCAATCACTCAAATAGCTTAGAGCAGGAGTCAACAAATCTCGTTCCTGGAGGGCCGGTAGAGTTCATCAAGATTCTTTGGATTCATCTTCAATGCCTCCTCCATCATCTTACCCCAGACATACTCAATAATGTTCATGTCAGGTGACTGGGCTGGCCATTCCTGGAGCACCTTGACCTTCTTTCCTTTCAGATCTTTGATGTGGAGGCTGAAGTATGAGAAGGAGCGCTATCCT
The DNA here is from genome assembly GCF_052040795.2 of Danio rerio. Lineage (NCBI taxonomy): Eukaryota > Metazoa > Chordata > Actinopteri > Cypriniformes > Danionidae > Danio > Danio rerio. Next base: position 10,150,117 of record NC_141039.2, on the reverse strand, counting down.
GCTGAAGAATTTGCCCCCTGCTGTGATTTACAAAGTAATTTGCAGCACAAATGTCTTGATACCTCAGGCTGTTGATGTTACCATCCACTCTGCAGATCTCTTGCATGCCCCATACTGAATGCAACCCCAAACCATGATTTTTCCTTCACCAAACGTGACTGATTTCTGTGAGAATCTTGGGTCCATGTGGGTTCCAATAAGTCTTCTGCAGTATTTGGGATGATTGGGATGCAGTTCAACAGAGGATTCATCTGAATACTCTATCTCATGCCACTTTTCCAAATTATCAACTAGAAGTCAACTTATTTCTTGTTTCTCTTACAACTGAGATCGATGACAAGACTTTTGTCAGGTAAAGTACATTCCATTAAAATACGTTTTATAGTCTAAATATTTTTACACAAGCTACAAACAGGTTTTTCTTCCCCTTTCAATAAATATAACTGAGCAAGTCTTGTGTGGCCGAATGTACAACCAGGTCATGTCCATTTTAAAAAGATTTATTTCCAGCAATATTCATTCTGCATCTTATATTCATGAATTCTTTCTAATAAATATTTGGGGGAATTAACCTTTTTTGTACTAATACACTAATGCAACCTAATTCTACCGTGTTTAGATGCTTCTTTTTTGTCTCATTTTGCATAGTTTTAATCAATGACAATAATGGTTGTCATTTAATAGTCTTCTAGTTTTGAAATGTCCATGATCTCCACCTAGTCATATTACACATTATATAATAACCTGACTGTTTATAATAATAGAGTTGTTGTTATGATGTAATAACAACAACTAGTTTCAAGGAACAAGAACACTGTTCAATTATTAATTTAAACAAAATACTGAAATAGAAGAGAGTACATTTTATTTAAATAATTTTTTTACATTTTTATCATAATGTTTGGCAAAATTGACATCATTTGATCATCAATAAGACCATCATAGACAACAACATTATTATTGTAACTTGTTCCATAGTTCTATTTAAGACCAGTACATTTTTTAAGGCCAAAATGTTGATTTGTCAATTCAAAACAGATACCCAGAACATGCATTCTATGTGGAGAAAAGTCTTGAGAACTGGGACTGGCCTAGAAACATGCTGGTGGAAAAGTGTTATTACTAGTTTAAAGCCAAAATTTGTCTAACCTGAACTCTTGTTCGCTGACCACCTCTCCCAAGTACTCGATGATAAATTGGCCGGCACGAAGGGGCTGCTTGGTCCGGATGCCCCAGCCCTTTCCCTCAGCTCGGAAGCGCTCGAGGCACTGAACCCACTCATGCTTCTGGATCCGCTGGTTATCGCACTGATCGGAACACGGACACGTACTTGGAGAGCACTCGGCATAAATCATCCTGAGACAGACACACATGAGACCAATGTGATCTACTTGGTTGAGGTAAAACTGCACTCAAGGGTAAGCACAGGAGAAGGAAACATACTAAGACACACAAAGCCAGTGTTTTTTTGCCTTATTATAAAAACTAAATTCTGTAAACATAGAATGTTAGTAATGACTAAATCCAACCTAAATAATGTAATATACATTACCAGACCAGTATGTGGTGCTCCAAGGCCCCGATCAACCAATACTGAGTTCGAAATTGCTTACTTCAATACTATATAGTACGCTAAAAACAGTATGCGAGCCGAGTAGTATATCTGAATTGATAGTATTCGAAAAATGAGAGTACCCGGATGATTCACTACTTCCGATGAGATTCTGAAGTTTGCATCTTATGAAAGCTACGCTATCCCATTATGCTATGCAAGAGAATTCGTGAATAGGAGTAAAGCGATGCAACTGACGCAGATGGGTCATGTAATCAAAACAAAATCGCGGATGTAGAGAATGAGTTCCATTCATACTACTCCCATTCATGCTATATACAACATACTTTTCCAACAGTCGAGTATTAAATTTGAATTAAAATGTACCAAATGAATAGTAGGCGATTTCGGACGCAGACAAAGTGTTTTTGCTGTGATAAGCACCATTATTTGTTTTCTAAGCATCTGCCTTATGTTTTTGACACACTCTAAGCACATACAACTAAAAAAAATCCACTGACGTCACACTCTCCAGCATCAAAATCATTGATACAGTGGTTGCCAGCAACATTAAAAAGTGCAGTGCACTGCTCTTTTCTAAAGTGAAGGAAAAGATAGTGACTGCGCCTCACTTTTTCAGAACTGATAAATGGATTAATTTTGCCATAAATATACCCAAAGCAACTTAAATGCCAGACCAGTATGCCGTGCTTTTATTCTGCGACAAAGATACACAAGCAATAGAGAAGCCTTCTGCATATGCATAAATTTAATAGAAGATTTTATCTACTCTAGGACCCAGTTAAAACAATTGTTTTTAATACCAGATCCACATGGATAAAATGCCAATGAGATACTTAATGATGGCGTATATATTTAAACACATCTCCTTGTGGACAAGGCCTAAAATCCAAAATGAAGATCTTTGATAATGTCACCTGTTTAGACAATCATCTTGACAGCCCTTTTCACTAGAGTCGTCAGGCAACCTGCAGTTACAGGTAGTGGCTTCATAGCCAGAAAGAGGCTTCACATCCACATAGACATCTAAGAGGAGAAATATAAACACAGCACTCTTGAACATCTGCAAGCATATTTATGCATTAATGAGGTGCGAAAAACAAGAGCAGCAAAGTCAAGAAGGAATCATCAACTCCCGGCTCTGTCAAATCAAAATATATTTATGGAAACACATGCATATTGTGCACTGCTGACTTCTTAGGCAATAGTCATAAATAGTGAAAATATCCTTACTGGATCTGATCTTCTTGTAGAGAGGCACGTCAGGTCTCTTGTAGAGCTATAAAACAAAAATCCACCTTTTAGTATGAAGTTTTAAGCAATAACAGGCATTAAACTATTATTATAATTTTAGAATCAGCTTGATTTTGAAAACTGAATTTGTGTTTATTTTAAACCCTTTTGTCAAATATTTGCATCAATAACAAGCAATACATTTTTAAAACTTATCGGCAGAACAAGAACATTTTTTAGCCCATCACTGAGTCTATTTATTTACATGTGTAAATATAAGTTATTATATTCATTTCAGTCATGTTAATAACTAATGTCCAAATATTTTGAGGTGGAATGGTATTGCCTCGCAGCAAGAAGGTCGCTGGTTCTACGCGTATTCACATGGGTTTCCTCTAGGTCAGTGGTTCTCAAACTTTTTTCATCAAGTACCACCTCAGAAAAAAATTGTCTCTCCAAGTACCACTAAAATGAGCAGTATTGAAATACCAACAGAATCTCACGGCAATTCGTAACTTTTTCATTTAGTGGCTAATTCGTATGAATTCGTACGATCTAATTCGTACAATTTAGTACGATTTGCTTATCCCCCAATGACGGTTGGGGTTAGGGGTGGGGTCAGGTGCCACACTTCCTTTTTAAAATCGTACCATTTCGTACGACTGAACTCGTACGTATTCGTATGAATTAGCCACTAAACTGGCAAAACGTAAAATACTTACGTTTTCTCGTGAGATCAGGCTGGAAATACAGTAGCGTTGTAGGCTCAGTAAAGCGGCTACAACTCTGCTCAGTTAAAAAACGTGGCAGATTACCTCAGGAATATAGGCTATATGTCATATATAGCATATTATATACATCATTTTTGATAAATTTTGAAATATATGTAGCATGTACATGACATATTTCATTCCTCCGCGTACCACTAGAAGGAAGCCCGTGTACCACTACCACTGCTCTAGGTGCTCCGGTTTCCCCCACAGTCAAAACTCATGCGCTACAGGTGACTTGAATAAACTTAATTGACTGTTGTGTATGTGTGTGAATGAGTGTGTATGGATGTTTCCCACTACTGGGTTGCAGCTGGAAGGGCATATGCTGCATAAAACATACGCTGGAATAGTTGGCAGTTCATTCTGATGTGGTGACCCCTGATAACCAGGGACAAAGCCGAAGAAGAATGAATGAATGAAATGTTTTGATTTATTTCCAATACAATCTGTTAAGTAATATTTCCTGTGCTTTATTGTTATATTATATGGGAGACTTTTCTGTTTAACAAACAAATGGATCTAATTTTAAATAGATCTTTAACTTATTAATTTTAAAGTCATTATTTTTTATTGATTTTTTTTTAGGTTTTTAGTTACACTACACCCCAAAACATTCTGCATACATCTGCATATTTGTTTTTTAACTTCTGCTCAGTAACAGCAAGAAATGTCTGCAGATTCTGTTGTCTGCCCCTTTTAATGGTGTAAGAAACATTAACTTAATCAGGGTATATGCAGGAATCCTAAAGATAATTTCACTACCTTTTGAGACCTAATCAAAATAAAAGACCTCATCGCCACTTCAAGTTGTAACCAGTATCAAACCTTTAACTTAATAAACAGTTGTTAATAAACAGTTGTAGTTAAATAAATCAATGAAAGAAAAAAAAAATTATAATAAAAATAAATAAATAAATAAATCAATAGAGCACAACCATGCAACACTCAGATAAGCTCATTACACGGTTGTTTTCAGCGAGAGGCTTCAGCCACTGTTTAAACTTGTCTTTCTCCAACCAGGAGTAGGCAATCTTATTTTCCCGTTTTGCCGTCTGTTTTGTTCTATGGTTTTGCTACATGTGAAGAGTGTCACATGATCTTCCCGCGTTTGTTCTAAATGACATGACATCACCTGGATGGAAGAGCTTGGCCGGACACATCTCGGCCCGAACTAATGGAGCCCGCCGTTGTTAATATTAGGAGGAAAATTAATATATTTATACTTTTTTGAAGTCAAACACTTTGGAAAACACTTGAATAAAATGTAAGACCTCATAAAGACGCGATTAAGACATTTTAAAACTTTTTAAGAGCATTAATAATCTTATAATTGATTTATTAAGTTTATTACTTTTTAAGACCCCGCGGACAATCTATTAATGCAATGTATTCTTTGAAAAAAGAAAAAAAAGTGTTTGTAATATTTGTTTGTGGAAAGCAAGACAAAAACACTGCTCAATAAAACGATTTTAAAGTGAAAACCATGACAATGACAAAAGCAGTTGCCAACTCAGGTAAAGATGTGGTTGTAAGTGGCTACCTGATCATGTTTCCAAAGCCACAGGATGTCGTAAGGCAGCTGGAAATCAATGCGTTTCTGTCTCAAGTATTTCCCTGGACAAACACCGAAGACAAATTGCAGTTATTAATTCAATCTCTTTGTCCTTTAACTTCAGGCTGCGCCATTCCAGTATTGAATCAACTAATCACCTCATAACTCATAAACCATAACTAATCAGCCTGATTGCCCATGAGGCCTTACATAATGAACTGGCTGGGAACGACACTGCACACTCAAATCAAGTTTTATTTGTTGAAACGATAGTGCTTTAAAATACCAATTCACACCACACCAGCAAACACTTTGTGGGGGTTTTTCCCCTGTTAGTATCTGGTTTTCACCAACTGAACATGCTGAATCAACTCTTGCTGGGTTGCAGAATTTCTGAGAAATCAGGTGGAGTGATCTGCTAGTCTTCCATGTTTGTTAGAGTCTGTTGATGTGGTGTGCATAGGCCTTATTGCTGAAACAAGATCGTAACTCCAACTCTCAAGCAAACTGCAAACAGATATTGGGCTAAATTTAGGCAGGTTAAAATTTGTAGAAACTCACCAACATGAATGGGAGCAGGAAGAAGGCCATAGTCATGTTCACCTGGAGTGTATTCTAGCTTCTCTTTCTTTAACTGTAGCAGCTGACTGCGAGGACTGAAGGGGAAATGGAGAGAGGTTACATTTATTTACCAAAGATATAAAGATTAGATAACAAGACAAGCCTACTGAACATGCTAATTCTTACTCATCAGTCTTGTACACATCAGAGTAAAGTCCCGCCTTTTGAAACTTCTTTTTGGGTGGTCTAGCAACTCTCTTCTCACGTTGGCTGGTCACTGATGGGTTTGGGGTTGGTTCCGAAGTAGCAGGGCCTGGGCGCTCAGGGGAGCCATCAGGTTTTCCCTCCAGTGCACTGCAAAATTTATTATTAGAAGAAGAAGTTTGTGGCCATAAAATCAATTGACTTAGATTATAATCTTTTTCCTAGCAACCTAGAGTCAGACATTGTAGATCAGACTTGTTCTGCATACCTGCGAAAACAGTGCACTTCTTCCTGGGTCAACCATTGCCTGCTTCCTTCTGTTCTAACTCTCGACATTACATCGTCTTCTCTAGCAGCTGACTGTTGTTCTTGTTCTTCGTCTTCTTCTTCTTCTTCGTCCTCCACCTGTCTTTCTTCCTCCGCATCCTCCTCTTCTTCATCACCTCCTTCAGTCTCCCTTTCCCAGTGCTTCCGCTTGCGTCCCTTTTTGCGCTGGTTCTGTACGACAGCCTCAATGGCATCAACTACAGTATCTGCCTCCCAGAGTGCAGTTGCTCGGTGCCTTTCAGGTAATGGGTGGTTGTCTTGTTCGGAAGTCTGTGGTGGGGGTGTTGCAGGAGGTGAGGGCAGCGGGTTCTTGCGGGGACGTCCTGGACCCCGTTTTTTCACCATGTTGTTCCCTGTACGTGCTTGCCTTTGGAGCTTCTTTGCACGGAGGATCTTGTTGACATGAAGCAGGTTGTTTTTGGGAGGGGGCCGGTGGGAGAGATGTGAAGGTGGGGAATCAAGGCAGCATGCAGGCTGGGAGGAGCATGTGGATGGACTAGCTTGGCGGCTGGAGGGCCGGAGTGGTGCAGTGTTTCCAGGCTGGTCTAGAGTGCAGTGCGGCAGGCAAGAGGCAGCGTGCGAGAGGGATAGAGGAGGGTGGTGGTGATGGTGGTGCCGATGATGGAGACCCTCAGAAACATCAGGAACACTGGATTGGCCAACTCTGTTCTGCAAGCTAGATACATTCCCTATAAGATTAAAACAAGAGAGTTGAAGTGCAGAAATATTATTCACAATTCCACAATTTAGAAGAGCAACAAAAAAATGATGTGACGTCAACCAATATACCACCAACCCTGTTTGGATAATCAAGTTGTCAAAAGGCAAACTTATCTCCATTTTAATATTTACAGAGACAATTCTAATGGAAACAATGAGCAACATAATTCCATTCAAAAATAAAGGTTAGACCTTTATAGAGAGCAAGATGCACTAACACTTGAGTATCTCTTCTAAACCAACTATAATCCAATTTTTCTCCATATCACCTAATGGTCAAATTCTGATGTAGCAGAAAATAATCATCTCACAGACTCAGCAAAAAGCAGCTACATGCATTCATTTGTGCAGAGCCTCATTAACTCTGTTCCCTCTATCCCTCATTATCTGTTTAATTAACTTACTCTCAGTCTAACTCACTTTCAACACAGTCTAGTCTATTATTTTCGATTCATCTTATCTATTCATCAGTCATGCTCTTCCTTTCACATCTTTATTTTTTTTTTTTTACAATTACACTTTGGAAGACGAGTTGCATGTCTTGAGCACTTATTTCAGCTTTGCTGAAATCACATAATAATGCCTGCCTTGAAAGCACCAATTACTATATTTGGGTTCCAATTCATCAACTAACTCTTCCTTTCAATCACATCTTATTCATGACCTTGGTCTTATTCTTATTTTTTCCCAGGTCCCATTTTCCTCCCGCACTTAATCCTCCTCCTTTACTCGTTTTCATCAGTTGCTTGCTCTTGCTGCTACAATGAATTAATGGTGCAGTCAATGGCCGTTGGATGACCTTATGTCTTGAGCTCTAATCCTGGATTACATTCTACACTTTGCTGTCTCACTAGGGACCCTCTATGCACAAGCACATATACACAAACACACTGTCAATCCATCTTGAGAGTCTGCATTGTTATGAAAACTGCTCCATTACACCTGGTTCAGTAATGTTACATTTGAACCAGTTTGTGCATGAGTAAGGATAAGGGCGTTTAGCCATAAAATGCTTGAATATGCAAGGTACCTATGTGGAAATTCCCTGCAGCTAGAGTGCAAAGGAAATTATATTCCAACTAGCCATTAGGAATTATGTTTTTTGGGACTTTTAAAGACAAGCTGCAGCTCTGACCATTCTTGCATCAACCTCTTTAGGTTAAAAGAAGTCATTTAAAGCAAAAAACTGTAAAACTATAAAAATCAATATGAAACGCTGACAGGAAGTACTAATCATTCAATTGTGACATGCATTAAAGCAAGAAAACACAAATAGATTTTAAGCAAAAAACCATGGAAGACATCAAGGTAAAATAATTTTTGGAGAGTGACTACATTTACTGCATTAATTCTGCAACCTTTGCAATATCAAATTAACTAGTTCACCAGATAAGGCTCAAGTACAGATTTGCATTTGTTCATTTGACAATGTAAAAAAAAGCTGATTTTCTCACCAATTTCTCTTTTCTCTGAAGATGTTGAACGATCCCTTCTAACCGTCCTGTCCAACCGTGAGAGACTGGGACTCTCTAATGGTCCACCTTTTTTGCTGCGACTTCCTTTGAGGGAGGTCCTTGATAGTGCAGATGCAAACAGGTTTGTGTGATGGCTGATCTCTGGCTCTTCAATGGGGGAAGCAGCATCTTCCTCATCACTCTCTGAGCAATCCACTGGATTTTGCACATGTCCTTCAGAGAATGCACCAGACCCCGAAAAAGACTGGTTTCTAGAGAGCTTGGAGTAATCAGTATCAGAACTTCCCATTCTGAACCAGGAGTCAACAGGATGATGTCCCCGACTTGCAGTGCCCAAAGACAGTCGTGAGGGCCCAAGACAAGACATAGAGGCCTCTTTTCGCTTGTACCGTTCTGCAGAGGATGTGGAGGAAGAGGAAGGGGAGTTGGCAGAAGCTGACTGTTTGTTAGTTCGGGAGTCAGCAGAGCCATCTCGTCCAAACCGGCAGTGCTGCAGGGACTCTACGCTCCCTCTCTCCCCTCTTCCGGCCCCCAAGCCCTCACCTCCAACACCTCTGCCTCCTATACCACCTAAAACTCCACCACCATCATCACCCTCCTCTTCTCCACAGCGATCACGGTGTTTGTGCCTATGCTTGTGTTTGTGGTGCCAGCCAAATGACAGCTCAGATGACATGGCAGGATAGAGCATGGATGAACGACCACCACCTAAATACTCTTGCCTAAGTAGCTTATGTTTCTTCTTGTGAAATTTGGAGGGGTTAAGAAGCAGGTGGGATGGGTGATGATGATGCACATAAGAAGGGGGTGGAGGTGGAGGAAAAGATGGTGAATGAACATGGTGGGATGGGCCAGAGTGGGGAGCCTGGTGATGAGGATGGGGGTACAGGGCACTTGGTGGGGTATAACCACGATAGTAACCAAGTCCCAGTGGGGTAGAAGAGTATGGGACACCATAAGAAGGGTGATAGAAACCTCCACTTGAGAGGGGAAAGCCTAAACCAGGTACAAAAGGTACTTCTGATATGGATTCCCGAAGCTTAGGTGGTCGACCTCTTTTCTTTTTAAGATCTGGCTTACGAACGTAATGAAGTGAATCACATGGGTAGGCTGGGTGGGGTGAATAATACCCACTAAAATTTATCCTGAATATTGTGGGTAATAGATCTCTATGCAGATAGTGATGGGGTGGTGGATTGGTTCCGCCTCCAAGGCTGCTGCTAGGTCTGGTACTTCCCAAGCCAGACCCACGGCCAGGACCAGCCCCGGCACCCAAACCTATGCTGCTGCCCAAACGAAGTGTAGGTGTTCGATGAGAAATTCGTATATCACTAAGCTGCACACATATCTCATCTAAATCAGCCAAAAAATCTGGGTCTTGTCTGCGGGACCGTAGCTGCAGGTACTTCTTCTTGCGTTTACGCTTTTGCCTTTTTAGTTTGTCATAGCTAGGGCAGCCATGCCCACGACGCTTGCACTTATGCTTGTGTTTCTCTTTATGTCCAACCAAAGCAGAAGATGGGGCAGCAGGGTGCGATCTTCTTGGGTCAGGTGATGCTCTCACTCCAAGAGGTGAGGGTGTAGGTGAGGGACGTTCTAGAAGAACTGAAGATGAGTGCCTCCTCCGACCTCTCGAAGAAAGTCCAATTCCCGTTCCAATACCTGGACCTATGACTCCAGGCATTAAGAGTCCACCTGCCATACCCTGTGAGACCCCCACACCAGGTAAGCCATTGGCACTTCCAGCTTTTTCCCCACGGTCAGAGGTGCTATTATTGTCTGTTCCAATGCCACTGTCACTGGGTACAGTCTCTTCACTGTGTGATTCACTCACTGGAGAAGGTGTGGCTTCTTTCAGCTCACTCAGTGGAGCTGGAGACGTTGGCAATAGTGGCCTTGGAGGAGAAAATTTTCGATAATGATAGTGCTGCCGGTAATGGTGGTGGTGATGATGGTAACCCCGGCAAGAGGACTTCTTCTGAGATGGGTGTGCAGTGGATGTTGCAGCACTTGCTACAGATCGAGCAGAGGGGGCTGAAAAAGTAGGCGGTGGAAATGAGAATGAGTGGTGGACCTGATGAGAATGACTGCAGTGTGGGTGAGATGAGAAATGCACTGAGCCAGGCTCTACAAAGCTAGCATCACTAATGGGGCTTTGGCCCCCACTTGACTGTGATAGTGATGGGGAAGGAAACACCTCAGATGGAGGCAACTGGTGTGGTTGGTTTTGTAAAGCCTGCACCTGGTGATGATGAGGGGATGAAGTGTTTGGTGATAAGAAAGGCTCAGGAGGGGGTGTGGGGGCACCTGGGGAAGGATTAGTTGATGTTTTTGGCTTACGACCCCTTCTTTTACCCATATATATTGTCCCCTTTTTGCTTACATTAATCTGGGGCCCTAATTTGCCACCAAATGTAGCAGCAAGTGATGTCAGGGACTGTGGTTTTGTAGCAACCGGAGACCCTGTTGGCCCACTGCTTCTTGAGCATTCCTGCTCCTCTGCTGGTTTTGGCCCAAGCAGTATTTGGCTGAGGAGCCTCTTCCGTTTTACTGTCTTCATTTTATTGATTTTGCCTATGATCGTCTTCATAATGAGCTGCCCATTACCCTTATTACGAAAAGGTTTTTCCCCAACTGATGCTTCCCCTGACTCAGGAGCAAGAGTCGGAGGCTGGGTTTCTTGAGGAAGAGTTGGAGGTGAGCGCTTGGGTCGCCCTCGCTTTCTTGCCATCATTTTAGGTGGATTAAAATCCACTTCAGGGTGCAAAACAGGGGGGTCCTGCTCTTCCTTAGACTTGAGCAGACTGGAGAAGGATTTTGAAGGTGCCAACTTGTTTGGGGTGCAGCCATGTGCTGGTGCATCTAATCGAGGCATTTTGGTCTTTGGACGTCCTCTCTTCTTGGGCGAAGAATCGAAAATATCAGAATCCTCTGGGGATGTGTAACTGTCACTGAGAGGCTGCTCCACAGACTCCCGAATAGGGGATGAGAAAGAAAGCCCTGAGGGCATTGGTGTGGGGATTTGCTGATGGTTAGAAGGAGACTCATGTAAAGACTTGTGGGTGCGACTCACTGCCTTCGTCCAGCGAGGTCGTCGTCCTCGTCGCTTCTTAAGAGGTTTTGAATCCTGCTCAGATGGTGATGCAGGAGAAATAGCCCCGGTGTCATCGCATAGTGGTGGTGGGCTCCTGCTGGCACCAGAAGGGTATGAAGGAGAAATAGTGCATTTGGTGGACTCAGCAGGACTTGGTACCCCACTAACGCGACTTTCCTGATTGGGACTACGTTTGACTGGGCTTGAGCTCTTACCCCTGTCATTTCGAGGAGCTGATAAAGAACACCTTTCTTTTGCATCCTGCTTCCCAGTTATAGCTGGAGTGATACCTTTACTTAAATCTCTTGGACTGTCTGTGTCCTTTTCCCGGTCACGTTCTTTGTCTTTCTCACTAAAATCCTCTATTCGAGAGGGGCTTGCTTTAGGGCGTGAGGTTAGAGAGCCTGGCAAACCTATGTTACAGCTTGTACTTCCTATTCTCTCTACGGAGGATGAAGAAGAAAATGGAGGTGAAGCAGCTGCGGATGAAGAATGAGATGGGCAATGCCCAAGACGAGACTGAGATTTCATTCCATCTGTGTTGTTAATGTCAGTGCTTTCATTTGTGGATGTTGTTGTCGTCAAGCGACTGCTGTTTTGAGACAGTGCTGAACTAGTGGTGGTGGTGGTTGTGCTGCTGCTACCGGAGACCCCTTTTGAAAGTCCATCTGATTCCTCTTTTTTAGAAGTTCCAGAAAATTTCTCAAGGATACTGTCTTTGTTTTTAGACCCATATGGGCGACCAGGGGGCCGTGATACAGGTGGTGGTTGGGCGAGGTGAACCGCCCTGGAATAGGTGTTTCTATTAGCCATTGCCCGTTCAGGGCGCTGCAGATTAGAAATTAACGGAGGTGAGCTACTGTGTGCTGGAGCTGGCGATACCTTTCGGGCTTTTGGCTTAGGGCACTTTGAAGGTGGGCATGTAGCTATGAGCTGAGCAAGTTTTTCAGTTACTGTAGGGGTACCCCAAGAAGAAATCCCTCTTTCTTGTTCCTTCTGCCCCTCCAAAAAATTGCATTGAGGCGTTTTTAAGATTCCATCTATTTTAGGGTCCTGTTGCGAAGTGGCAGCTGGGGGCACTGCTGGTGGAGATGGGGCAGGGGCAGAGTTTGTTTGTGGAACATGGTTTTTCTTTCCAGAGGAGTGTGATTTACTTTCTGTCGTGGGGCGATGGAGATTAAGAGGTTTCTCTGATGAAGCAACAGATTTTACGTCAGCCTTTCCCTCTGATTTGCAGGCAAGTTTTGGAGGACCCTATAAGAACATAAAAAAATCAATAAATCACAGTAACATTGATCAAACATTTCATTCAGAATATTGTGCACATTCATAAATTTCATGTTAATAAATTCAAGTTGACAAATTGATTTTCAAATCATCATTACATTTTATCCTTTAAAAATGTATTATAACAAAAAACAACTAAGAAATGTAGAAGAAGGAAGGGAAGATACATGTGAAATAAATGAGGGGGAGAAATAAATAGAAATGAAGGACAGAGACATTGTGACAGAGTTAGAACACATAAATACAAAATCTAAGAGTAAACAACAGAATGGATATGACAAGACAACAATAGTTACAAAAAAAAAACAAGGGGAAAAGAATGCGTTTAAATGCTTGACTGAAAGACAAAAGAGTGAAAAAGAAAATGTGACAAGATTTACAAAGCTTGTTTATCTGTTCCGATCATACCGCTGTAGGTTTATTGTACTGGATGCTTGTTTTGTCATTTCAACTTGTCTCATTATAAAATAAGCATTTTTTAGACATCTAAGACATGCAGCATGAGATGTTAAACAGCCTTACCCTTTTTGCTGGAGCATTTCCATTCACTGGAGTGACAGTGTTGATGGAAGCAGGAGGAAGAGAGGGTGAGGGAGTAGAAGCAGCAGGAGCAGCAGCTGACTGAGATGCTCCTCGGTTGACAGAGGGCTTTTTCTCCCCTTCCTTTCCATTACTTGTGCTAGTAGAGTTGCTGTTCGCATCACTGGCTCCAGCCCCACGATTAGCACGTCCTCCGCCTCTACCTCCACTATGCCTTACAGTGGCACGGAAGGCTGGTCGGCAGACATAGTTCTCCAGGATCTTAGGAGGTTTCTTCATGCGTTTGGCCTGCAGGCCTATTTTGAGCTTAACGTTACCCTCAGAGTAGCTGGTCTCCTTGACCGAAAACTGCGTGGGTTGTTGCGGCTGGTCACCAGTCCCACTTTCAGCACCACTAGCTTCATTCTGTGCCCCATCTCTTAGTTTCTCCCGTTTCTTTTTCTCTTCTTCATCGTCCTTCTTTCCTCCTACACCTTCTTTTTCACGTTCTGCTGGGGGGGCATTGGCAGGGAGTGGGGGCGGCGTAGAAGGCCCCCCCTGTGTCCTCTGATCCATTGGTGATTTGGGGAACAAGGGGGGCTTGAGTGGGACAGGATGTTCTCACTCGCACGTATAGGTAGATACTGGAGGTCTTGTAGATATCAGGTTTGAAGAATAGAGTGAAATTGAGGGGAAGGGGAAGGGGGATTAAAGCAGAGGTTGGAAAAAGATATCCTTGTTGGGTTGAAGCAGTGTCTTCCCTTTCCAAATGCCAAGCCCTCTCACCTTCAAACTGCAGAGATAAAAATGGAAAGGGCGTTACGACCAAAACACAAATTAGCCACACTTTCAAGACAGCCTTAACCTCGGTTTTAATTATTAACACAGAATGGCTTTACAAACATGGACCACTACCACCACAAATACAACTTTAAAGGTGCATACTATGTCCAAGCTGAATTATTCAAAGTCACTGACATATCCAAACAATACTATGACTTCTGAATATGAATGATTTGGTACAATACACTACATAGCCATAAGAAGCTGACTTGGACTTCTAACAGTATTCAAATACTTAACTTGCCAGAGTATGTTTATATTTTCATCAGGTCTGGAGATAAGATTTTCATGTGCTAGGCTTTTATGTGCCAATTTTGATAGTTATCAGATTTTTGTTATATGTAAACACAATGTTTCATTTTAAGAAGGTGTGTTAACTACCTGTACTGTACTGTTTTGTTGTGTTTCATTTGGGGAATTTAGCTCTGTTCCTATATAAAACATTTTGGCAAAACATCACTTAAAAATAGGTTAATTAAGGATATGAAATATTTACAGAATGTTTAATATTTGTATTATTTTTATTTTCACACAGTACTATCAATTATCAGGACAGACGGATCAGTTATTCTTTTCAAAGGATTCCAAGCAGTAAAGTTTGCAAACAATAAACAAACCCTTTTTACAAGCCTGTGTAAGACCGTTTCTAATAAACTGACCAGGATTTTAAAAGCCAGAGAACATAAACTTTTTAGGAATCTACAAAATAACTACTGGGGGGCTTAACAAAAGTAACCTTACGCCTTACACACCTCCAAAACAAAAGGCCACTGAGTAATTTAGTACCATGCTGGCCACAGGTGCTTTCTAAGGGTCAAGTCATTGAGAGGCGAGTCCGAGTGGTGACCTTAGCATAAAGGGTCCTCAGGGAGACAGAGGATCCGGTCACCTTTTCGAGCCCTTTTATGACTGCCAGTCAGAAAAGCACAGCGAGTGAATGAAAGACTGAGGAAAAAAATAGGAAAAGAGAGGACAGAAGTGGACAGTTTCTTTAACCCCGTTGAGAGCAAAGGTTTAAATATTACACAAGTCTATTAACAACGCCTAGGTCATTGGAACGCTACATGTATGGTTACGGCTGTTTAGCGCTTGGCACAAGAAAAAGCTCGGAGAACCATTTTACGCAGTGTTGTTTCATTAGTGGTGGTCTTTTATATTGAGAGAGTCGTTTTCTGTGAAATCACTACAACTATAAACTGCGCTCCAGAACTTGGAGTCCTGCCTTCCTTCTCTCTACTCCAACTTCTCTGTTTACTATAATTACTCACCCCATTTCATTTAAACACGCCCTTTCTCTTCCATTCGCCCCTTCCCGTTTCACACACCGCAATCCAAAAATCACACCTCTCTTGTTCTCTGCCCGACCTACCCTTTCACCTTGTTCTGTCACTCTTTTCAGCCTCTCACTCATTTAGGCTCCCTCCAACACTCACTTGGAAATCTAACAGTACAGCGGTCAAACTAGAGCCGTTGTGCTACTACTAATCGAAAACACATTTCCCCAGCGCTCCCTCCCTCCGTCCTTTTTCCCTGGTTCGTCCCTCCCTTAGTGACAATCATTCCCCTATTTCCTCAGTGCTCTAGGTCGTACTCCGCTCCTTGTTACTGTGCTATTCCTTCTTAAATTCCTCCTCTCTTCGCGGAGATGCCAAAAATAAAACGCTACCTTGTATTGTAAAATGGCTGCAGTAAAAGTTTGAGGGAAAGCATGAAAATAACTGCACCAAGACTGTTGTTACTAATAATCCAACACATTTATGTTTACATTTTTGCATCTGATGCAATAGGAATCCAACCAATGCTGTTTGACCTACAGAAGCAAAACATTAAGCAACCAAAAAACCCTTTATACTACAGTTGTTATGAAATATTACACAATTGCTGTAATATTTTACCACATTTAATAACAATGTGCTGCAGTAAAAGATGATATATCAAGTATGTTTAATTAGTTATATTATCGTCAGTTGTTTATGGAAGATGGAAACATGAACCCTGTCAAATGATGTGTGTCCAGATAAAGCAACTTTCCCTAGTGTAACATCAAAGCGAATACATCAACAAACAAAAATGAAGCTCTTAAGTCATCACATTTTCAGCTTCCTCCTTCATTCACGCTCTTTCAGCACCTGTCATTCCCGGCTCTTTAATCTGTGCTTGCTTTGGCAGCGTAGATATAATATACTAACTCTGTGGATTTAGACAGCTTTTCCTCTACTATGGAATTACATGCGCTCGTTTCTTCTACGCGCCCTGAAAGCCACAACTCCCTGCCAGCCAAAACACACTGCAGGACAAATTGGGACGCAGGGAAGAAAGTTGTAGTTTAAGAGATTTAGTAAGCCTGAAACTTTGGCTAGCTGCAGCTAGAGACTTAAAGCAAGCAATTAGCATCTCCTCTCATGTCCCACTCATCCTTTTAAATGTGTTTATACTTTGTTTCCCTTTCTTCTACCCATCTTTTAAGCTGCAATATCAAATCCTATTAACGTAGGGATGAAACATCAATATTGAAAAGCATTTGCATGTCAAAATGTTCATCTTGCTTTTAAACGCAGTTTTACTTTTGGTACTTTATGTCAAGCCCAGGATTTAAATTATGTGGTCAAATCATATTAAAAGAAGGAATAAAATGCTATCGGTGACAGATCTATTATGAAACACATCTAAAGGCTATTTTATACTGTGTCAGTATATTTATGCGTCACGCGTATGGTCCGGCGCAGCCTACGAGTGGTCACACAGCCCTCACTGTGGCTGATGTCGATGCACCTCACAAAAAATTTAGCTATACGTCGCAAAGACGCATAGAGCATGCTATGTGATTGGTCGGCTTGGTACCAGTGACAAGTGTGGGCGGTGCTGAGAGCTGCGAAGTAGCTCCCGATGGAAACTTTTGTTTTGTGTTTACCTTATGATTAAAGTTGTTGCACATCCACCAGTTCCTGTCTCTGAATAAGCGAGTTTTAGCTACTTGTAGCGTTCATAAAAAAACAAAATACCCGCGAAGAAACTCAATACAGAGGAACATAACATAACCTACTGCCAGCTAGCGTTTCGGAAGTGTTATTGCAGAGCAACACAAACAGCAAGCAGAAGTATAAATGCACGACTATGTGCAAGGCAGGCACTGTGGGTCACACTGATCACTCGATGCAGAAGTATAAACCAGCCTTAAGTGTTAATCCGCTTGTTAAGTATAAGGTCATGCGAAGCGGCTTCGGGTCCAAGCGCTCTATCAAACTGTATGGGGAGACTCAACAAATGGTAATAATAAACATTTACAAAGCGATGCAATACTTTCGAAAATCACAATCACAATATATATATATATATATATATATATATATATATATATATATATATATATATATATATATATATATATATATATATATATTGGTATCTGTGATGCAGCAAATCCAGAGAATGTCGTGTACACCATGAATTTATATAAAAGTCCCATTAATGTGTGATATGAATGAAAGTGATCATAAACTAATAATTTCTCAATTAAAATGAGTAGCGACAAGGACCAGGAAACAGTATTCCAAACGTCATGACTTAACAAGCGGATACAAATCTTATTTTCTACTCCCCTAGAGTTAAACAGTTGAGTTTTATCATTCAGACAATTTCTGGGTCTGGGAGGAGTATTTTAAATAAGCGTAGCATAGATGATTAAATCAAATAAACCATTAGCATCTCGCAAAAAAAAATTACCAAAGACATTTTTATTTTTCTAATAAAAGCTCTCGACTCTTCAGTAGTTAAATCTTGCACTAAGACTGACGGAAAATTAAAAGTTGCTATTTTCTACGTTGAAATGGCTAAGAACTACACTCTCATTCTGGCATAATAATCAAAGAACTTTGCTGCTGTACCATGGCTGCAGCAGAAGCAATAGTATTGTACTGTAAAGCTGCACGATATTGAAAAAATATTTGATATTCTGTGATATATATATTGCAATGTGAATACAATTCCACCAGATGACTTGAATATCTCTATTAGGAAATAGCTGATCATTTTAGATTGATTGGGATGATTCTGTAGGTGAGCGCATCTGCATATAATTTAATAAACAATCTGTTAATACAATAAAGAAACAGATACAATTGAAATAAACAGTGATTTGCCATTTTCCGAGTCTAACAGAATTCAAGTACAGAATAATGAAGACAATACTATCAAATTAATCATTAAAGATATAAATAGTTCAATTTCCTACACCTGAATGTTTTTTAAATCCTTATACAGTGACAGGCCTCAAAAACATGTAAATAATCAATTATAATACAAAATTAACATTGCATATTCTGTGATGTGACTTTTGCGAATCAAATGATCACATTGCGATATCAATGCTGAAACAATATATTATGCAGCCCTATTACACAGCACCTGAAAATAGTCCCCACCCATCAAACAATTTTGTGTTAAATAGATGCCTCATACACAGCTTGGCTAACACAAGGCTAAACTTGGCCTGTCAGTACAAATCGAATCTAACAATCTAATCGTCTAAGAATAGCCCAAAACTAGTCATCAAATAGACATATTAGACAGACTAGTGTAGTCAATTATATCTGTTTATTTGATGATTAGTCTTGTTTTGGCTTATTCTTAGACGTCTATTAGACTTTCCCTGACAGCCCAAATTTAGCCTCATTTTAGCCAAGACAACTTTGTTTAGATGTCTATTAGACGTCTATTTGACATCTTTTAAAAACAAAAAATGCTTGCTGGGCAGTTAGTTAACTTCGAATGTGACCAATGGTCACCATTTAGTTCGGTTTCACAAACAGGGCTTAGCTTAAGCTAGGTCTTGCCTTCAGTATTAGGTAATTAAGCTGCTTTTATAAGAATTACATTAAAAAACATTACTAGTGTGTATCTTGACACTATTCTAGGGCACTGGTGAATTTTATGTTTATTTCACTGCAAGTTATTTTTGGTTAAGACTGATACATGCAATTTATTCTAGGCCTAGCCTTATCCCTATACATATCCCTGAAACCAGTGAAATTGTTTTATATTAAATTGAACAATCAGAAAAAGCAGATACATACACTCTCTCCAAAAAGACATCAGTGAAGTAGTGGACAGAATAAAACAGCAGTTATAGTCTAGTTGTGATCTGATGAAGCCAAACAAATCTTAATTCCAGGTTTATACTAGACTAAAATATGGAAAAGAAGATAATTGTATAAAACAGAAAGGTTTATATGGACAAAATTGAACCAATTTTTTTTAAAGTGGCAAAAGATGATGGTGGGTGACATAAGAAATAGCTCTGCCAAAAAATGTATATTATATAGTAAAGATTTAAAGCACACATAAATTCATTAGCTTAGTTTCTATTTCAGAGGCCGCCACTGCGGAATAAACCAGCAACTATTCCAGCATATGTTTTACGCAGCAGATGCCTCTCCAGCTGCAACCCAATATTGGGAAAAGCAAACATAACATAAATATAGGCTACATCATATTCACACAACACAAAAACAACTATGCTAACCTAACTACAATCATTTCCACTGTATTCTGTATTCTTAGTATACTACAATCGTCTTCAATATTCATCGGTCCTTTAGCAGAGATATCTATCTTGACTTATCACACATCTTGCCCTATAACAAGACATTGTTATTTATTCTACATTTGAGATGTAACTATGTAACTGAGATGTAACTAATGTAGCAACCACAACATGTAATATATTTAAGCACTCCTTGCTTTCAAAAATACATTATCCTGCCAACTGCATGTGCAAATAAATGTGACCTTTTCCTAGAGCATGAGACATATTTGGGAAGACTTCTAACCCAAAAAAACTTTATTTTAGTGGATGTATGAGGTCATTTTAAGTTTAACGGATAGTTCACCCAAAACTGAAAATTCCGTCATAATTTCTTTAATCTTCCCTTGTCATCTGAATGTTCCTGGATTAATGTCTATGTTGATCCTGGAACAACGTTCTAATCAGCCAATCAGAATTAAGGGATACGTCTACCATTTATGTTAAATTTAGGCTTACATTTAGTAAGCATTTACTAAATTTAGTAAGTATTTGCATTTCTACATAACAGTTATACAACTATTATTTGCCTCTGATTTTGAAAATATTTCGTACTAGGCAAAATCATGAGGTGCAAGTTTTCTTTTTCTGCTGAACACAAAATAAGATAATTCGGGAAAGGTTTAAAATTTTTAATTATTATCTTTCACAGTAGGAAAACAAAACAAATACTATGGAAATAGTTGCAAGTTTGCAGCAAATTTCAAAATATTTTCATTTGTGCTCAACAGAAAAAAGATACTCAAACAGCTGTGTGACAAGTGAAGGCACGTTATGATTTTGCCAAGTACAATATGATCCTGGATTAACATCTATGTTGATCTTCAAACATCAATTTTTATATTTTTTGATATTTATTTACTTAAGATATTTTGGGAAAGGTTTGAAATGTTTAATCATGTTTTATCTTTCACAATAGGAAAATAAACATTATAGAAGTAGTAGCAAGTTTGCAGCATATTTCAAAATATCTTCATTTGTGTTCAACAGAAAGAGAAAACTCATAAAGGATTGAAACCACTTAAGGGTGAGTACATTTTCATTTATGAGAGAACTATTCATTTAATCACATCAACTGTGAACATGTTTCAGTACCTTTTGACAACCAACTGTTTGTTACTTATTTAGGACAATAAAACTTGTATATGTGCGATTTAAACAATAAAGTAACTAGGTTTCTTAATTATCTGCCAAAACAATATGCGAAGATCTGCAGAAATTCGATAGATTTCCCAATTACTAAAGGTCACCTATTTTATTTTTAAGATGTTAGATAAGCTTTTCTCTAAAGTCTCTAAAGCAGTGGTCACCAAACTTGTTCCTGGAGGGCCGGTGTCCTGCAGATTTTAGCTCCAACTCTGATCAAACACACCTGAACAAGCTAATCAAGGTCTTACTAGGTATACTTGAAACATCCAGGCAGGTGTGTTGAGGCAAGTTGGAGCTAAACCCTGCAGGCCCTCCAGGACCAAGATTGGTGACCCCCGCTCTAAAGTTTCAGCTCAAAATACAGATCAGATTATTTATTATAGCCTACATTTTGGTGTCTGAGCACAGTGTAGCTGCTTTTGTCGCCTGTGGCTTTAAATGCAAATGAGCTACTTCTCCCTGCCCACCGCTTCCACGTGCGTGTCTGCTTCTCATCATGCGCTACGTCAGATAAATAGCAGTCAGTGACAGAGACATGGATGAAGCTGAAATACAGTTGATTAGTCAAAAATACCACTTTTTTTATGTATTTGAGGTGGAATTTATTCAAGCCTTTCTGAAATGATGAGACTCACACACACAAACACACATATTAGCGTTTACTATGCGGCTGTCGTGATTATAGAGGTTAAGAATTACATGCCAATTTTACTGTCTTTATTACAAATCTGCTCTATTTTAAAAACAGACAGACTTAATAAAATCACAGAAAATTGTAACATATATTAGACATGGGCCGGTATAAGATTCTGACGGTATGATAACCTCCCTGCTAAAAAATCCAGCTTAAACCAGCCTAGGCTGGTTGGCTGGTTTTAGCTGGTCGACCAGGCTGGTTTTAGAGGGGTTTTGGCGGAGTGCTATAAACCCAACAAGTCTCTTTTTTATTTACTGACGTTAAATTCGGAGCCAAATCCCAGTGATTTTGATGCCCACTGCAACGTGATGTAGGAGTCCGGTTTTCCCCGCCCACCAAATTGATTGACAGACGCCATGTATCGATAATAACATGTACACACGTCCACAGAATTTTTTTTTTGCTTGACTAGCCTGGTTTAAGCTGGACATAGCTGGACATAGCTGGTTTTGGCTGGGCTCCCAACCTGGCTAGGCTGGTCAAGCTGGTTTTAGCTGGATTTAGCTGGTCATTTTCCAGCCTGACCAGCTAAAACCAGGCTGGAAATGGCTGGAAACCAGCCTGGAAGTGGCCAAAACCCCTCTAAAACCAGCCTGATTGACCAGCTAAAACCAGCCAACCAGCCTAGGCTGGTTTAAGCTGGATTTTTCAGCAGGGCTTGAATAAAAATATCACGGTTTCATGGTATTGTGATTACTGCTCTATAATATAAAAATATTTTTTCAATGTCTGGGTAAAAAACAAAGACGTTGTTCCACTTTGAACACAATACATTTTATTTTGAGAAATATTTTAAATATTTTGGAGAAGTAAACATGTCAGGCTAAATAATTCAAATGAATCATTGACTTCTGCTGTCTTCATTTGTTTCAAAAACACTGTTTTTTTTACAATTTAAAATGGCATTTTTGGATATATTTTCTGCTGGAGATACTGTTGTCCTAAAAAAAAAAAAAAAAAAAAATGTAAATAAAAAATCTTACACATACCCTAGGATTGGTAGAAAATTTCGACGATTATAAAACCTTGACTTTTCCAAACCGCGTTATAGCTTGAAAACGGTTATCATCTCATGCCTAACAAATGTTTTAATCAGTTTTTTTTGCAAAAAAAAATGTTCTGTGGACGTGTGTACATGTTATTATCGATACATGGCGTCTGTCAATCAATTTGGTGGGCGGGGAAAACCGGACTCCTACATCACGTTGCAGTGGGCATCAAAATCACTGGGATTTGGCTCCGAATTTAACGTCAGTAAATAAAAAAGAGACTTGTTGGGTTTATAGCACTCCAATATGACTGTCAACACTATACATACACACAGTTCTGTCCAAAAAACTTCCAAAAGTTGACTTTCATCATTGGTGCACTTTAATCTATGTTACGCCTCGCAACTTTGCATCAAATAGAAACACAAAGCACCACAAAACAAAACTAAACTGGCTAACGTAATGTTGCCGGCAAAAGCATTGGGATCTGCTATTAATCTGCACTTATATTTCAAATCTTCCCCGACCACAAATAAATGCCTGAAATCACTGCTATCCACTCAAACAGCTCTCAGTCAGCGGGAAGCTTCTGGTTTCCTTGACAGCGGAGTCAGAGGTCAAAGGTTGCTCAAGGGCTCCAGACACCACTTTCTACACTTTCCTCCACTTCTCAGACATCTGCTCCAATGGGGAAAAACTATAACCAGGCAAAGGCGCGCGCAATTTGCACGTGCAATGAACCCTATTGTGAACGAGGTTAACTGAGGATGATCTACTGGCAGGTGCCACTGAAGGTTCGTTTCTATGAATTAAGCCTTTTTTATGAACACTTAAGGCTCGCTGATCATAACTTCTGAATGAATGAACACCGTAACACTTTCCAAGCCGCATTACGTTTAGCAATAACAAACAAACAAAGCGTTACGCGCATGTCATGCATCAAAATACTGCGTTTTCCCTTTCTAGTTCGAACAAATGTACTCAAAGAATACACAAACATCTAGATTACAGAGCATTTATAGCACATTTGAAGTCTAAATGCAGAATAAAGTATGAAGAACTTACCTTAGCGAGCTAGAACGGCGTTCACATAATTTGCGGTCAAAATCCTCCCAGCATGGTCGCTCGGATATTTATCTTGAAATTGCTGATGTACCCAAAAAAAGCAAGAGGGAAAAAGGCGTCACGTTTCTCGTAAGAACATTCCAACCAATGTATGACATAACAAAACATTAGCCTAACGTTAGTCTGTTGATCCAGTCACCCCGCAAGTAACGATATTTATCTACGTGAGGCGCACTGGTCACGGTTTATGATCCTAATATAACGTTAGCTAGCATAGCTCGTTAGCGAAGAGCATATATATTGAGCTCAACCTCAGGACACTACTAAATATGTCCAAACCCAGTCTGTGTGAAACAATAATAGCAAGTGAAAGGGTTACTACAGCGGGACGTCAAAATACCTTGCTGCCATTGCAATTTTGAAAGACACATGTCTGGAGCAAGGTAAGTTGGTTTTGCTCAACATCGAGGCTGTAACCACACGTACACAACGTCAACGGCCATCCAATTCACGTCTATGTGTTGTTTACAACCCTCTATACGAGTGAATTCACACCCGCTAATCACTACTATCAACCCCACACTCTTAACGAAACGACTGAGCTGTCCTGTCAAGACACATTTGCTGGCATTGCTAGCAAAACCCCCGCGATTTGTCCATACGAGTAATGTAACGAAGCAACCGCTGCTGGTGCGAAGGGAATGAGTAAACCGTCCCCTTCTCCATCAGGCCTTCAGTAAAAAATAACAAAAAATGAGCATAAATATCCTCGGAAGGACCAAAAGAAGCGGAATGCAAAAATCTAACGCTCTCCGGGATGAGCCCTGCACGGGTTATTAAAAACACGAACTGTCAACAAAATGGCGGCTGCTGCGTTGAATCAACAGAGGGACCCGAAATGGATCTCTCCCTCAAATTCTTCCACCTCTCCCCTGTCTCGTGTGCGTCGCTCGTTACCCGTGATAATCCGATATGTCGCCCGAAATTCTCTCCGGGTCCGAGTTAGTGAAGCTCTGGCTCGTCGGAACGGGCCTCTCTCGTCAATCGGGCCTCCATGTCTGCTTAGCCCGTATCGTTTCTGTCAGTACAGCACGGGCATTCTCACAGGCGGAGCGGGAGGAGGAGGAGGAGTGGACGGCCAGGAGGGAGGGAGGAGAGGGCAGTTGTCGACTCGACGGCTGTTAGGCACTTTCTCCTAGAAATTCACTTACACACTTTTGACTAAATCTAGGGAGTAATGTTTTTTATTATGGTCCATGATATAAATATACAACGAACGAGCACACACTCTGTAACGTTACCTAATTCTGAAAAATGTTGGTTCGTTAAAAGAAAATGTAGGCTATGACTCCTCAAAAGGGGGCTCGTGTTGTCGCACGCTCGTGGCAGTGTTTACCCACAGTGAAATATCGAGACTCCCGTGGGAATCGTAGCCGTGAGGCGGGTTGTGTAACCGTGTGAGTGAGCAGAATCATTAGGAGAGGAGCTGAATATGTTTTAAATTAATGATTCACTTTAAAGCCCCCTGAAATCATTTTAAGTTTTTGTTTCAGATTATCTGTAAGATTGTGAGCTCCAAAAAGGAGTCAAAAATCACATTTGGAAGATAGAAAAGTCAGATTTTAAAATTGCAGTTTATCACTTTCACTTTTTTATGACATCACGATGCACTTCATCTTCTCATCAGATTATCTGACCATCAAATGCCCTTCAGTGAAGCATTCCCACTCCCCGAAACAATTGGTCATTTATTCGCATGTAATTAAGCATTTATACCAAGGTTTGCTATAACAATTATACCAAGGTTTGTCTAAACACTTGGATTTATGAAGAATTTTCATGGAAAGTTGATCTAAACTCCTTAACGTTTAATATCTAATTAGCAGTGCTTCTCAAATGTGTGTTTTAAGTTAATCATTTACTTTAAATCCCCCTAAAAAAAATTTAATTGTTTATTTTCGGTAATCTATAAGATTGTGAGCTCCAAAAGGAAGTCAAACTTTACATTTGGAAGATGTGAGCATTTCACTGTTTTTTTGACATCACCACACACACATCTTCTCATCATCTCAAATGCTCCTCAGGATACGAAGCATCCCGCCCCCCACTAGACACAGCTGGAATTGGTCATCTATTCACATGGAATTAAGCATTCATACCAAGGGTTTGACTGAACACTTGCATATATGAGAAAATGTAATGGAGTGTTGATCTGAACTGCCCACTGTTTATCATCAAATTAACTATGTGTTGTTTTTGTTTTTTGTTTTTTTATCGAATCTGTGTTTTGGATTAATCTTTCAGTTTAAAGTTCCCCTGAAATCATTTTGAAGGGGTTTGTATCTTAAGGTTATCTATAAGAGTGTGACCTCCAAAACGACATTTCGAAGATACAAGTAAGCATTCACAAAATCAGTTTATCCCTTTCACTTTATTATGACTCAATCTTCTCATCAGATTTTCTGACCATCAAATGCTCTTCAGTGGAGCAATCCCACTCCCCATAACAATTGGTCATTTATTCACATGTAAATAAGCATTTATACCAAGGTTTGCTTTACTAATTATTCCAAGCTTTGCCTAAACACTTGGATATATGAGGAAATGTAATGGAAAGTTGATCTAAACTCCACTTTTATTATTTAAATAATCGTGTTTCTCAAGTCTGTGTTCTAAGTTAATAATTCACTTTAAATCCCCCTGAAATTTTTTATTTATTTTATATTTTAGGTCATCTATAAGATTGTGAGCTCCAAGTCAAAATTAACATTTGGAAGATGTGAGCATTAAAAAATACAGTGTGTCACTCTCAGTTTTTTATGACATCACACACACATCTTCTCATCAGGTTTTCTGACCAATCCAATGCTTTTCAGGATGCGAATCATCCCGTCCTCCACAAGACACAGCTGCAATTGGTCATTTATTCACATGGAATTAAGCATTTATACCATGGGTTTGCCTGAACACCTGCATACATGAGAAAATGTAATGGAGTGCTGCAGTAACAGTGCAGGGAGCAAACCCAAAAAGCCAGGATGTTGAAACGTTCTGTGTGCATATTCAATAACTTTTCTATGCCCCAAGGTAGAAAATGTCTTTTACACACGCCTACACAGTCAGCATACAGGTAAGTAGGATTTCAACTCCGGAATGGTGCATAGTGGGCTATACAGCCTAGAGGGATGAACAACTCAGTGTAAATATGGTCTGGATTCACATTAATGTCACAGAAACTGCTACAATACACGTATGATCTACTCTAGTCCACACAAATTACAATTATATACAAACGTCAGCACAGACCTCAAAGCTTATTTGAACCTATTTGGAGTTCTGAATGCTTTATTTTAAGGTGGAGACACAGATACAGAAGTATTACTGTAGACTGTTGCTGCCAAGATGCACTTTTGCTGGCAAACCCTGTGATATAAACAAAACACTATTGGCTATTTTTTTAAAGGGGAGGGGCTACTCAAAATATCCCTCATGTCTCTGGTAAAATAAAAAAGCATACCATGCTGGCAATATATCAATCTGTAATAGAACTAAAGAACAACAGTTCAAACTTTTACATCGTCTCCAAATTACCCCATCACTAGACATAAGTTAAATCCAAATTATTCTCCATTCTCTTTAAAATGCAAAGTTGAAGAAGGTAATTTTATACATTGTATTTGGACACATATTAAAGGCTATTGGGCACAGATTTGTTGGAGATTAAGTCTTATATTTAATACAAGATGAGACTTTGATTTTCTTAATTTTTTGTTAGGTCTAACTGATAATAATTTAAAGAGTGCAAGTAACAAGAAGTTGTTTAACTTTCTTACCTATGCTGCACGTAAATGTATTTTTCTCAAATGGATATCTAATAAAGCACCAACAGTATCAGAATGGCATATTTGATCTTATGTCATTGGAATACTTTACTCACTGGTCAAGGGGAAAAGGGGACACTTTTTATCAGATCTGGACTCCGTTCCTTGAATATATAGGTCCTAGGATTTAAGGTATATTTTTGCAAAACCTTAGATCACCATAAACCTTGGTTAATTTATGCACTTTTCTATTTTTATTATTACTCTGTATTTTTATGTCTTCTTTTTGATTTTGATTTTCATTATGTGCTGTGATGTTGAGAAATTTGTAAGTTGTAAGCTGTGGTCATTGTTCTGTTCTATTTTGTTTTGTTAAAATAAAGGCAAAAAAAAGCATACCATACATACCATATGTACAGTAAAATCAAATTATTTGAGATTTTCCACATAATGAATAAAAGGTTGCCACACCTTAAAATATATCCCCTCCTCCCCTCTTAATGAAAACCTAAATTTTTCCAAATAAAGACAAAACATAGTTTCTCTAATCCACTGAGCATGAGTGGGAGGACGAGAATCCTTCCATTGCACATTTTTATTCTTTAGGTGAACAGTCCGTGCAGCTTAATTCACTGAAATTATTATTATTTTTTTTACATTTCTTCAATCAATGTCTGACCAATTGCTTACAATGCCCCTCTTTTAAGATCTCAAAACTCAGGGCTTCTGGTAGTACACAGAATAGCAAAGTCCACTAAAAGAGGTCGAGCCTTCTCACATATGGCTTATAAACTCTGGAATAGCCTTGGTGATGATATCCGAGCCTCAGACACACTCTCGCAGTTCAAAACTAGATTAAAGACTGATAAAGCAAATGCATCACATAACTGTAGGATGCGTGAATGTGCTCCCGTAGGTGAGTGGGCTTGACAATCCACCTGAAGGACATACACCAATCCTCTCTATATACACCAGGCACTTTGTTCAAAATACTTCTATGTTTTATATGTTTGTTTATTTAGCACCTATTTTAATTTATACCACTTAATTTTCACATTGACATTAATATATCTTGTTCAAACACATTATCAACAGCAGCAGCTACGCTAATTATTTTCTTTGCTGTCTTTTTCCACCTGGAATGCCCATCCTGAGGCCTCTAAAGATTGTGCTGCTTCACTTAATCCAAGACTTAGATTAGATTTAGAGGACAACACATACACTTAATACACAAATACACTTTATTGAACATAGACATCCTCTATATACTGTAACTGCAGATTGACTGTGTTTATATATAGTAACGTTTAACTGTTTAAAGCTATTAATAATTTGTTACTAGTTAATTAAAGATAGTAGTAACTAACATCTCTGATTTGAATGTAATCCAATAGGGTGCACATTTTGTAAAGCTGCTTTGAAACAATAATTGCAAAAAGCGCTATGCAAATAAAATTGAACTGAACTACCATTTGAGAATGATGTGCAACAAGAAAGCCCCGCCCCCTACTTAATATTCCATTTCAGTTGTTAGTACATCTACTTACTGATGTAAACGTCTCAGCAACTTTCAGATCATGCAGACTTTGAGGCCTGTTCTGCCAATAATAACAGTAAAATGATCATTCTGTAAGAATAGGGAAGTCAACACCAAAGCAGTAAAAGCACATTCACGCCATGAACCACAACTTTATTAGCACTCCAACCAAGTGTGATAATATTCACGTCATTTGTAAGCCTGCACAGTTAATTCAATGGTAGCCCTAAATGAAAGAGTGCTTCGGTTTCCCCCACAGTCCAAAGACAAGCGGTACAGGTGAATTAAATAAATAAACTGGCCGTAGCGTATGTGGGTATGGATGTTTCCCAGTACTGGGTTGCAGCTGAAAGGGCATCCGCTGTGTAAAACATATGCTGGATAAGTTGGCTGTTCAATCCGCTGTGGAGACCCCTGATGAATAAAGGGACTAAGCTGAAGGAAAATGAATGAATGGATCCCAGGATTTTTTTACAGTGCAACTTTGACAAAACTATTTTTGCAGTTTACATTGAGGTGATAGTAGTATTGTTTTCATATATATTAGCACTCTGAAAACTGTGTTAAAATTAAGTCCTGTTTACTGAATGATAACAGTAAAATGATCATTTTGTAAGAATAGGGAAGTCAAAACCAGAGCTGTAATAGCACATTCACACCATAAACGACAACTTTATTAGCATCCCCATCAAAGCATGATAATATTCACATTATTTGAAAGCCTGCATTCATATGTGGCTTTAAAGCAGGGGTGTCCAAACTCGGTCCTGGAGGGCCGGTTTCCTGCATAGTTTAGCTTCAACTTCCTTTAACACACCTCCCTGAAGGTTTTTAGTCTACCTAGAAAGAGCTTGATTAGCTGGTTCAGGTGAGTTTAATTGGGGTTGAAGCTAAAATATGCAGGACACCGGTCCTCCATTACCGAGTTTGGACACCTCTGCTTTAGAAGTAAAAATATATCTTTGAAAAAATATCATTACAAGTGGTGGGAATATTTTTTTACCTAAGTATTTTTGTAGTTTACACAATAGGTGAAAACCATATTGTTTTTATATATTCTGAAACCAGTGTTAATTTATTTTATTTATTTTTTGCTAAAGGTCCTGTGAAGTGTTTCAAAATGGGCATTTTTTATTTGACGTTTAACAATCTTAAACCGAAACATGAAGAGAGGGTTGGACACAGTGTAGCTCAACTGCTTTTTATACAACAGCCAATAGTGCTGCATTTTACCACCATTCTGGGAGTGGCTCAAGCACATCATATGAAAAGTAAATGAGAAGCGCCTTGAAGGGGTGGGGCAAGTCAGATACTAGAGAGCATTTGACTGGTCAGGATTTGATGAGAAAATAAAGTATGAGGTGACATGAATAAAATCGTTGATCCATTTCGGCGGACGTGACAAACTACAAGCTTTACATGTTTATATAAGTAAGATATAAACATTTAAAGCAAGAAGGCCACTGGTTCGAGTCTGGGTCAGTTGGCATTTCTGTGTGGAGTTTGCATGTTCTCCCCAAGTTGGCGTGGGTTTCCTCTGGGTGCTCCGGTTTCCCCCAGAGTCCACAGACATGCGGTATAGATTAATTGAATAACTAAATTGACCATAGAGCAGGGGTGTCCAAACTCAGTCCTGGTTATTTTAGTTCCAACCCCTGGTAAACACACCTGAACCAGCTAATCAAGCTCTTTTTAGGTATACTAGAAACTTCCAGGGAGGTGTGTTGAAGAAAGTTGGAGCTAAACTATGCAGGACACCAGCCCTCCAGGAGTGAGTTTGGACACCCCTGCCATAGAGTATGAGTGTGGGTGTGAATGAGTGTGTATAGATGTTCCTCAGTACTGGATTGCAGCTGGAAGGGCATCTGCTGTGTAAAACATATGTTGGATAAGTTGGTGGTTCATTCCACTGTGGTGACCACTGATGAATAAAGGGACTAAGCCGAAGGAAAATGAATTAATATCTTGTAAATGCAAATTCTGTCATTGTTTTGGACAGGGTTGCCAACCTTGTTCCTGGAGAGCCACCTTCCTGCAGATTTCAGTTGCAACCCATATCAAACACACCTGCCTGTAATTATCACGTGGTGTACAGGTCCTAATTAATTGGTTCAGGTGTGTTTGATATGGGTAGCAACTGAAATCTGCTGAAAGGTGGCTCTCCAGGAACAGGGTTGGCCACCCCTGGTTTTAGAGCACACTAGCTTATAGATATCCTAAAAACTAACAATATTGATACTAACATCTAAAAAGCTTTATTTTAATTTCATGAAATCTTTAAGTAAATTATTTTATTTTATTATAGAAAAAAATCTGTTTATTTTTGTTGTTGAAAACGTACAAGCATCCCCTAAAAGGCAACGCAAACCGGATGCGCCGCGACACGGCACGCACATGACAGTTGGATGTATCGCACACTAGACGCGCACATTTGCATCATATTTAAAATTAAACCATTCAGATGGCGCTCTGTGGCGTGGCAAAAATATGAACGATGTCCTGAGTCGTAGCTGGGCGCCGCAGACAGTCGCCGACTTGCAGCGCCGGTGTGTGTACCCTGATAGAAACTAATGTTTAGAATTCTGAAATTCATGGCACTGCGTGGTGCGGCGCAGTGGTGCATCTGGTGTGCAACCCCCTTTAAGCTGCTATAAAGATATTTCCAGCTGGGGATAACATCTCTCTTAGAAATTGCTAAAAATGATATGTTGAAATCGCTTTTGCAGCCAAAGAACAATTGTAATTATAATAACTAAATGACAAATTAGTGAAAAAAATGTTGTAGCTTGCTGTAAGAGTTATAACAACTGAAATATGAACCATTAGATTTAAACCAACTAAATCAACTGGAAAGTGTAAATAAATAAACGAACAACTAACTACTGTATATGATGCTTTGGCTACAGTACATACTCTGCTGTTTCTGAATATGTTTATATACACAAATTAATATGACTGTTCATTGTAACGATCATTATCTTAACAAAATAGTGTAGTGAATGAGTCAATGATTTAAAAAATGCTTGACACCACCTACTTGCACTATTTGGTAATGTACGAAAGGGCTGCTAAATGAATCCCTTTAATGGACATGGTCACTAAAATGAATCAATAGCCAAACCACCACTGCAAAAGTGGCATCGATTATAATAGTTTCAGGCTCCAGTTTGGCTTGTGTCAATGTTAACCCTCATGACTCTCATGAGTATTGTAGATGTGGTGTTAAAATGCATAGAAACCAATAATTAGGGAAAAGCAGACGACTGAAACTTTTTTTATTGGACTTTTGACTTCTTTCAAACAAACTATTCTTAAGTTTTTTGATCAAGCAGGCGGGATGATGAAATATATAGTTGTGTAATCCATATGGTTTTTTTTTTTTTGACATTGATCTAAGAGGTTGGTCAATTCTGCATTTAAACAAGTGCCAAGAGTCTTAATATAACCTGTCAAGGGATTGTCATTGCAGGGGCATTGCTTCATGAAACAAATATGAATAGTCATGTGACTCATTTACCTAATGATGCAGAAATGACCTTGGAGAAACAGATGGAAATCAGGCTTGATGGTTTAAATGCTGAAACTTGTGTTTCAAAACTAATTGTTGTTCGTTTTTTCAACCTGCAAATGAGTTGATAATTAATCTGACTGCATGGCATGGTGACGTGTCACACATTAGCGACATAAATTAATTAGGAAGGATGGTGTTCAAGAGCTTCGTCTTACAAAATCTGAATTTAATTACACACTTGGTGTAAGTGTGAGCAAATCTGATTTTCACACTACACAAACCTGCTGCTCAAAACATTTCTTTCTGTTTTTTTAGGTCTTGCATTTAGTTGTGTACAATATACAACAAAACCAACACTACTATGGCATGTTCATACAATTTTAATGAATTGTAAACTAATATAATCACTGATTCAAAGCTGGATTTTCAGCATCATGCCTGCAATCTTATTGTGAAAATGTACCCATGTGTTCATTTCTGAAGAGCACAAATTATGTAGCCAGAGCTAAATATGGCTGCATTTCGTCTTTAAAACGAATGCTTCGGGCCAGTATGACGCCGCTGACAGCTTCTGTTTCTTTTCATGCTTACCAGCTGACCGCTTACCTCACTGTAGACAACTTTTCCGCTCTTACCAGTTTTTCCAGTAGCTTGCCGCGTACATTGGCAGACTTGAGGCACAGAGAAGAGTTGATCTTAATGACAGGGATCGAGTCTAACAAAGAGAGCAGGCAAAACATAAACAAAAGGCAAAAATAATTAAATAAACAATTAAATAACAGAGCAGGAACATGGTAAGATCTGTAAACATGGTAAAAATCAGGAAGTCGCGAGGACTTTTCTTTTTCTAGATTGCTTTTGTGATCAAGTCAGTCGATGCTTAATCAGGGCTCAGGGAAGGGGGTGGGTAGGATAAACAGTCGGTCAGTCAGTCAGCCGACAGCGACCTCTGGTGGATTTACATGAGAACAGCAGGCATAAAAGGCACTCGAGAGATATTTGACATGTGAAAAAGCATACACAGCAACCTCTGGTGAATTCGCAAAATAAACTGCAAAAAAAAAAAAAACGTACCTTGGTCATATTTTGCGCTGTGTTTGTCAAATATATACAGCGGATGTATCCATAATGAGCCTGGGTGCCCCTTGATCTTTCAGAGATCATTCTGATATGTTGAAGTTTTAAGAAACATTTCTTAATAATATCAGTTGCTAAAAATTATTAACAGTCATTTCATAGTTTTGTAAAAACTATCATACATTTTGCAGGATGTTTTTTATAAGAGTTCAAAAGAACAGCATTTATTTGAAACAACAGCCTTCGATGTCATCTTAAATCTCTTTAATACATGTGTAACTAGGAATTTATAGTGCTAACTAAGCAATATTTGAAAATTGATTTTGACCATAGCGTAAATAAATAACTTGCAGCCAATCAGCAGTAAGAGACTTGTCTAGTAATCATAGTGGAGATAATCAAAAATAGGTGTGGTCATTTGGGGGAATAGGTGTGTTTGTTTTGATGACTTCAATTATCAACATCATTTAGCAGTATTAACTTAGAGTGCCTAAAAATATCTTACTAAAATATATGTACCAACTAAACACAACACATTGACGACTAATGATTAGTGAGTAATTATTCAAAATGTTACTTACATGTGCAATCTTATAACAGGCTTAAATATTACAATATTTGACAGTTTTAAGATTTATAAACATCATGGAAAATAATTTAATTAAATTAACAGTTTTGTGCTGTATATCAGCATTACATTGTCATTACACACCCTCTGTATATCAACATCAAATACTTGTCAGATGCATTTTTTTTAATCAGGGAACTATCTAATTTTATGTTGACAACAGCTGCATTTCCACCCATCTATTTTTATGCGCATTTTGAAACATCTATAACTAAAAACCAGGATGGAAATACTGACATACAAATAAATATTGAAAATGTGCATAAAAAATTATGTGCACAACTGAGTAGGATAAACTTTTTATCCGATAAGAAAAAAAATTTGCGTAAACTAATAGAAATGCATTTACCGAATAAATTTAAGAAAAAAAGTCATGTGATTTTCAACAATATCATGTGATAATAAAAATGGTGAAAATTGTCAGGTATGTTTGGGTGGACGATGAGGTCATAACGTAAATGTTATATACAAGAAAGAAGTGACGACCATCCTTGATGGTAAAAAAAAGGGGCAAAATTGTTGGTTGGGTTGAGTTGTAAGCTGTTGGTTGGGTTAAGGGAAGTAAGCAGGCGGGCAGATCAATCGGTAAAATTGGTTGGGATTAGGGAAGGAGGAGGGTGGGACAGCCGATTAGCTGGTCGCACAGTCAGTCATTCAGGCAGTCAGACAGACGCTTGTTCGACAGCTGCTCCTGGTGGGTTTACGCGAATACTGCGCAGGTGCGAACGGCCTCGCTAGAGACATTTGCGATTCGAAAAAGATCACATCGGCCTCTCATGGATTCACGAAAACAAAAACTGCAAAAATACGTACCTTCCGGCAGGTATTTCACGGTCTCCAGAAACGTCCACGGAACTACGCTTTCAGAATGAGCCTGGGCTGCAACCAACAATTTACAAAAGCCGTCCAAAAAAAGAAAAGCTCTCATCTGATTTTTACCACGTTTTCGATTTTACCACATTCTTATCCTGTTATGAACCCTTTCACTTTATTTTTTGGATTCTGTTTTTGTCTTACTTGATTTCTGGACCCGCTCTTCCCCGCACTCTTACCCGGTCATCGTCATCATCGTGGTCAGCTCCTCTCTGCGTCTCAAGTCTGCTGACGTACATTTGAGATACAAAAAAGCGCACACAGCGGCCTCTCGTGGATTCGCGAAAACAAAAACTGCAAAACCACAGGACAACGTTTTCAGAATGAGCCTGGGTTGCATGGAAGCGCGCAGCTGCAATGGATTTGTACTGTAGTTTGCTTTTGACAACACTAATGGTTGGGTTTAGGGATGTTGACGAGTGGGTATATCAAGCTGCACTGTAAAAAATCCATAAATTAATTGTTATAAACGAGGAAGAAGTGACAAAAACATCAGCGGAATGCGCAAATCTTCCAAAAAGTGCGAGCAGAGATGATCTTAAAAAGATATGACAAACCGTGGACTATTTAGCGTAATAGTTGAAAGAGCCTTAAACATTTAGTTTACATAATCTAATGCGCAAATAAGATATTATGTATGAAAAAATGCCTTCTAATGCAGCAACTTCCATTTTTCTTTTGATATTTTGCGCCAGTTTATAAGGAAGTGACGCAAATGTTCGCAAATGTTTTATGAAATGTTCCAGTTCTGAGCAGAAATTTAATTTGCATGTTTGGATGGAAACATGGCTATTATATGGTGTGCTGCAAGGATCTGTTTTAGCCCCTATGCTGTTTTCAACATGATGCCACTGTGAAATATTAGAAGACATGGCATTAGTTTACATTGTTGCGCAGATTATTTAAAAAACAATAATTATTAAAAACAATCTCACTTAAAAACATAAAAACTGGTGTTGTGTTTTGAAGTTTTGTAGACTTCTAGGATGATGCAGAAACTCTTGATCAATAAGCAAAACCGCATTTACTGCATATTCCAGTTTAGTTGATCAAGAATTTAACACTTTGATGCCAAGAACATTTAACAAAATTGGTAACAACATAGTAACTTATTGGATGTTTCCCAGTACTGGGTTGCAGCTGGATTATGGGTTGATTTCTTTATTTATTGCGACATTCTTTATTCCATCTTGTAAACATTTCAACTTCATATTTGCAGTTGTACAAAAAATTCTAATGACTCTCAGAAAGTTTAAAGGCCATTTTGTGAAGTGAACTTATCAATTATATTGACACTCAATATCAAAATATGGGTCAAAAAGTCAAGGAACCCTGAGAATAAGCACATCAAACAGCTTTGAGACATGAATACAATCCAACTTTTCCACTCTAAACCCACAAACCTCCAATAAAACCACACATAGTGAAGTCAGTCAACTTCTAGCAGAATACAGTAGTGTAAACTGTCAAGCCAAATCATCAGCAAACTAAGCATTTCACAGTGCAAAACTCCAGCAGAAATATCTAAATCTTTGCATTTCTATGATGCCTTTAAAAAGAAAAAGCGAAGGCATGTGTTAAACAGATGTCATCCTTCGACAGGTAGACAAACTTCTTTGTGAGGTATTAAAACGGCAGCTCTGAAGAAGCTATAGGGTAAACGTGTGCCACGCTATTAAAAATGCATATGCAACTTGAACTGTGTCCCCTGAGACATCTGTATCATCTATCTCAGCGCGGTGAGCTGCTGTCCAGCAGACCACCTAAAACACTGCGTCCCTTTCAGCATGGAATTATCATGTTTTACCTCCGGCTAGACTGTAAACATCTTTTATGGGCACAATTTCCAGATATTAAGTTGTCCAAGTCGGTTCCGAGCCTCAACTAAACTGAAATCTCAATAGTCGTTTATGAACACTGTTTATGAGTTTATATTTACAAAATCATGATGTAATAACTACAGTCTTATGACTTGCTGCTTTCCAGGGATCGATCTTTTAGCCATTTATAAAAGACAAATTACTAGCTATGTTTCCATTCATCTATATTTATGCGCATTTTGAAAGAAGGCATTAAAATGCTTAATGGAAACACAAAGATGCACATACATTTTGAAAATTTGCATAAAAAAGCTTGACCACAACAGAGTATTTTTAACCAATAAGAATAAACGTGCATAAACTATGATGGAAATTCAATTCATCTTTATTTCTATAGCGCTTTTACAATATAAATTGTGTCAAAGCAGCTTAACATAGAAGATTATCGTGAATTGAAACAGTGTCCGTCCAGTTTTCAGTGTTTAAGTTTAGTTCAGTTCAGTGTGGTTTAATTTTCACTGCTGAAAGTCCAAACACTGAAGAGCAAATCCATCGATGAGCAGCTCCACAAGTGCCAAACCAAGCAAGCCAGTGGCGAGGAACAAAACTTCACCAATTGACGAAAGTGAAGGAAAATCCTCCATAGAGATACCAGGCTCAGTTGGGAATCACATTTATCAGATAAACATTCCAGCATGTGTATCAAAGTCATATTGATTTATAAAAATAAAAATAAGTCAACACAGGCTCGTTGTGGATTCGTACCCCTGTCTACATTTCTGGAGACTGCAAAATATGTACTCAGAGGTAGTCTGATGCTGCCAACAGCTTCTGTTCCTTTTTGCACTACTAGCTGACAGCTTGAATGGACGGCTTGCCCAGTAGCGCTCCACATATGCCAGAAGACTTGGGACATGGAGTGGAGTGGACAGTGACGACAAGGTTCAAATCCAGCAAAGAACGGTTACAGAAATTCAGTAAAGCAACAAATAAATAAATAACAGACTGAAAACGTTGTAAAATCTGAAAATGTGGTACAATTGTGTGGTCATGATGGCCTTTCTTTTTCTAGATAGCTTTTGAAAACACTATCGCTAGAGTTTAGGGAGGGGATGGGATGGTCAGTTAGTTAATAGCAAGCTGGTCAACTGTAGTGTATGTTGTTGCGCCCTCTGGATAAATTTAAACTCATCAAAAAGTGTACACATCGGCCTCAGGTGGATTCACAACAAAAAAAAAAAAACTGCAAGCAGACATACCTTCGGGTATATAATTCCTGGTCTCCAGAAATGTAAACAGGGGTACATTTCCACAATGAGCCTGGGCTGCAATAAGTGTGACGAGATGGCATTAAAGGAAAACCAAGTGACAGACCACATTCTACAATATCTGAAATGTTGTTTCGGTCATTCTAAAATCCTTCAGCCCTATTATTAGCTCCCAGAACTGTCTTGAGCAGCTACTCTCCCAAAAAGTGGTTTCACGTCTCCAAAAGTCAACACACATTCACTGTGTTTCATCTTCTGAGGCACAAGTCATATTTGACGTCAGTTTAGCAGAAAGTCACGATTGTGTTCTCTTTGAATGGAAACGCTGTTTTATTCGCAAATGTTTTATGCGATATTCCAGTTTTTCCAACTCAGGCTCATTGCGGATGCGTACCCAGGTCTACATTTCTGAAGACAGAGAAATACGTAACCGGTACGTCTGCTTGCAGTTTTTGCAAATGGACCAGAGGTCACTGTGTACTATTTTTGATGATCTCAAATTTCTTTTGCACGTCCTCTTCTCTCGTAAATCCACCAGAGGGTGTAATATCTAGACATATCTACACTTCAGCTGACCAGGCCAGCTTACTGTGGACTGACTGACCAACCCAACCCCATCCCTAAACCCAACTGATAGTGTTTTCAAAAGCAATCTAGAAAAAGACAAGCCTTCGCGAGTGCGAGTTCACCACGTTTTTAGCCTGTTGTTTATTTGTTTATATATTTTTTGCTTTTGTTTTACCTGGTTTCTGGATCCGTTCTTTACCAGTCTCAAACCCCGACGTCATCTCAAAATCCATCAGCATACACAGCGAGCTACTGGGCAAACTGGTAACACTGGTAAAGCTGTCCACATGGAGGTAAGCGGTCAGCACAGAAAGAAACAGAAGCCGGCAGCGGAGCAATACCACCCCATATCTTTCGTTTTACAGATAAAATTGAGCCAGACGTAGATCTGGGTACATGTTTTGCAGTCTTCAGAAATGTAAACAGGGGTACATATCCACAATGAACCTGTGTTGAGTTTTGCTCATAAGTCTAGTTTGCATATTTGAATAGAAACATAGCTACTGTTTATCAGGATAAAAACATTACGATCATGATTTCATATAGCAGTACACTGTGAGTGTATATTAGTACCATTTGTTGTTGCTTTTGACATCTCAAATTTGGTTTTCTGCCTGGACTAAAATGAAATAGAAGGCACCTGAGGTCTTTGTAGAGGCTTCATGAAGCACTGGTGAATAATTAAAGTGATAAAGGCAGGAAAGAGGCTAAAGAGTCTCGAAGGTGCTTCGTTCTGGTAAATCTGGAGGTGATGGGATTGTTTCTTGAGGATCTGGTCGTGGTTGAAAACCCCGGTCTTCACCATCCAGACTCTTCCGACAGACAGGACAGGTGTCGTGCTGATAAAAACACAAAACGGTAATGATTGAGGACCATTTCTGATGTGGTGGATTTGTACTTGGTGTAGTTTTCAGGGAAAAGATGTTTAGAGACTTTATTACGATTATATCTTGCATTTCAATCTTTTTTTTTTTGTTGAAATTTTGATTTTAATCTCAAAAGTTGAAACTGAGACACATTATCATAATTTTTAATAAAAAGTCAGAATTTTATATTTCTAGCAAATCCTTGTTTATGTCTTGCTACTGCTTTTTTCTCAGAAAATTTAGAAAATATCTTGCAATTCTCACTTCTTTTCTGTGGAATTTAAGTTTACACTTCAAAATCCTGACCATTTTCATTTACATCATTATAAATATTATACGTTATAAACTGACTTTTGAAAAAAAAAACAAAAAAAAACAAAATAGCATCATGTAAACTTCAAAGTCATGCTGATAAAAACACAAAAAGATAATGAATGTTTTGTATATAGTTTTTAGGAGAAATGAATGTCTAAACTGCATGTTTAGAGGCTGTTTTTACTTGAGTTCTGATTTTATATTGTGCATTTTAAGCCTTTTTTTCATAATTGTGATTTTAATCTTAAAAGTAAAACTGAAAGAAACATCACAATTTTTAAACCTTTTTTGTTTTAAATTGTGAAGTTAGTATCCAAAGTTGATACTGCGAGACACGTTATTACAATTTTTAATAAAATGTCAAAATTATAAGTGCATTTCTCACAAATCTTTGTTTATGTCTCGTAAATTTGCTTCTTTTTTCTAAAAACTGAGCAAATATCTTGCAATTCTCACTTTGTTTCGTGGAATTTAAGTTTATATATTAAAATTCTGCCTTTTTTTACTGGAAATTCAAGTTTACATTTCACAATTTGGGCTATTTTCATTTATATCATTATACATTTTTCATTAATTAGTGTATAAGCTTTCTTGCAATTCTGAATTAATTTTTTCCAGAGGAAAAATGTCGGAACTCAAAGCAAATAACTCAAAATTTCAAGTCATGAACTCACTTTTGAGGGGAAAAAACTAGATAGTCTCATGTCAACTCAAAGTTTGGAAAAGACTAACTAATACTTTTGAATTCTATAGAAGAAAACAAAATTCTATGGTGTTAATTAGTGTTTAAAAAAAAGCTTTAAACATAAAAGACTTGGAAAAAAAAAACAATAACGAACCCTAAACTTCTAACTGGTAGCATAGATTAATTTAGCGCACAACTGCTGTCTAGTTTTCAAACATCATTATCATCATTTCAAACCTGCCAGCTCAAAAATCCATGTTTGCGGTTTGACTGTGTGTAATGTACAGAAGAAGCATTACAGCCTCTTCAAGTAATGTCAACCACAAGGTTTATGGTGCTCATAAATCTAGACGTGACATTTTAAAAACCCACTGGGAATTTCCAATTGTGAATTCGTCTTTGAGTTGCTCTACAAACTGACATCGCAACTGACCACCTCTATTTATACGCCCAATGATGCTTTATGTGAATTACAGGAGTGCATTCAGTTCACTTGTAAACAATTGTTGCATCCCAATCCGCATACTAAAACTACATCCTAAACTATGTACTGTTTTTGTGAAGAAAAAGTACATACATTTGAGTGTATAAGAGTAGAGTATGCCAGCTTTGGGACATACTACTTCCTCATTAATGTACCGTTGTGCTGCTTAGTTATGTACTCCGTCAATCATCTTTTGAAATTTAGATAATTTCGCATTCAGAAGTTAATGTCCAAACACGTCTTTTTTATACACTCACCAGCCACTTTATTAGGTACACCTTACTAGTGACAGATTGGACCCCCTTTTGCCTTTAGAACTGTCTTAATACTTCATGGCATAGATTCAACAAGGTACTGGAAATATTCCTCAGAGATTTTGCTCCATATTGACATGATAGCATCACGCAGTTGCTGCAGATTTGACAGCTGCACATCCATAATGTGAATCTCCCGTTCCAACACATTCTAAAGGTGCTCCATTGGATCGCGTTCTAGTGACTGTGGAGGATATTTGCATACAGTGAACTCACTGTCATGTTCAAGAAACCAGTCTGAAGTGATTCGCGCTTTATGACATGACCCGTTATCCTGCTGGAAGTAGCCATCAGAAGATGGGCACACTGGTCATTAAGGGATGGACATGGTCAGCAACAATTCTCTGGTAGGCTGTGGCGTTGACACAATGCTCAATTGGTGCTAATGGGCCTAAAGTGAGCTAAGAAAATATCCCCCACACCATTACACCACCATCACCAGCCTAAACCGTTAAAACAAGGTAGGATGGATCCATGCTTTCATGTTGTTGATGCCAATTGTTGAATATTACTTACTATACTGTACAAAATGCAAAGAGTTTATAATATGGAGGAACGAAACACTGAACTCAAAGGAGCTTTGGCCACTTGTGATACTAATGTTGCATTTAAATACCAAGTGAATGAACCAAACTGGAAGTGCAACCCATAATTTCAAAGAAAGTAGTCACATGTGGAAAAAAGTTGAATATTCTTTGACTAGTCCATTAGTGTAAAGTTGTTTTTCTTCAGTCAACCACTAGAGGGCCTTTCCATATATTTTTGCTTGTTAGTCAACTATAAGCAACGATTAACACATGGCTGCCACCATTTATGACAGCAGCCCTAAATTAAGCATATGTTTCTCCTTTATTCTGGTAGTCTGATGGCACACAGATTCAGGTTTCTGAAACTCATACCAGTTGAAGCCAGGGCACAATACAGCTGCTGTGAAAGTAGTGCAGACACGGCAGCTGTCGGACAGATTCCCCAACAGAAAACTCCTCTCGACACACGGGGCATTCCAGCCGGCATGCTGAGAGACAGAGAGAGACAGAGAGAGACATAGGGGGAAAATATGGCATGGATGAACTCAAGAAAAGAAATGGAGAAAACAACTGTGAGGTGCTGCATGCATGCTAATAAAAAAGAGATTTCATAAGCATTTGTTTAACGCTTATTGTTCATGTTTTAAATTCTTTTTTTCATAGTTATATGAGATGTAAGTTGACATCCCATTGTGTTTCATTGC
This sequence comes from Danio rerio, assembly GCF_052040795.2. NCBI lineage: Eukaryota > Metazoa > Chordata > Actinopteri > Cypriniformes > Danionidae > Danio > Danio rerio. The sequence continues at coordinate 10,107,478 of NC_141039.2, read as the reverse complement.
TAACATTATGGGCCCTTATCATACCTCCGGCACAATAAGGCACAAGATGTGTTTGGCGCGATTTGTTGCCATTTTCAGACCAGGGCAACACTAATTTTCATGCTTTGCGCCACATTGTTTAAATAGCAAGTACATTTGTTCCACTTTGTGGACTTATGATTGTGCTGGTCTAAAATAGAAGTGTATTAAGGCACATTGCTGGGGAGTTGTTATTTTAATAATAAAGTCATCTGGAATGACAAAGAAAGTGTTCTTGCAGGACTTCCACAGTTCATCAGAATTCTTTAGATCCTTATTTCACGCCTCCTCCATCTTACCTCAGTCATGCTCAATAATGTTCATGTCTGGTGAATGGGCTGGCCAATCCTGGAGCACCTTGACCTTCTTTGCTTTCAGGAACTTTGATGTGGAGGCTGAAGGAGCGCTATCCTGCTGAAGAATTTGCCCTCTCCTGTGGTTTGTAATGTAATGGGCAGCACAAATGTTGATACCTCAGGCTGTTGATGTTGCCATCCACTCTGCAGATCTCTCACACACCCCCATACCGAATGTAACCCCAAACCATGATTTTTTTCTTCACCAAACTTGACTGATTTCTGTGAGAATCTTGAGTCCATGCGAGTCCCAATAGGTCTTCTGCAGTATTTGTGATAATTGGGATGCAGCTCAACAGATGATTCATGGGAATATATAAATGAATTTAACTTCTAAAATTAATTTAAAGTTTTATTAAGAAGTTTTATTATAAAAATAATAGAAACTTTTACTTTTCAATATGTATTTGCTTTATTTACAATATATATATATATATATATATATATATATATATATATATATATATATATACACACACACACACACATAATTTTTTCTTTTTAAAATATTTTCCAAATGATGTTTAACAGAGCAAAGAATTTTTTACAGTATACCTGATAATATTTTTTCTTCTGGAGAAAGTCTTATTTGTTTTATTTCGGCAAGAACAAAAGCCGTTTTTTATTTTTTAAACACCATTTTAAGGACAAACTTATGAGCCCCTTCTGAATTTTTTTTTCAATAGTCCACAGAACAAACCATTGTTATACAACAACTTGCCTAATTACTCTAACCTGCCTAGTTAACCTAATTAACCTAGTTAAGCCTTTAAATGTCACTTTAAACTGTATAGAAGTGACTTGAAAATATATATAGTCAAATATTATCTACTGTCATCATATTTCATAATTCAGGGGGGCTAATAATTCTGACTTCAACTGTATATAAATCTATAATAAATATGCATGTAATATACAAATTTTACAATGTGAATGTATAGAACTTAAGAATTTTTGTTTATTGATTTAGCCATACATGGTTCATTAAGCATATTCAGTAGTTTACCTTATTTATTTGTTTATTTATTTATTTTTACCCATATACATTGGTTTCAGAAGTGTTTAGTGAACATTTATTCATTCATTCATTCATTCATTTTCTTGTCGGCTTAGTCCCTTTATTAATCCGGGGTCGCCACAGCGGAATGAACCGCCAACTTATCCAGCAAGTTTTTACGCAGCGGATTCCCTTCCAGCCGCAACCCATCTCTAGGAAAGTTAAGTGAACATAATTCTGCAAAGATTCCCTGTTGAGATGACCTTCAAGTGGAAATCTTCAAATATTTCTAAACTGATTTGTAGCTCTGCAATCAATAACATGAGGGGGGAAGATGCAAGTGTCTGGAAATATTTTATATGAATACACCAAAAACACAATGCGCTGTTGACAGAATCACAGAGATTCATCTTGTTTTAACACTTTCCAGTTCACACTCCCTAATCTATCAATCTCGATACAATAGTCTGCCAGGAAAGCCAAGAAAAAAACACTTCCTGGAGGTGAGCAGATGTATCTGAACAGCCGTGTTTTGCTTTTGCACTTAAGAGTGTGACTCAGAGGATTATGGGAACTCACCAGCCTGCTCTGAGGAGATGCTAACGGTGGGCAGAGATGAGATCATCTCCTTCTCGGCAGGAGGGGGGCCGCTGTTTTCAGACTGACCAAGCAACTAGAAAAGACAAGGGAAAAATGGGAAGTGGTGACCAAGATGCTTCTTTCATTTCAGCAAAAGGTCTATAACATGTTTGACCTACACAAATTTAAAGAGACGGTACACCCGAAAACTGTAAATCTGCTGCTGATTTACTCACCCTCAGTTCATCCAAGATGAAAACTAATTTTCTTCAGTAGAACAGAGTCAAAAACACAATCACTACCTGACAAAAGCATTGTCCTCTATTCAAGTTTTAGGAACAACAAATAATAACTTGACTTCTAGTTGATCATTTGGTATCAGAAGTGGCTTATATGAAACGCAAAGGCCTCTAGATTACGCAAATTTTAACATGATAAAATACGATCATGCCCTAATTTTTTATTATTTCATTAGGACACTAAGGTCTGACTTTGCTAAGACAAAAGTCACTGAACAGAAATAATGCACAATATAGAATATAAAGTCATGGTGCAGTGGAACAAGAATTAACATTGTGTACGATTCCCAAGAGCTCAGAGGACTGCATCCATACATCTCTACAATGACTCAAAGAACTTCTTTATAACTCATCTGGAATGGCAAAGAAAGCGCTCCTGCAGGACTCCCAGAGCTCATCAAGATTGTTTAGATTCATCTTTAATGACTCCTCCTTCATCTTACCCCAGACATGCTCAATAATATTCATATCTGGTGATTGGGCTGGCCAATGCTTGAGCACCTTGACCTTCTTTGCTTTCAGGAACTTTGATGTGGAGGCTGAAGTATGAGGAGTGCTCTCCTGCTGAAGAATTTGCCCTCTGCTGTGGTTTGTAATGTAATGCGCAGCACAAATGTCCTGATACCTCAGGCTGTTGATGTTGCCATCCACTCTGCAGATCTCTCGCAAAAATTAGATTTAGGAACCAAACTGCTGTGAAAGTACTGTTTGCTGAGGATTAGAACTGATTTATACTTTTGTCCGAGTCCGCAACACAAGTGTGTATCCAAGCTAGCTGCGTGCTTAATGCAAATCCTTATATGCAATACAAATGAATAATAATGAACACACTTTACAAGAAGGCTTCATTAGTTGATGTTAGTTAATGTATTTTTACAAACATGAGCATATAAGAAAGGGGGCGTCACAGTGGTGCAGTGGGTAGCATGATCACCTCACAGCAAGAAGGTCGCTGGTTCGAGCCTCGGCTGGGTTAGTTGGCAGTTCTGTGTAGAGTTTTCATATTCTCCCCATGTTCGCGTGGGTTTCCTCTGGGTTCCCCCCACAAGTCCAAAGGCATGCGGTTAAGGGAAACTGTCCGTAGTGTATGTGTGTGAATGAGTGTGTATGGGTGTTTTCCAGTGATGGGTTGCAGCTAAAAGGGCATCCGCTGCGTAAAACATGTGCTGGATAAGTTGGCGGTTCATTCCGCTGTGGCGATCCCAGATTAATAAAGAAACTAAGCCGAAAAGAAAATGAATGAATGAAATTACATTTAGTAGGTTTCTTTGCTATTATTATTTTATTTGTTTGTTTATCTTTACTTGTTTTCTACCATTTTAAAATATTTTATCTGTCGTATTAAGTATGCACATGTTTAATTATTGTTTGTTTTTGTTGTTCTTGCAGTTCTTGTTTTCTTTTGTAATGTACCCTAAAATTATATAATTTATATTATATATAAATATAAATAAAACATAAAAAAGCCACTGGTATTAATTTGGCTTTGTCTTCATATGTTTTTTAACTCTAGTCTTCGATATCCATTTTATACATCACCAAGAACCACAGTTTCAGCAAAAAAATAAATAAATATTTAGCATATCTTACTAAAAAAAGACCTTCATCTTGTATGGCCGGAGGATGAGTAAATTATCCTCAAATGGTTATTTTTGGTTGAACTGTCCCTTTAATCGTCAGCTGGCAAAACACTGAGGAGACTAATGAGGCTAAGTGCAAAGAGGCTGAGGCCATGAGTCATATAACTGGATGATGTCAGAGATGACAGCGTGACTAACCTGTGTTACGACCGCATCCAAACCTCCCTGTCCCCAAGCATAGTCTCCAGGGTTTGAGTGCAGCGCGCTGGACCTGAGGAACAGGTTATTGATAAATCAACAGAGATATTGATTTAATATATGCAAATCCATGGAAATGTACACTGAAAAAAAATGCTGACAAAATTGTTGCAAACGATTTATGTGTTGAATTTAAACAAACAAATGAAATTTAGTAATGTTCAACTTAAGTTGTTGGCTTAAATTCAGCCCAAATAAATTGTTTACAACCACTGTAAATGTAGTAAATCCAAGAGAGTAATCTTTAAATATTTTTTTCAGGGCAGGAAAAAAGTGGAACTTGAATATCTTTTGCTGGTTTCTGAACAACATTTCTATCAGATAAAATTAGGTAATTTTCCCAGTACTGGGTTGCGGCTGGAAGGGCATCCACTGTGTAAAACATGCTGGAATAGCTGGCGGTTAATTTCGCTGTGGTGATCCCTGATAATCAGGGACTAAGTCGAAAAAAAATTAATGAATGTGTTAAGATGAGGTAATGGGTTAAGTAAGGTAAAACTGGTAAAACTGATCCAAAATCTTACTGATTGACTGATTAAAGTGTTATTTTGGTGTTATATTATATCTGAAAGAGTCTTGTTTTAACCATTTTAAACATACCATGAGGAGGTTTGGGGACCTGCACTGTCTGAATTGGAAAACAGACCTGCCAGGAACTGCTGTACAATCCTTAGGGAAAGACAAAAAGAGAGCATCAGTGCATCAAAAATGCAATTTAACTATCTTTACTATCTTTAACCAACTTTAATATAAGAATATCTGACTTAGTAATAAACATGTGTTTAAAAATGAGGGATTGAGAGGACATATGGGTGAATATTTGAATAAATATAATCATTCATTCTAAAAAATGTATATATTTTTTTTAGAAAAACACCATTTTTTTGTGTAATTCAGAATTATTTCTGAGCTTTGATATCCTGTACTTATATATACTTAAATATGATGATTTATTTTAAAACAACTCCTGATAGATGGGGTGGGGGGTGGGGGGTTACGCGTCAACATTTTTTTTACAGATGTCTGACCAAAAAATGGACAAACTTGTAATTCGTCCTCCACAAAAAAGACAGAGTCTCACTGATTGATAAAGTGTAACAAATAACCTGCAAGTATTAAATTGTTATATTATTAATTAATGGCTATATTATTTTTTCCCTTATACACCAGTGTGAATACTGATACTTTTGTTATTACTTTTGCTACACACCCCTCCACAGCCTGTCCCTGATCCTGTCTGGAGTTTGTCTGTGGGCTGTTTTGTTGAGGCTCGGTGCAGTCTGACAGACTCTCGACGGATGCCACAGGTCCCGCCGTCCCAGAGGCAGGATCAGCAACTGCTGGCTGGAGCCCGGAGCTGCGGAGCGCGTCTGTGACCGAGGGCTCGGAGAGCAGGGCTGAATGCTCCATGAAGAGCAGCTGCCACAGCTAAAGCAAAGACAAAAGACTCATTGAAAATGATGACTGACACCCCTTAAAGGGACAGTTCACCCCTAAAATTAAAATTTGTTGACATATAATGACCATATAAGATGTGCAGTTGAAGTCAAAGTTACAATTATTAGCCCTCATGTGAAATTCTTTTCTTTTTTAAATAGTTCCCAAATGATGTTCAACAGAGCAAGGAATTTTTCCACATTATTTCCGATAATCATTTTTCTTCTGTAGAAAGTCTTATTTGTTTTCTTTCAGCTAGAATAAAAGCAGCTTTTAATTTTTTGAAAACCATTCCTAGGTCAATATTATTAGCCCTCTTAAGCAAATTTTTCTAATGTCTACAGCACAAACTATTGTTATACAATAACTAGCCTAATACTCTAACCTAATTAACATAGTTAAGCCTTTAAATGTCACTTTAAAGTGAATACTAGTATCTTAAGAAAATATCTAGTTAAATATTATTTACTGTCATCATGGCAAAGATAAAATAAATCAATTATTAGAAATGAGTTATTAAAACTATTGTGTTTGGAAATGTGTTGAAAAAAATGTTCTTTCTGTTAAACAGAAATTGGGGAAAATATACAGGGAGGCTAATAATTCTGACTTCAACTGTAGGTCAAAAAACAAACAGGTTTATATATTTGTAGTCTTTTGTGTCTAGAGCTTGAAAGTCAAAAAGACATACACAGACAAAAATAAATGAAAGCAACACTATGCAAGTTTCTCTCGTGGCTCCCTCTTGTGGTTGATCATCGCAACTGCCTGTCAGTAGTCTGTAAAACCATGGACTAACCTGACACGAGGGCATAAGCCGACACCTTATTTAGAAACAATTTCCATGGACCAGGTGAATCAGGTGTTACATTACACTATGAACAACCAATATCATCACATAACAACCAGTTGCCTCTTAAAGTTGCCATGAAATTATCTTGATTTGTACAGTTGAAGTCAGAATTATTATTAGCCCTCTTGATTTATTAGCCCCTTTATTTTCTCCCAAAATTCTGTATAAGGGAAAGAAGATTTCTTTTATCTTTGCCATGATGAATATTTTACTAGATATTTTTCAACATACTTGTATTCATCTTGAAGTGACATTTAAAGGCTTAACTAGGTTAATTAGCCAGATTAGGGTAATTAGGCAGGTTTTTGTATAACGATGATTTGTTCTGTAGCTAAAAAAACTGAAGAAAAAATATTATTGAAAATACTGTGAAAAAAGTCTTGCTTTGTTAAACCTCATTTGGGAAATATCTGAAAAAGAATTCATAGGAGGGCGAATAATTTTGACTTCAACTGTATATAGTAGTTTTTATTAACTTAAACAATGTATCTGTGCACTTCATTATTTTGTAAAAAATGATTAGCATGGTGTAAAAGTAAAATATTATACCTCAGCAAACTGTGAGGTCATGTCATCACTGCCTGTCCCAGCAGCACCATCCCGATTCTGAAGAAGACTAAGAAACATGTTTTACTCATTGTAAATGACAATATACAAAACAATATTGTCAATATTATTCACAATAATACAATCATCAAAATTAAAAATAATGTGCAATAATACAAAAGAGCAAACGTCTAAAATGTACATAAATACAAAGACATTTTTTATTGGTATTAATTAATAAATATTTTCAGTATCTTTTTCATTTTCATTTATTATTCTTTATTGTATGTAATTTTTTTCTGAAGGTTTTGTTCTCCATGAAACAAGAGCAATAATCTTTATCATTCACTACATTTAGTAGCATAAATGCAGAAATGTACCTGAAGTTTTCTGACACCTCTTCAATAAAGCCAGATTCACATCTGGGACATACATATTCCTGTTTAAAAGATTAATAAACAGAGGTATATTATGTCAGAATGTAAACTGTTTGTCATTAGATTGTAATGTGTAACATTTTATACAACTGAAAGTCTCAAATAAACTGGCCCCAATTCTGACCTTTAAATTAGTCTGAAGTTTACGCTTATTTAATATTGGAAAGCACGAAAAAAACACTAAAATAAAAAACTATATATATATATATATATATATATTTATATATATATATATATATATATATATATATATATATATATATATATATATATATATATATATATATATTTTTTTTTTATATTTTTTTTTTTCCCCCCAATTTCTGTTTAATGAAGAGCAGATTTTTTTCAGCACATTTCTAAACATAATAGTTTTAAACTCATTTCTAATAAATCATTTTAAAGATTTTATCTTTGTTATGATGACAGTAGATAATATTTTACTAGATATTTTTCAAGACACTTCTATACAGCTTAAATTGACATTAAAAGGCTTAACTAGGTTAATTAGGTTTACTAGGCAGGTTTGGGTAAGTAGGCAAGCTATTGTATAACGATGGTTTGTTCTGTAGATTAACAAAAACAAAAATAGCTTAAAAAGGGCTTATAATTTTGTCCTTAAAACGGTGTTTAAAAAATTTAAAACTGCTTTTATTTTAGCCGAAACAAAGCAAATAAGACTTTCTCTAGAAGAAAAAATATTATCAGAAATACTGTGAAAATTTTGTTGTTCTGTTAAACATCATTTAGGAAATATTTAAAAAAGAAAAAAAATCAAAGGGGGGCTAATAATTCTGACTTCAACTGTATATATATATATATATATATATATATATATATATATATATATATATATATATATATATATATATATATAAAGACAATGGTATTAGCTGTTTTAGGGACTGGTACATTTTACTAGCTGGCCCAATCGACAACGGCCAGCTGGTTTTGAGAGGGGCTGACCCGATCAGAGGTTACGGAGATCGTGAGTGCCAGGGCTGAATTTTTGTTCCAGTCCTCCCCTGTTTAGTTTATTAACATGTTAATAAAAAAGTTCTCCAGTGAGCTTTTGACTGTTAAACTCTTATTGGTTCTTCCAGATAACTTTATTGTATTACTTCTATATGAAGGGATCAGAGATGAACTTACCATTAAAGGGTTAGTTCATTTAAAAATTAATATTCTGTTTTTAATTACCCTTATTACATTCATCAGTGATTCAATCAGAATATTATGAGGCTACAAGAATACTACAGTTTGTGCTAAGAGTTTAGTGTCAGTATAGGGTGCGCATGTATAAGCACTGTGCACTGATACATACCTTGAATTGAAGAAAGTGTTTAATGTGTGCACAAGAGTATTCGTGTAGCTTGATAATTATTCGATTGAACCACTGAAGGCATGGACCGTTTTGAGAATCCAGACTGTCCAATATGGAGGATGATGGAACTCCCAAATTTCAGTATTTGGGAACTGTATTATGAAGATGAACTAAGGTATTGGGGGTTTAGAACAACATGAGGGTGAGTAATCAATCACATAACTTTCATTTTTGGGTAAACTTACCCTTTAAATCACAAAATTTACATAAACTGTGTGCAGAAATATGGATAGAGTTGTGCTCAGCAATACTGTTTTGTATAAAAACATATGTGACAATCTGACCAGAGAATACAGTTCAACCCTTCTGTTAAAAGTAATATACCTTTATTATGCTGACATTTGTATGAATCATTTGTTTACCCAAAAGATAAAAAAGGAACAAAATATTATGAAAAAGCTTTGACACCAGTATTCTAGATTGTATAAATAAATTAATATGTATATGCTTTATTTTTATTTATATTAATATACACTGGCTAAGTAATAAAGTTACGACAAACCAATAAAATTTCAGATCAATAAATGAATCAGATAAATAAAAGTAGAGATTTTATGATTTCCTAATGAGAGGAACGACAATCCTTAATTTTAAAACTCAACTGTGTGGTTTTTGATTAAATATTCAATTTAAAAAGTAATAAAATGTTTTTGCTGCTTGTTCAAACCACTTATTTAAAAACAAATGAGTTGAAACAACACTATTTTTAAAGTATTTTTTGGCACAACGTAATTGCTTTAAGTTCAGTCCACTTAAATTTGTCAAAACGATTAACTTAACCGATTTGTGTTGGGACAACATGAACACATTGTGTAGAATCCAGCATTTTTTATAGTGTATAAGTTTAAGATAGAATGGAGACTAAGATTGTATTAGACAGCTTAATCAGTATAGTTTCAATCAAATATTTCATTTCTTGTATCATATTTATTGACATGACATAAGCACCTTTGTGTCCGTCAATGTACTGCATGCGTGTTTCTACTTCAGACGGTCGAGACTGTGCTAAATTTGGAGTCAGTGTAACTCCCAAACTTGGATACCGAATTCCTCGCAACCATGGCACTCATCACACACTCCTTATAACATTTAGACCGCAGTTACATTGAAGACAGTTTCTATCTAATACCAAACCAATGCGCGTCGACTCATACAGACGCGACATCTATAAAATTAGACAGTCGTGTACTGTAAGTTAGTACTTCTGCAGTAAGTTATGTAAGAAGGTAGGCGTTGGGGTTAACATGGGGTAAGCAGACAAAACGCAGACATAGGCAGGTAAATAAGAGTCTGTGGACTCACCGGTAGCTTTGGGTCTATTTCACCTTTACAGCAGTGACAGAAGAACCGGTGTCGTGGAGCAGCAGCGGCCTCCGCCATCTTCACTCAGAAGCAGCGACTGAATTAACTCTGACGTGACGGAGGGCTGCTGTCAAGGAGACGCGTCAGCCAGAACGATCCACTTTGAGTAACCAAATATAAAAGTTTCATTCGTTTTTCGTTTATTCCGTAAATGCAATCGCGTTACTTCTTTTTGTGAGACACGATTCAAGTTATTAAATATGATTTTAAAGTACACATGAAATCAAAACTAGCCATATTGTTAGCTGACATTGCTAGTTTTGTGGTGAACAATTCGTCTGTGTAATGATATGACGAATTGAATAATGAATAAATGAATAATGTGTATGATTCAGCATAGCATGAACTTACCTGATATAACATAAGAACTGCAGAGTCAAGCATTTTCAATTAGGTCCTCACTCCATTCAGCTCTTCTGATGGCTGTTAGCCAAAGCTGTCTGCAGTTGGCATTAAAAGCAGTGTGGTGTACAGTAAAATTTAAGGCTTCTATTTTCGAATTTGGCATCCTACCACACAACACGACATGTTTGCTATTGCAACTGGTCTTTTTTTGCAACCGGTATGCACGGTTGTCATGTGTGATGTAGGTTGGTAATTCCCCAATAGCTTAGATATTTTCCCTGCTGAAATTTTGCTGCTTGTTGAATCTCTTAAACTTATTAATAAGAAAAACAATACATTTCTTAATGATAACCTTTTCTTAATGATTGAAGATTGTTAAAAAAAATAATAATTTCCCCTAGCAGTAACTTCCAAAAACTTCTTTTTACAGTGTTATTAGGTTAGTGGTTTCTTATTTATATTACTTACATTCAATTAAAAAGCTAAATTTATTAGAATATCATCAAATTAACATCAAACTATGTATTATAGCTACATAGCCTACAGCCTTCTGCTGAGAGTTAAAGAAATAAAGCAAAAAGTATATTCATTCGTATAAATATTTGTTCTGCTATACTGATATTGTGTATATTGTATTATGTATTAATGCGATTATTAAGGGCACTTCAAAATATTTTGAATAATTATAATTTTAGCTCTTAGAATGACTTTTAAGAATATTCATATTGTTGTATTCACAGAGGCGTTTATTACAACAGCATTTGCATATTTATTAAAGGGGTGGTCCACTACGATATCATATTTTAAACTTTAGTTAATGTGTAAGCTGTGTGAACATAAAAAACATCTCTGAATGTAATACGTTTAAAGTTCAATGCAAAAGGAGACATTGGCTTTTACAGAGTTAGCTTAGCAAAGCCTACAGCGAATGAAATTTGGAGACTAAAAAAATATACATCTGGGTTAATGAGATCAAAAACGATTCATTCACTATATGCATACACCCTGCGCAGCAAAGGGGTGTGGCCAGAGGCGCTGTAATGCTTTAGCAGAGAAAACTTAAAATGCCGTCCAAACGCTGCCATTTCCACAGAGCTTGTTCTGTTTCTGTATTTGAGCTTCCAAAGGACAAGACACAAAGAGAGAAGTGCTTACAGTTTAATTTTAATTATGTTCCAGAGAATTATAAAAAATATATATAGCAAGCATTTGACAAAGGACAGCTTCCAGAATCTCTCCCAGTTCAGTGCTGGATTTGGCTAAAACCTCCTTAAAGAAGGAGCAGCTCCAACCATAATTGACGAATCTGTGGATTGTGAGCCTCAACCTGCAAGTATTTTTATTTGTTCAAATTGATCTATAACATGCACACTTTCTAGCATTAACAGTATGTTGTTGCGAGGAAGTAAACAATGGGAAATGCTGTTTGGCACCGCTAACAATTTAGATACAAATTCATATTATTATCAGTCAAACCGCTGTACACACACACACAATCTTCACCAGCGCTGCAGTCTCTCTATGCAGCCACTTTCCCTGCATTCTACATCTTAAATAAACTCTCAAAAGATATGTTAATGTTTTATATTACTTACACATGCGTATAACTCGAATATATGTGAAGGACGCTAGTCAGATTTTAATTTAGAGAGCAGGTGTGAGTATCATCCTTTTAATTTTCTGTCTGTTTCAGGCTCAAACTCATACGGCTAACAGCTACTCTGACTTAAGTATATACACAGCGGAGGCACAGTGTGTGGTATTAGATTTGTGTCGCTTTATCTGGTGACGTGGAGCCGATCCGCGAATCACAGCACATTATGTTAGCTGACCAATCAGCGCCTCATGAGGCGAGCTTTCGGAGGATCTAGGAAATATGTCAATTGTTTTCATGTAAGTAGCTGTATATAATCAAAGTAAGATATACGAAAAAAATAAGGTAATTAACATTTTTTTTTTACTTTGAATCTTATGAACACAACCAAGCCTTAACAAAAATACACTCCGGACCACCCCTTTAAACTTTATAGCTTTACAAAAGTAAACACTGCTTTTGATACAGATTAGTTATTAAACATAATCTTAGACTAATAAATGCTTTAAAAAAAGTATTTAACTAACGTTACAAACAAATGGAGCTATGTAAAGTGTTACTTATTGTATTAGTTTTATATACAGTTATATACTTAATATACTTTAGAATACATTCTATGCATTTATGTATACAAAAAGCAATTGAGAATTGTTGTCGTTACTATACCCATTCAAAAAGGCAATTCTTTGCAGCTTAAGTCAATATTGTAATAATATGACATCATGATAAAAGCAACAGCAATAATCGCAACACGAAAATGTAGCGGGTAAGTCCCAGCGCCAACATCCAACTACCTCTAAATCGAACTAAACCGAGTCATCCAAATACGAACTGCGTAAGATGCATATTCATGAATTTTAATAAAACAAATAACACAGTGACAAACACAAGAACATACAGCAGCAATACAATAACAGTAAAACAACCAAATAATACTTCATTTAGGCATTTACTATAGTGTAGGACAAAGGTTTGTGGAAAAAAAAGGCTACAAATCACAAAAGCAATACATATTTTGGCCACAACGATCTCCGCAACTGTAGTTTGATAAGAAAACTGGAGTTTTATATCAACGTATCAAGTTTGATTCAGTAATCCGAAGCTCTAGTTCAGGAAAATAAACCATTAGTCAGGTGTCAAAGAGGTAAATACAGTAGTTGAACATGCGTTTTCATAAATAAAAGTCAAAGCAAGAAATCCACCCACCAACAGACTAATCAAGTGAATCATAAATCTCTAAACTATGATATTCCTCGACTTCTGAAGAAAAACGTTTGGCAAGTTCAGCTTTATTTTTTTGTATCCCTTTCATGGCCGTTAACAGCTATTTACACACAATAAGGAAGAAAGTCAAGGATAAAGTGAAGGCAGAATGTGGCACGTCTGCTAACGAGACCTTACACAAGCTTTAGGGATGTAAAGAGAGACAAACTCGGGGGTCTTAGGTATTTTTGTTATCTTTAGAATTATGAGTGACTTTTTCTAGCGTGATCGATGGAGTACATATGTAAAAACCATCATTTCAAATCAAGATCCTTTTTACACGGCTGAACCAATAAACGAATTCAAAAAGAAGTCCAGTGTAGTTTTACTATGGTTATGAGTTTGTTTTACCTGGTGTGCATGCAAGTGTGTTGGTTGACTAAGTGTGCTAGAATAAGTCACTTTGTCTCAAGGCTGTTTAACCAGTGATGCCGTTGAACCTCATTTGTTTTCCTCTATCGGGGTGCAGTGAAGGCACCCTGTGCGGCGGAAACGGTGGCGTTGGTGGCTGCCTGGCGCACGGCCTGATTGGACAGCACACCGGTGGCGAACTCAGCCTGGGCTTTCTCAAAGCTCGCCTCGGTCTGTCTGTACATAGAATGAACCTGCGGGAAGACAAACGCAAGCAATTAGCATTCAAAATAAATCTATTAAATAAACTAAAAATAATTAAGCATAAAGTGCTGTTTAAAGGATTTTTAGGATATCTATAAGCTAGTGTGCTCCAAAACTGTGACAAAATTCACATTTATAAGATATAAACTGATATAAACATGTAAAATTTGTAGTTTGTCACCTCCACCTAAATGGTTCAACGGTTTTATTCACCTCACCTCATAATTCAGTTTCTCGTCACATCATAACCAATCAAATGCTCTCTAGTATCTAACATGCCCCGCCCCTTCAAGACGCTTCTCATTTGCTTTTCATTTGATGCACTTGTTGTCACTGACAGAACGATGAAGAAACAAACACTATTGGCTGTTTTTAAAAAGAGGGAGGAGCTACATTATGTCCCACCCTCTCTTCATGTTTCGGTTGAGATTACGTAAAACATCGAATATAAGTGCACATTTCAAAGCACTTCACGGGACCTTTAATAGCTTTAAAGGCTGTCCATGCCAAGTGTGATATAACTATATAAATAAATGATACATTTTTTTGCGTCCACACTGACGAATGATTTATTCGGCATTAACCTATTGTAAACAGCAGATGTCCTCAAGTGTGCTACTAGCGCATCTAACCAGTGAATGTTTACTTAAAAATGTATTAATCTAATCAAATGAATTTAGCTATTGTATCTAGCGAACTAGTTTGAATTTAGTGAACACGGGTATTTTCAAAACGCCACTATTTTTCTGCGTGGTTTCGCTGTTTGTCCACATGAAAACGAAATATCTGGTGACTAAAACAGAAACTTTCAGAAAACTCTGGGTACAGAGTATGGTCATGTGGACATTACAACTAGAGTTTTTCGCCTCATGACGCCAGCGTGCACGCTGTTTTCTCCTTTCTGATTGGTCAAAAACGGCGGCACAGTGACTCAGTGGTTAGCATTGCTGTCTCACAGCAAGAAGGTTGCTAGTTTGAGTCCCAGCTGGGCCAGTTGGCATTTCTGTGTGGAGTAAAGACATGCGCTATAAGTGAATTGAACAAACTAAATTGGCCATAGCGTATGAGTGGGTGTGTTTCCCAGTATTGGGTTGCAGCTGAAAGGGCATCCGCTGCGTAAAACATATGCTGGAATAGTCGGCGGTTCATTCTGCTGTGGGAACCCATGATAAATAAGGGACTTAGCCGAAGAAAAATGAATGAATGATTGGTCAACACGGCTGGGTTCACACCAAACACAGAAGACTTGACTGAGGCAAATCCTGCAGGTTCGTTGCAAACACGTCGCATATTCCGTGTTGTTCATAATGGTAATCTGCCTCCGTTCCCACGTTTGCATTGACTTGTATGCAGTTTATTTGCGACAATACTTAATTCTCCCATTTGGTGTGAACCCAGCATAAAAGTGTCATTATCGCCACCTGTTGCTTCGGCATGACCTTTAAATCCACCACAGTGCGCTTTTACGTTATCATGTGGACAGCTATTTTTTTTTAAATATAAAATGGGGAAAACTTTTTTTGTTACTGGTTATTTATTTAAAAAATTGCTTTTGTTATTAATTCTGGAGGACAAACTTGCAAATAACACTAATCAAATAGCACTAAGCAAATAAATAATCGGTCTACCTCTGATTGGAGCACCTCTAATACATATTCTGTGAAGTTTCTATTGCTTGCTTTTGCCATTGATTTTTGTTTGGTTTTGGCAAAGTAGAGTCATTACCATATTTATTAAGGGGAGGAGGCAGGGAGGGAGCACGTGCACTCAGTTTCACGTTTATTCGGATGTGCAAAGCCAATATGCATGGGATTCCGAGTATGCAGTGTTTCATACATCTGAATTTTTTACTGTGTACGCACACTTACAGCTTAGTGCGTCCGCAATGTTTTAGTATGAATTCAACGCAAGTCTTCGTACATGAGGCCCCTTGGAGATCAGATAAATGGATTTAAAAATATAAAACTCAACTGTTTATCTCAAGGAATGTTGCAAACTTTTTGAAAAACTTTTTTAGTATTCCTTTAAAACCCTAATTTGACAGCCAGTGAATGAGTAAAGCAGCTCACACACCGGATGCACCACGACAAGGTGCGCACATGAAATTTGGATGTATCGCACACACGCACATTCGCAAGTTATTTAAGATGAAACTGTTCAGACTCTGTGTCCTTGCAGCGCCAGTGCGCGAACTCTAATAAAAATCTATGTTTAGAATTCTAAAATGCATGGCGCGCTGCGTGGCGTCGAGTGGCATATTCTGTGTGCGACCCCCTTATGGGACCATTCACATGTCACATTTTTCTGCGAGTGCAAATTTGTTATTTCCGAAGTATAATATGTTGGGAGTGACGCACACTTTGTGTGTAATATACACACTTCGGTAGACTAATTACTTACACAAACAGCCAAACACTGCAGTGCTTTTAATATTTTCTCCATAAATAAAACTTAAGAGTTTTGCAGCAATGTTGTGTCAGCTTGTCATCAACCGAAAAACATCAAACGGCAAAGCAGCGCAAGCCCAAAACGTGTTGAAAATGGAGAAGGAAGCGATGCGCTCGTGCTTTCCACTGGCTTTTAGACGCAATATGTTCCCCTAAAAGTCCAACCGCAGCTGATTTACCCTCTTGAGCAGCACTATTCCCATAGCCAACTGTGCAGTGAAGAGCACAGCGTTCATCATCATGATGGCACCCACGGCCTTACTCGTGCTGAGAGCGGCTAAACTCACGATCCATCCACTGAGACACAGGAAAGAGAGAATATTAGAGAGTAACAAACCAGTAGCCAGATGCACAGATGGAATTACTAGAAACAGGTAATCAATATTATTGGCAGATTTGTTGGCACACTCACCTGAAACCCCAACCTGGGATCCCAATAGTCATCATAACATAAAGCACCAACTGGGCGAAGAACACAAAGAAAAATGCAAAGAAGTTGAAGGAACTGTCACTCCTGTTGAGAAACAGAGAACAGAATTGCATGATGACGCTTGGAAACACACTCGGATGGCATATCAATTAGAATCAGTGATCAATAATGTAAGCATTTCAGCTAAATTTTGTAAAGAATACTTAGTGAAACAATGTTCCAATGTTTTCTTTGGGTAAACAATTAATGAGTGCAAATGAACACATCAAAAAAGTGTGTTCATTTGTTTGTTTTGGTAATCAACGTTTGACTATGTGCTTCCGCGTTTGAAGTGGCCGTCCTACTCTGTTGATGTCAGTTTGACTGCTTCCGAGACAATATTCTCAACCACTCCCCTCTCACCATTAGTTTGCTATAAGGTAATGATGTGCAAATAAAAGCCCCACCCCCTACTCAATATTCAGCTTAATTTACATGCATAAATTACGGTCTGGCGCAATATAGCTGCTGTCCTGTCATCCAGGTGGAATGCTGCACACTGTTGGTGGATGAGGAGATTCCCCTCAATGTGTAAAGCACTTTGACTGTCTAGAAAAGTGCTATATAAATAAAGGAATGTACATTTACAAAATTTGCTAACAGAGAGAATATCAGGTCCTTTATTGTTTTTAAATGCACTTACTACTTTTATAACAACTGTTTTGAAAAAAAGAATTAGGTTTCACTCTCAGCAAGAGACTATGTTGGTACGTACCTGAAGGCTTTGTACACAGGCCTGTACCAACAGACGAAGGAGCAGGGGGTGAAGAGGAGAAACCAGAGAATGGCAAGACCAAAGCCCACTCCATTATTGGGATCCACACAGAAGACAGCCAAACAGGAGATGAGGTTAATGAGCAGAGTGCATGCTGTGACTACAAGATGAGAAAGACGAGAGAATTGGGGAAAAGAGGAGAGAAAGATAAGAACAAAGGAAAACTGAAGACTGGGAAGTAAAAGCACACGCTCATGTAGTGGTTGACCAATAAACTTGACAAGCATGATGAAACTAAAGCAAGTGTTTAAATATTTGGATCAGTATTTATTTATTTACCTGCCATATGAACATTAAACTACTATTACTGATAAACGTTACTTTACATAGCATATTTGTCAAATAAATAGCATAAGTAGCTTGTCAATGTGTTTAAAAAAATACAAAATAAAAAAAATACTAAGGAATATAAAAAATTATTTAAATCAATCAGATAACACATTTTAGCATGAAGAAGATCATAAAAAATAACAATGACCCAACAATGCACTTTACAATTAAGAGTAGCTATTGGGGCTGTGGGATAAATCAAAATTGAATCACAATTTGAAACATTGCGATTAGCTATTAGCTAATCCCAAAAGGCTGTGGTATGAAATATATACGTATTATTTAATTTTCCCTGCCTAGAGCAAATGTGTGGCTGCCATCTTTGTGTGATAGCCTTACTAGCCAATTAAGTGAGCACACTTTCATTCTGTCCAATCAGAAATGCGCAACCAAACTATGCGGAAAGCCCACAATAAAAAACAAAACAACAAAAAGGAAAGGGCGGACAATTGGGATAATGGCGTCTGCTGCTTCCGAAGCATTAATAGACAGTAATATCAAAGAAAAACAGGACATAGGTAATATGGGAATATTTTGGTTTCAAAATCACAGACACCAAACAATAACAGGAAATTTTTAAGAGCAGTTGCAAAATTGTTGCCACGGCTTACAGATTATTGACCTGAGGCTTGACCACAAAAATAAATCGCAAATCAAATAGTAATCGCAATATCTGTCGGAAAAATCACAATTAGATATTTTCCCCAAATCACACAGCCCTAGTAGTTTAAGTTAACTAAAATGAAAATAACACAACTAAAAATCATTACTGTTCAATAAAATATAATAAATGGTGAGTGAAAAAACCTAGCCAAATCTTATTTCAACTAATCTAACAAGGTGTATAAAAATAACCACAACAAATGACATCAATATGAATAAAGTACACCAAAAAGGCTAAAACTTTAACTCAATTTTAGATCGAGAACGAAAAGGAACAAGCTATTAGTAAAACATCAATAATTCCCCAACGCTAGAATAATAATTATGGATTAAATGTCCTAAAACAGAACAAGAGTTCTTACAACTTATTATTTGATAGCTATTGCACCTAGTCAGGTGAAGACTTTTGTAATCTATTAATGAACTATATTAATAAAACTTACATCTATTAGAAGTCATTTTAAACACAGGAAAGTAAAATTAAATGGTTTGTCTCAGTCAAGAGACAACAGTAACAGTTAAAATAGTATCTATGAATTACTATCTGTGAAGAAGTAACTAAATCATCTCAAAAACATTGCAAGAGTTAGATTATTTATTATTTATTTCCAGGATGAAACTCATGCTTTTATCACCAGCAGAATAGATTACCGTAACAGCCTCCTCACTGACCTTCCCTAAAAGACAGTTAGACATATCTGACTGGTTCTGACAGTTCTGACCAAAACCAGAAAATCAGAGCACATCAAACCTCAGGCTCCTTTACACTATTACTTAGTACTATTACTTGTCTATAAATCACTAAATGGCCTAGTACCTCAATACATTACAGATATGCTCACTGAATACAAACCTAACAGATCACTCAGATCATTAGGATCATGTAAATGAGAAATTCCAAGAGTTCAGTCAAAACAGGGTGAATCTACTTTTAGCTGCTGGAATCAGCTTCCAGAAATGATCAGATGTGCTCCAACATTAGGCACATGCAAATCAAGACTGGAAACACATCTGTTTAGCTGCGCCTTTACTGAATGAGCACTGTGCTACATCTGACAGATCACACTATTATGTCTTTCTTTTCTTTTACATACCTTTAAAACCTGTTCTTCACACATTTTAATCAGTTTTTAAATAATTACATTTTTCTTATACTTGTTCCTATTCCTGTTTATGTAAAGCACTTTAAATACTATTGTGTATGAAATGTGCTTTATAAATGGTCAAATACTGCCTGAATAATCAGTTTGTCCAATATATTGGTCAATCACCACAATAAAAACTATCAATCTAAAAGAACAGAAGATACAT
This sequence comes from Danio rerio, assembly GCF_052040795.2. NCBI lineage: Eukaryota > Metazoa > Chordata > Actinopteri > Cypriniformes > Danionidae > Danio > Danio rerio. Next base: position 10,087,560 of record NC_141039.2, on the reverse strand, counting down.
TCATGACTAAAGTCTTGGCTAAAATGCTGGAGAGAAAAAAAACAAAAACCAAAGCCATCCATACACTGCAAATGACAATACGTGCTAAACTGAAACAAACTTACACATCCAGTAGTAGTACATGGTGGTGACGGTGCGCTGGAAGCTTTGGCTAATCTCCAGATTAATGTCCTGATAGAAGCACGGTCCCACCGGGCAGAAGGAGGGCAATGGGGGCCAATTATTCTGACGTGCTGAGGGAGAGGAACACAGAAAGAGATTAATTTCCCCATTCATCAATCATACGCGCTAACATCACTCTATTAATGTCCTGTTCATTACTGCCAAGGTCTAAATCACACTCTTTTGAAAATACCACTCATCCATCACTGTCATCTTTTTAACTATCCCGTTTCTTCATCCCCTCCTCTCTCATTCAGTTCTCATCCATCTCTGCGCCTTCATCATAACCCTGACCAGCAATTTCAGAAACCCATCCAAATAATTACTCCGGTTCTGAAAATATGCTTGCTTTCCCTACTAAAAAAACAGCTTAAACCAGACTAGGCTGGTTGGCTGGTTTTAGCTGGTCGACCAGGCTGGTTTTAGAGGGGTTTTGGCCATTTCCAGGCTGGTTTCCAGCCATTTCCAGCCTGGTTTTAGCTGGTCAGGCTGGGAGATGACCAGCTAAAACCAGCTTGACCAGCCTAGCCAGGGTGGAAGCCCAGTTAATACTCGCTATGTCTAGCTTAAACCAGGCTGGTCAAGTTGGTTTTAGCTGGATTTAGCTTGTCATTTTCCAGCTTGGATATGGCCAAAACCCCTCTAAAACCAGGCTGGTCAACCAGCTAAAACCAGCCAACCAGCCAAGGCTGGTTTAAGCTGGATTTTTCAGCAGGGTTATGTCTATCTGTCTTTCCCTAAAGTGGATTCTTTAACAGGATCCAACAATATGAACAGAAATATGCCAGCAAAGTGTTAAAACTAGTTATGATTATAAAACGTTAATAGCATGTAAATTCTAGCAATGCGCTCAAACATACCAGCAACTTGCTAATTCATGCTAGCTTTGTAGTAATTATGGAAACAATATACTAACAACAATTCATGCTACCAACATTTTTTAACAAGTTATCAAAAGCCAAACATGTACTAAAATGTCAGAAACAAGTGTTAAGCATGTTGTCTGTGTCAAAACTGGCTAATTGATGCTAGCAACATAAAGACACAGTAATAGCATGCAAATTCATACTAGAAAAGTGTTGAGTCATGCTAGTGTGTCCCTAAACATGCCAGCAATATGACTTCAATTCATGTTAAACTGTGTGTGCTAAAATGCTAATGTATGCTAATAGCAAAATGTCAAAAACATGCTAGAGACATGCCAACTCGTGCTGACAATGTGTTAAACATGGTAATTTATACTAACAATGTCGTGATGTTAACAACATGCATGTAATAATATTGTCAACATAATGCAAATGTATGCTAGCAACATTTTAAAAGCATATCAGGGCTAATTCACAGAAACAACATGTTAAACTAAAGTAGATAAATATGCTAATCCATGCTAACACAGTTAAATGTAAAAACATGTAGCTAGCAACATGATAAAAACATGAAAAAAGTTAAAACAAGCTGACATGTAACACCAAACTAATAATGTTAAAGATGTTCATACTCATACATAAATATACAATAAAAATATCTGAGACAAGTGTTTAACATTATATCTGTGTGTCAACCCTGGCTAATTGATGCTAACAACATTCTGAGCATGCTAAAGACATGGTAACAGCATACAAATTCATACTGGAAAAGTGTTGACTCATGCTAGCATATCCCTAAACATGCAAGCAACATGACTTCAATTCATGTTAAACTGTGTGCGATAAAATGCTAATGTATGCTAATAGCAAAATGTCAAAAACATGCTAGAGACATGCTAACTTTTATTAAGGATATGTTAAAGTGGTAATTTATGCTAACAATGTGCTAATGTTAACAATATGGAAGAAGTATGTCAACATATATGCTAGCAACATTTTAAAAGCATATCAGGGCTAATTCACAGTAACAACATGTTAAACAAAAGACAATAAATATGCTAATCCGTGCAAACACATTTAAATACACGTAGCTAGCAGCATAATATAATACATAAAAAATTCAAACAAGCTAATACATGTACATGTAATAACAAGCTAATAATGCTAACAAAGTGATAAAGATGTTCATGCTAACACATACTGCCAATGTGGGATAAGATTGCCAGAAACATGCTAGCTAGTGTTTAAATGAGCTAACAGGTAAAACATCCTAAAACATTTTAATAACGTGGTAGTTTAGATTAGCAGCATGCTAAAACCCATTAGCCAGCCTAGGAATATGATAACATGTAAGTTTCACATCCTTGACAGTGGTAAAACATCCTATCCTCATGCTAGCTGTGTTTTTATACACATAAATGTGTCAGCCAACATGCCTAAACATGTTAGAAACGTTCTTACGACTTTATAAGTTTGAATGTTTAGATTATAAAGCTCTTTTAAACATTAAAGCAATGCTTTCTCAAGCTGACAAATTTAAATGAGTTAGCATAGCATGTTCCACTAATCTTGATTACATTGAAACCTGTGGTTTTTAAACACACTGCTTGCTAATATCATTTTCTGTGTTGATTGTTGTGGCTGCTTAATTAAATGTAGAATTAAATATGACAAAATGTGCAAATTGAGCTGAGAGATCTTCACTTTTTCAGCAGCTGAAAGTTTTTTTTTGTTCAAAAGACTTCCATAATGCATGTAGATAAGCGCAATTTATGAAGAAATTTTCACAATTTTACGAAATTGTGGCTGGATGTTAAGTCGTCCCAATGTGAGTTTTAAAATTTTGAGTCATTTTAAGCATTACAAGGATTATTAAAAGCAAAACAAACTGAAAACTGCCATCACATATATACACAATGCCAGCAGTAAAAGTCAAATCATTTCCTTTACATATAATTACATTAATTATCTCAATAATATCAAGCTATTTTCTCTGATTCCCTCACTCACAGGCTCCAGATCCAAGTGCATGAGCATTCAGCTCTCTTTCTCTTCTCTCCAGCTCCTGTGCTTTTCTTTCCAGCTCCTCCTGCTTCTTCAACAGATCTGCTGTGGTGGCATTTACTGCAGACTGAAACAGAGAGAGGCCAGTTAATAAGTCATGAAATGCCTAGTACTTTCCTGTCGCTATTACTTTAATAAGCATAAAATGGGCACTAATAATATTAGATTGCTGTGATAAATGTAGATAGTGTGTTAAATGGTGAAAACAAATAACTTTTTCGTTTAAACTTTTAGCTTTATAAGCAGTTGAATATTATACAACATTATTATGCACTGTAATATTTATTATACGCTATATTATATGGATTATACTGTATTGAATGAAATTATACACTATATTCTATTATATTATATATAAAATATAATATAATAAAAATAATTATATAAAGAACATATAGAAAGAATGTATATTTTATAGAATACATATAATTTTAGAACATATTTCAGAACATGCTTTTTCACATGCACTGTTTTATTATCTGTTAGATTTAGACTAATCATTAGTTTAATGCGATTATTTAGTGTTAATTGTGTAATTAAGCTGATTTAACAGTCACATATGTTTAATGCTTGGATAATTGTGTTTTAAAATATATCGTAAAAATATTATATAATAATTAAATATTTAAATTATTTTATCTTTTTTTTTGACTTGGATAATTTTGTTTGATTTGATTTGTTTTATTTTTAGACTACTGGTGCATGATTACTATATTGTTTTAGAGAAAAGCAAAATAGTAAGAGTTTAAAAATACTTTTTAACCATTCAAAAGGCTGGAGTCAGAAAGATTTTGTTTTCAAAGATTATATTGTGAAATAAGAGTACAATTTATTAAAATATATATATTTTTTGTATTTAAATGTATTTCATATTCGAATGTATTCTTATTTTGACAAAGCAAAATTTCAGCATCAGTTTGCATCTTTCAGAAACCCTTAAAATATGCCGATTTAGTGTTGATTTCTTCTTGGCATCAATGTTGATAACAGTTGTTACTGCTTAATAATGATGTTATTAAACCATAATATACTTTGATTAATACAAAGTGCAGCGTTTGTTATTTTGTAAAACTAGAAATCTTTCTACTGCCACATTTTATTAATTTAATGCACTCTTGCTGAAAAAAAAGAATTAATTTCTCTCTTTGGAAACAAAATATTTTTCATTTTTTTTACGATATATTTTAAAACACAATTATCCAAGCATTAAACATATGTGACTGTTAAATCAGCTTAATTACACACTTAACACTGAATAATCGCATTAAACTAATGATTAGTTTAAATCTAACAGATAATAAAACAGTGCTTTATAAGAGTTGACGAGGGAATTATTGGCTTTAATATAGTAATTTTTTGGAATGGAAATTATATTTTAATCCATAAAAGTAATAAGTAGTATCAAATCAAACAGCACCTGTGACCCGTAGGATCCATAGTTCCTGGGTTCAGTTGGCGTGGTCCTGCTGGGAGGCGTTTGGGCAGGGGGCGCAGCAGGAGATGTGGCTTCATAGGGAGGTGGAGGCTTCATTACCCAAAACAACAAGCAAAAAACTGTAATTATCAACTTAATACAAGTGTAAATAATAAGCACAAGTAAGTAATAAACACAATAGTAATCATTTACTAAAGTAATAATTACAAAACACAATGACAAAGGGTTCTGACAGGACCATTTTATCCTGCACAGGTAACTAAATTTAAAACAGAATTGAAAGTTCTTGCAATCTATTGTACTCCCATCATGTGACGTATTAATAATTAAAGGGGTTATTGACTCAAAATTGAAAAATCGGTCATCATGCGCTTGTTCCAAACCTGTTTGAGTTTCTTTCTTCTGTTGAACACAAATAAATATGTTTTGAATAATGTTATAAAGCAGAAGCCATTGACTTTCATAGTATGCTTTTTGTTCCTAATATGGAAGTCAAAGACTGCCGGTATCTTCAAAATCTCTCGCTTTGTGTTCAACAGAAGAAATAAATAAATTTAGAACCACTTAAAAGTTCTGTGAAATGAAAATAAAGTTTTTTAGATAAATTTTAAGTACGGTTTAAGGAATTCTAAAAGCTAGTGTGCTGCAAAATCAGTGACAAAATTCATATTTTTCATATATAAACCTTATATAAACTATACAAACTTCCGGCTAAATGTTTATGTTTATATATAATGTTTATATCACATCATCAAATCTTCTGACCAATCAAATACTTTATAGCAGGGATGTCGAATTCAATTCCTGGAGGGCCGCAGCCCTGCACAGTTTAGTTCCAACCCTAATTTAACACACCTGATCAAAGCAATTGACTCCTTCAGGCTTGTTTGAAACCTACCAGTAAGTTTGTTGAAGCAGGGTTGGAAGTGGAACTAAACTGTGCAGAGCTGCGGCCCTCCAGGAATTGAGTTTGACATCCCTGCTTTATAGTATCTAGCATATCCTGCCCCCTTCAAGATGCTTCTCATTTGCTTTTCATTTGATGTGCTTGAGCTAAACCACTCTGCATTAAAAACAAATCTCTATTGGCTGTTTTTAAAGGGGAGGGGCTGCTATATGTCCCGCCCTCCGTTTAAGAAAATGCACATTTCCAAGAACTTCACTGAACCTTTAAGTGTAAATAAAAAGGAATTTTTGGCTGAACTGCCAGTTTAAAGTAGTGTTTCTCAACCACGTTCTAAGAGGACTGCCAACACTGCATGTTTTGGATGTCACCTTTGTCTGTTACTCCAATTACAGGTCGTTCAGTCTCTGCTAATGAGCTGATGATCTAAATCAGGTGTTTTTGGTTAAGGAGACATGGAAATGTGCAAAACTGGTGGTCCCCCAAGAACATGGTTGAGAAATACTGCTTTAAAGACTACACTGTCAAAAAGTAGGGTTACACATGATTTATTCATCTTGTCCCAACAAAAATCAATTAAGTTAACAGTTTTTACAAATTTAATTGGATTGAACAGAAAACAATGAAGTTGTCTCAAACAAATCTGAAGAATTATGTTGTTTCAGCTCATTTCATACAAGTAGTTTGAAAAAGCAGCAAAAATAATATTTGGAGTGTACGCTGCTTCTATGTAAACACAGTCCGCTGGATACTGGTGTTGATTAGAATGGGAGCATTTACCGCTGTTTGGTTGTTGTCGAATGGGTTGTAGAGGTCCAGCGTGGCATAGCCAGTGTTGCTGCTGTGCTGAGTCACTGATGGATCCTGCAAATATAGAGGAAACACAGCTTTCAGCTCATTGGCAGAACATGGAGGATAGTGATTGAATATCTGGGCTGAAGATGCACAAAGAAATAATATTTGTTAAGCCAGGCTCATGGTGGATCTGAGAATGTAAGCTCACAAACTTTCACTGAGAATATTGTACACATTTCTTTCTTTTTTTAAACTACTGTAAGTATCCACCCCTGAAATTAATAGAATAAAAGTGTTTAATTTGTTATTTCTCAAAAACAGTTCAGTCTTCAAAAAAAGCAAGTTATAAATTAAATTATATTTGCATTAACATTCACTTTCAGATTTAAAAAAGCTAATGTTAACAGATAAATATATGAATTTATCAACAAAATTCAGTCTTGAAATTGTTTAATATGAATAAAAAGCTATGGTTTAGGCAATGATACACTTTCAAAGGCACTTAAAGGTACTTTAAACAAATCCAGGTCCAAAATAACCTCAATAATATTAATTATTATATTAATAAATTATATGCCTCTCTTATAAGTTTAAAAGGTTGTGTTACTTAAAGGAACAGATCACCCAAATATAATAATTTACATAATAACTGGTTCCAAACCTGTTTAAGTGGCTTTCTTAAAAACTTAAGAAAGAAATTCAAACTTCTGTTGAGCACAAAAGAAGATAATTTGAAGAATGCTGATGGAAAAACAGCCATTAATGTCCATAGCTTTGACCCTTTACTATGAATGTCAATGGCTGGTTTTTCCAACATTCTTCCAAATATCTTGTTTTGTCTTCAACAGAAAACAGAAATTCATAAAGGTTCACAACCACTTGGGTAAACTATCCCTTTAAAATACTGTTTAAACTTCCTGGGAAGAAAACATGGTGTATTATGTGACCCTTTAAACAATTACGAAGTCTAAAATCAGGCTAAATGCATTAAAAATAATTTGCAATCATGCTTGCAAAAAATACATGTTTTTAAATGTATACTGATCTTTACATAATTAATTAATTAATGATAATACTATTACTATAATAGTATTGATATTAATTAGTTTAACACATTTTACAACACATTTGTTATTTTGCCAATAATTAAATTCTTAACTTTTTATATTATTACATGTTTTTCTTCACTAATCTTAACTAATACAGACTTGGTATGGCAAACTGTTGTAATATTTAATCGATAACCCATACTAGTATCAATTTTCATGTTACTAGTTCTTATTTTTTAGATACTAGTAGAGCATTTTAGATAAGTGTTTAAACACCAGTGCCTATTCTTTAGATACTAGTGCTTTTTTTTAAAACATACTAGTGCTTACTTATTAGACACTAGTTACTTTTTATTAGATACTAGTACTCACTCATTAGACTAGTATCTATTTAATAGGTACTAGTACTTATTCATTAGATACTAGTACCTATTAAATAGCTAGTTATTTTTTATTAGATACTAGTACTCATTCATTAGATACTAGTACCTAGTAAATAGATACTAGTACTTATTCTTTATATACTAGTACCTATAAAATGGCTAGTTTCAATTTTTTTCTTTAATTTCTATAGGGATCTATCATTGAGATATCAACTATTCAATTTTGACTAGATAGAGGTAAAATTGGTTTTATATTTGCACATTCGTTCATTTAGAAGTTTACCATGTTACCTTGAATATTCGATTGGAATTAGCATGCAATTCTGACTTCTAAACAACATTAACAATATCTAATTCACTGTGAACAATGTTGTACTTTGACAGTCATTAGCTGCTAATATGATTTCCCTATTTTAGAATTTGTAAATAATACTTTTCTGAAATTATATTATTAAGGAGAATATCTGAATATCCAAATATAAAACTAACTTTACCTCTATTTTGATTAGTACATGTTCCAGGACTAGTACATACTTTTATGTACTAGTAGTTAATCATTAGGTTGTAGTAATTATTATTTAGATACTAGTACAGGGGTGGCCAACCCTGTTCCTGAAGAGCCACCTTCATGCAGATTTCAGTTGCTACCCATATCAAACACACCTGAACCAATTAATTAGGACGTGAACACCACGTGATAATTACAGGCAGGTGTGTTTGATATGGGTAGCAACTGAAATCTGCAGAAGGTGGCTCTCCAGGAACAGGGTTGGCCACCCCTGTACTAGTACCTATTTATTTGATAAAGTACTTAATATATACTAGTACCTATTAAATAAACACTAGTACATTGAATACTAGTATAGTTTTAATAGATACTAGTACTTATTAAATTGATACTGGTACCAGTAGACTTGGTCTATTTTCACATGGCGTACAATATAATATTTTTAACTGAAACTTTTCATTTCATTGGTTGACTGATCTAATTCAGCTACACTTTGAGCAACAAGTCATCAGAAACCGGTTAGTCAAATTTAGATCAGAATGAAAAGCATTAAAAGAGATCAACCATTTAAGAACATTCTCTTATCCCAGTATGAATGGCCTGACATCTAATAAGCGTCCAGTCTTATGACAGCATCACAAGAGCCACGGCACCTCACAAATAAGGCCACAAATGAAACGCACACAGTTCCCTAATATACACATACAAAGTCCAAAACAGCATATATTAACATTACCTGAAATGGGTTATGATCATCAGACGAATCGGGAAAAGTTGTGTATTTTGACATCTTGGTGCTGGTTTAGATCTCGCCAAGATGTAAAAACAGGTTTAACTCAAAGGCGATGACCAGATACAAAGCGAAACAGTGTTGTTTAGCGGATAATTACCGGTAAACCTCAATCCAGTTCGGTAAGTTCCTAGTTATTATAACACAATTCAAGCAAAACAAATCACGCCGCAACCGGTTAACACTAACTAGCTAACCGACCAACATTACAGCGAGACGTCAGGTGTCCGTTTCAAATCAGTAACGTTAGCACATACTGTCCCTTTTTTACAGTGGTTTTCAGTCTTCTTTGGTATTATCAACTGTTTATGTATTTCCCTTTGTTAAATTTGACAAGCGACACGGTTTTGTTTCGATTTTACTCTGACAGCGCTTGTGTATCGCTGCTGTACAGGAAATGTGTTCATATCACATGACAGCGGTGTTGCCATGTTGCGTAAAAAGATCAAGCAAATTAATATAAAAAAACAAAGCGATAATTGATTCGTTCTAGAACAGTTAATTGGTGTTTATTTCGTTTTTTAAACCATGTAAAATGTAAATATTTACTAGAAATAATATAATTGTTATAATCGTTGAATGCAAGTGTCTGTATTTAAAAGTGACTCTGTGAAAAGCATTCCCAACAATGCTTATAGTGAATGGGCCGACATGGCAACCTGGCAGAATAGCGCCAGGGAAATACTCGTGTCACATGACGGGGAAGAGCCAATGAGAAAGCGCTATCATGTTGCTGAAGGGGAAATGTTTTTGAAAAGAAAAACAATCAATCTGTCCGTCTGTCTGTCTGTCTGTCTGTCTGTCTGTCTGTCTGTCTGTCTGTCTGTCTGTCTGTCTGTAATTCTATCTATCTATCTATCTATCTATCTATCTATCTATCTATCTATCTATCTATCTATCTATCTATCTGTCTGTCTGTCTGTTCTGTAACTTGATAGATAGATAGATAGATAGATAGATAGATAGATAGATAGATAGATAGATAGATAGATAGATAGATAGATAGATAGATAGATATAATTACAGACAGACGGATAGATAGATAGATAGATAGATAGATAGATAGATAGATAGATAGATAGATAGATAGATAGGCTATCTGTCTGTCTGTTCTGTAACTTCGCCTATCTATCTATCTATCTATCTATCTATCTATCTATCTATCTATCTATCTATCTATCTATCTATCTATCTATCTATCTATCTATCTATCTATCTATCTATCTATCTATCTATCTATCTATCTAGTGTTTCCAGTACCCCTTTAAACCACTGGTCGTCACTGTTTCCTCGAAAACGTAAACGACGTCACTTTCTCAGTGAAACATAAATGGGGCAACGGGGCAAGTTGTCACAGAGGGAAGATTGCTGAAGGCTTGAAATTCTCAAGTCATGTGAGTTCACATGGATGACAGGAGGGCAGAGAGTCAGTCATATGATACCTCAAAACACAAACAACCCCTCACCCAGACCCACACACATTGACCCTCCTGTGTATCTTCTCATAAACCTGTTTAATTTGCTCCATATAGGCTACACATTCAGATCAATTTATAAATGCTTAATCTCACTGTGTGTGGATGTTGCTATCTCTGATCGTAGATCTTCTTCTGTTGGAGGTAGCTATATGACATGCTCCAAAAACAAAGCAGCACTCTAACTTGACCAGATGTGGATGTTAAACACTGAATAGAAATTTAAAAATCCCCCAGTTTGCTTTGAGACAGAAAGACTCCTGGATTAAATTATTTGAATGTCTGATCTTGGTGTGCAAGCTTCCAGTAAAGTACAGTGCATTTATCAGTGAGCATGACAGTGTGGTGGTAAACAGGACTGCGAACTTACTGGAGAAACAATATGCTCTTTATTTCTGAGTTCAGAAGGAGGTTATACTAAAGTGACAGTGCTAATTCCCTAAACCATCTTCTCCTTCTCTTCTCTGAATGGGCGTGTCCTTCTGCTCTCCTTTGAAACCGCAACATTCCTCAGCCAATCAAGCAAAGCGTGGCCCCATGACATCATCGCCTGTGGAATGAGCTGACATGAAGCCCACACTGGTGAGTTGCCAAGGGAACTAGCAGGGATGGAGGGAGCTTCAGTGGACCGCGTGTGGGTTTGTGGGTTTTGCCCCTGTTTCGCAACAGTATGGTGTCAATTAAAGAGGGCCAGAAATCAGGATCTGGGCCTCATTTGGTGCATACCACCACCACAACGGCCTTAAGCCACATGAGGCAAAAACTAAATACATAATGACGACTTGATGACCCGGTTCTAGAGTTTTTGCATTATTAATCTTGTTAACGAGGTGAGCGGTGAACACACCAGGCGTCACAGCGGATATGAATAATATGTGCAAGTCTGAAAGCATTTTGGCACAATCGCGGAATTGTAAATTGAGTCAAGAAGCCCAAACAGACACATGGAATGCGTAAAAGTTAATGCTGAGCAACATGTCTCACACAAATGTATTCATCCACACAGGCTTCTTCATCTTGCTTATATACACTATGAACAGCAGCTACGCTAATTATTCTCTTTATTCTCTATTTCACCTGAGGGTACTCATCCCGAAGTCCTCAGATTATGCGGAGTCACTGATTGGATCCAAGACCAGCGACGAGATGATCCCAAGGTTTCCATATCCGGGACCAGGCCATATCCTGAGCTGCTGCTGCGCTGATGGTCATGGGGGAGTGGAGAACATGAGTCTGATTCCAGCGACGCTCCAGGGACAGACGAGTCTTCGCTGAGGCCATCTTCCAGCCTCCACCGCGGTGACTGAAGCTCTGCACAAGACTTTTGACCAGCGGAGAAATTAAAATGGTCGTGCCCAACTGAGTCTGGTTTCTCTCAAGGTTTTTTTTCTTCACTCCCATCAGGTGAAGTTTTTTTTCCCTCTCCGCTGTTGCCACTGCCTCGCATGGTTCAGGATTGGTAGAGCTACGCATACGATGAATTTGCTCTTCAGTGTTTGAACTCTCAGTAATGATTAAATCACACTGAACTGAGCTAAACTGAACTGAACTGAACTTAAACACTAAAAACTGAACTACACTATTGCTATGACCATTTATGTGAAGCTGCTTTGACACAATCTACATTGTAAAAGCGCTATACAAATAAAGCTGAATTAAATTGAATTGAATAAATGTGCATTGACTACATTTCCACATATATTTGTCATATCTAATATGATAGCTACACTTTAAAATCCAGCAGTCAACTTTATCAAATGAAATAAGTGGTTAACTCAAAATTGCCTGAAAGTTAAATCTACTCATTTGAAAAGAGTTTTGAGCTCAGTGTTGAAGGTAATGAGTTAATTAAATACCTCATTACTTCAACCTAAATGGAGTAAGTTCACAGTACTCATATAGATTAGTTTTTTAACTCAAATGGTTTGTAGCAATTGGTTTCTTTGGTCATTAAAGGTGTAGGTGTGGTTGCTATGTTTTTTTTCTAGATTGTTTTTGGGGCATTCTTAAATATTGCTGGAAGATTGTAATGTTTTCTGATAAGTTACAAAGAGGTTCTAGGTGGCTTTAGTGTGTTTTGGATTAGTTGTTTGTAGTTGTTACAGTTTTTCTCAGTCGCTTTGGTGCATTTCTCACAACACTATTTACATTTGCACAACAGGTCATGCATTTCTCAAAACAATTAGTCATTTGTGCACATCCTAGTAGCAGTTTTTCATTCCTTTCAGCAAATGCTTTTGGACATGCATCAATTGCTTTCATACAACTCTCTGCTGTTTATAACATTATCATTTGTCATGTCATGTCAGTCAAAATTAACTAAACTTGTAAATGCTGAATAGTCATTATATATAAAACTAATAGTCCTCATTTCATTACTTGAGTCATTACAAACAAAACTGTTGAACTAGATGTCAAAATCGGTCAAACAAACTTTATTAAAAAAATAATTAAACTTTATTTTCCTGAAAATGTCTTTAAAATTGAACAATTTGATGAATGATTTACAGAACTGTGTGTGTTGTAGGTTCAGTTCCAATATGTACAGCAATATTGTTTACAGTTGTGCACAGCTCCCAGAAGGGAGTTTATGTTTGTTGTAAATAAGGGTGTGTTTAATCTTTTGCACAATGCTGTAAATAAATTAGGATTGTAAAGAGCAAATGCAGGAAAAATGTGAAACACACATATTTAGTGTCTTGTACTCTGATAACTCAGTTAATGCAGTGATGTCCAACTTTACTGTAGTTTTCATATGGCTGTGCAAATAGTATACAGTGCTGTCTTGAGCATTTTCAGGAAGTGTCACCAAAAATCTGACTTTTTTTGCATTGAAAAATGTCCAGAGTAAACTCATAATGAAAAGATGACTAAGCCATTTGACTATCTTGTTCATAAACAATGGTGTCAGCACTTTTCATTTTGATGATACTGACTCTTTGATTGACATGAATACTTGCTTTTGAGGAATGAACTATCCATTTTGAGCATTTGACGCGCTTTTGCAGGTTATCAGCTAGGTTTTGCACTAATTGTTTTGAGAAATGCATTAACTGTTGTGCAGAAATGCACTGGGTGTTGTGAGAAACGCACCAAAGCAACTGAGAAAACCTGTAAATACCTCATTACTTCAACCTAAATGGAGTAAGTTCACAGTACTCATATAGATTAGTTTTTTTTAACTCAAATGGTTTGTAGCAATCGGCTTCTTTGGTCATTAAAGGTGTAGGTGTGGTTGTTTTTCTAGATTGTTTTTGGGGCATTCTTAAATATTGCTGGAGGATTGTAATGTTTTCTGATAAGTTACAAAGAGGTTCTAGGTGGCTTTAGTGTGTTTTGGATTAGTTGTTTGTAGTTGTAAATGTCTCTTTGATGATTTCTAGAGCATTACAAGATAGTCATTAATGGTGTAGGTGTGGTTTTTATGTCTTTTCTAGATAGTTTTGGGTGTTCATAAATATTGCTGGAGGATTTTAATGTTTTCTGGTTAGTTACAAAGGGTTCGTAGGTGGTTTAAGGGTGTTCTAAGGGATGTTTGTGGGGTTGCTGATATGTGGTAAATGATTCTTGCTTTTACAAACACCACAAAAATGTTGTCATGGTCTGTAATATCATTACGCAGAGTTTATGAACTTTCTCAACCTCCTCCAAAAAGCATGTAAACTCAATGTCAACCTCTGTACACAGCAGCACATGCACACTTTCAGAGCTCACAGGTTATATGAGCAAAAACCTCTTAACAGGACCACTGAGAATCGTTTGAACTCAAATGAAAAGTGCACTGAATAAGTCTACTGTGAGCTCTGTTGTCTGGAAACCTGGAAAATTCATCATTGGCAGCAGACTGAAAAAACACACCACCGCTGAATAAATTCTGTCCAAGGCAAAGAGAAAGACAGAAGGAGTAGAAGAAAGCATTTTACTTTGCATTTTAATCCTCAACTTTTCTGCATTGATTACTTGTTCAACGTTTAGATGCGTGTCCTAGGTTTCCTTTTTAAAAAGCAAGTTTGGATTGAGGATCTGGCTGTAGAAAGACAAAAAGAAAGAGAATGAGGAATGACAGACATTCTCTCTGACCTCATGAGATAACTAGCAGCAGATGGGAGAAAGTGCAGTGGGAATGTAACCGTAAAAATGTGAAATTATTTTCTTTTCTAACATTTGCTCAGTCTTTCCATACTCTTTCCCCTGATCACCCTTGCCAGGGAATCGCCCAATTGATGTGCTCTCATGAAATACAAATTTATAGTGTTGTTCGAACCTGCAAGTGGTTGGATCGGGAGACAGAAAGAGAGAACAGAGCATTCTGAAGTGAAGGAATGAGGCATAACATTAAGTGGAAAAGAGCAGCCGAGGTCAACGTCAAAGAGATTTATACATCCAGGAGACATGATAACAATAAAGCAATCATAAGGGGTTTACATGTGTAAAGTTTTATTGCCAAAAACATTTCTGATCGATAAGCCACATTGTGGTATATACATGAAACTGCAACATTAAAGGCACAAACAATAACAATAAATACAATTTTCAGATAATGCGTCAAAATTCTTCCATCTTTAAACAAGTACGACTGGGGAAACACTGTACAATAACAGTACATGAATAATTATATACTAATATGTAATAAACATTACTTCATTTAGAACTAATAATGAATTAAGACATGCGCTAATTATGAACTAACTTTTGAGTTCATGAATGAATAACAGCTACCTTAGGCTCATTCTGAAAACATAGCCCTATATACATTTCTGGAAATCACGAGATCAAAGGAGCGTATGTCTGCATTTCGTTTTCAAAACGAATGCTACAGGGCGGTATGATGTCATTCCTTTTTGTGCTATTCAGCTGACTGCTTACCTCCATGTGGACGGCTTTCCAGGGGCTCGCCATGTACGTCGGAGGATTTGAGAAGCAGAGCGAAGTTGACCGTAATGATAGGGTTCGAATTTGGTGAACAAACAAGTAAATAACTGGGTGAGAATGTGGTAAAATCTGAAAATGTGGTAAAAATCAAGCTGCGGTGAGGGCTAGGGCTTCTGGGTTGCTTTTGAAAACAATGTCGGTTGGGCTTAGGGATGTGGGTCAATCGGTGCTTTTGAAAACACTATCGTTTATGGAAGGGGGTGGGTGTCACGGTCGGAGGTTGGGGAAAAGGAGCGAGGACCCAATTGCAGACAAAATCCTTTATTGTAAAATAAGAATAAAACAAGAAGAGGCAAAACAAACTAACCAGAGGGGGAAAACATTAATTAAAAGGCAAAAAACAAACTTGACTGGGCAGGCAGGAAAAGGCAGGGCTGGACACAACAGGACAGGGAAATAATCGACGACGAACTGGCACAGGACAGCAGACATGAGGAGAATATAAGCAAAAATAAATTAACACAAACAGGTGAATCTAATAAACTAATAATGGGTCAACAAGGAGGGTAGGACTAGACAATAGACGGGAGAGCACATGACACAAAGAGACAACACAAGCCATCCGCTCACATAAAACGAGACTAGAACACACAGCCAATGAGAGAACTCATTCAAGTAAACATGAACCACGTTCTAAACACAACACCAGCAAAAGACTGAACGCGAGACACGAGTACACGATGAATGAAAACACTCACCGTGCACTCACACACACAGCTTGCATGTTTCATCTCAGCGCCGACCGAAACCAACTAGACTGAGACGCTAGGAATGAAACACTACGCTGCAGAACGAACACCCGGGCAAGAGCGCGCAATTGCAAACACGTCCGGACCTCACGCGCCCGCATCAAGGGGGAACGCGCACGGTCAAAGCGTGCTCACAAATGGCGCTCATACAGAGACAAACACAATTGCAAAAGCTGTGCTCGACCCGTGAAAACTCAAGTCGAGCACAACACAACACAAGACATGACAGGACTAGTGTCTGGATTCTGCCACTAAAACAAGGATTAACAAGACCAGAGTGGCAGAATCCTGACAGTGGATAGGGGGATTGGTTAGTCAGTCAGTCGACAGCGGCCTCTGGGGGATTTTCTTGAGAACAGCAGGCACGAATGGCCCTCGCAAGAGAAATTTGAGATCTCAAAAAGTGTACACATCGGCCTCTGGTGGAGTCGCGAAAACAAAAACTGCAAAAAATTTAGCTCCTGGGATGTATTTGGTGCTCTCCAAAAATGTATATCAAGGTACATAATCAAAATGAGCCTAGGTTATAATTAATTGTTAGTTCATGTTTGTAAATGAATGTATTAATCAACACTTCAATTTTAGCTAAATGTAGCTTACATGAACTCATGACCTGGTAATGTATCTTTATGTCATGACTTTACTCGGAGAGGTTCATTATCATGAACTTATTAAGGACTCGTGAACTCTTCTGTTAAAATGTTACGGTCATGTGCAACCATCAAGTGTGTGTTTACATTGAGAAACAATAGAAAGTGTTCTGTCTACACCAAAATGAACGTTTAAGACAAAGAGGTTTGAGTAGTTAATAATGAGTTATTGATGATGTGCCCCTTCAATTAACTTTAACTACAGAAAAAGTATTCTTTCATGACTTTACTTGGAGGGGCACTTAATTATTCACTCATTCTTTATGACTTATGAACTCCTGTGTTTGTACGTAACAGTCTTGTATGTCCGTCAAGTGTGTGTTTACACTGAGAAACAATAGAAAAGTGTTCTGTTTACATCAAAATGAACAGTTTAAACAGGGGAGTTCATGAGTAGTTAAGAATGAGTTAATGATAATGTGCCCCTTCAACTAACTTTAACTACAGAAAAAGAGTTCTGTCATGACTTTACTTGGAGGGGCACATAATTATTAACTCATTCTTAATAACTCATGAACTCTTGTGTTAAACGCAATGTCATGTACGTCCCTCAAGTGTGTGTTTACATTGAAAAACAGTAGAACAGTAGTGTTGTGTACACCAAAATGAACAGTTTAAACAAAGGAGTTCCTGAGTAAGAATGAGTTAATGATAATGTGCCCCTTCAAGTAAAGTCATTGCATAAATATACATTAGCAGGTCATGAGTTCATGTAAGTTGCGTTTAGCTTAAACTAAGGAGTTAAATAATACATTTAAAATGAACTAACAAATGACTCATGTTGTAGTCAAATTTAGTTTATGATTAGCATATGCATAAACTCACCATTAGTTCATAATAGAGCAATGTTTGGTTTACATATTAGTACATCATTATTCATGTACTGTTATTGTACAGTCTTACCACAATGTCTGATCCTTCAAACACCTTTCTTTCTCTGACTTACAAACCTAATATGTCAAACAAAAGGGTGAAAGGACAGGGAATTTGTGCAGTAATAAACTAGCATTTTTTTCTTCCTCCACAAAATGACAGTTGAGTTGAGATGGAGTGGACTCAGATCCTTCAATCTCGTTCATACACCCGAGTGCAGACAACATCTCCGGCTCTCATAGTCTGAAAAATAAACATTCCCATCCGACTGCTTAGACAATTTGCAATTGATATCCGACAGGCTTTCAACATCGCAACACATGTTTAATATTCACATACCAGATCACATCTTGTTCTCTGAATTCAAAGAACGCTGTCTTTCATTCATGCAAAACTTATTTAACTTAGCGAAAGCTGCAAAATATCAATTAGGAACTGCCAAGACAGACGGTGAGGGACTTGTTAACTGTAATTGGCCTAAATGTGAGCTGCGTGACTATAATGAATGTGAACATCCACTCATCGTCAATAATGAATAGGAGTCAACAACATCGATATATTCATTTAGCTGTAATACTCAGTGTTGTACTTACGAGAATCATCTGGCCATCATTGGTCAGTTCTCGTGTCCATGATGTCTCAGGCCCCTCCCCCTTCTGTAGCGTCTGCTCGCAAGAGATTTTACAGTCCGTTTCCCATTTCGGAAAACTCTGAGGAGAAATTAAATAGGTTATTATTAGTGTTTGTGTCTATAAAAAGGTAAAGTTTGAGAAGTGAAAGAATAGTATAAGAAAATAATAACAATACTACATTTTTATGATTCTTTTTATAATAGGAAACTTTTTAAATAGTGCAAATAATACACCATCTGGCCACAACAGTCACTGTTTGTATTTAGAAGCTAATGGTTAATGTCCGCGTGAACCGGAAGTTGCTGAGACTTTTATTTCAGTGTGTTGACGTACTGAAATATAACGAAATATTGAGAAGCGCGCGAGGCTTTCTTTTGCGCATCATTCCCTTAAACGTAAACCAACCCTAAATCGCAAATTAATGGTAAGAGAGCTTTGGAAACCCAGGTTGACGTCAACAGAAGGACTGCCACTCCTAACATGGAAGAAATGTTAAAGATTACCAGAAAACTGGCACAGATTAAGTATTCGACTTAAGAAGAACAGTGTGAGCTAGCAAAATAAACATTGTAATTTTATTTCAAGCAATCTTTAGGAGACTAGCCCTTTGTCGCAGGGATTAATAGTGTCTGGTATCGCATTACAAGTAATGCAAAAATGTAATCAGATTACTTTTTATGTAACTTGTAAAATAACGAGTTACTTTTAAAAACGTCGAGCCATTTACATTGTTTTTACATTTATTTAATGATGTTTTCCTATCCCTTTGTTAAGAGAAATTTCATAAAATGCAGACGTGTTGTTGTATATGATGTAGAAACATGCTACTTACTGTATTTCTAGCTTAAATGTGAATATGTTTTTACAAAAATAAAAAATAAAAATAAACAGTTAAAAAGAAACACCCATACACACTCATACACAACAGCCAATTTATTTTATTTAATTCACTTATAGCACGTCTTTGGATTGTGGGAGAAACTGAGGACTTGGAGGAAACCCACGCCAAAACACAAATGCCAACTGGCCCTGCCGGGATTTGAACCAGTGACCTTCTAGCTGTGAGGCGACAGTGCTGTCCACTGAGCCACCATGCTGCCAAATACATTTTACATGAAAAAAGTACCATAACGTATTAATTTCCTAAAACATTAACTAAGTAACATATTTAGTAATTTTTGTAAAGAATTAACAAAAGATTGCAACACTTTACCCCAACACTGACTATTAATATGCTACAGATGTGTTTATTTTTACCCAAACCAATGTAGTTTGTATGTTTTTTCAGTTCTTATTTAACAATGTTTGAAGACGTATCCCATGACCCTATTCCCGAATAGCAACCAGAAGATTAACCTATCTAGATCAAGCATCAATTAAGCTTAACCTCAGCATTTAAAGCCAAAAATGCACCTCTGAATAGAAATTAACTTTGTGACATGGCATTAAGGTCATCAAAACATTGTCTTTATGAATGCAAAATGTTATCAGGGCTAAAAGTGGTCCGACACAATATTTGAGTACTCTTTTTGGCTAGAGAGAGTACATTATTCCTGCTGTATGCTTATGTGCACTTTTAGACATTTTATTATATTTTTGCGGTAATTTACTGTTGCCAGTTACAGCAACTGATAGTAACTTACATGTAAATATGTTTTACATTAGCAGGGCCCTATAGTGCAATTTCATTTTACTGTAAAATAGCTTTACCACAACTTCTTTTTATGGTAAAATCCCCTTTAAGAGATTTTAATTTTACAGTGTGGCAATTTTTACAGTACTTTTACTGTAATTTATTTACGTTTTACACTAGCAGTACAAAACCTTTATTTTTAGTATTTTCTGTTGAATTAAATAAATTCTAAACATAGATTTTCATCAACTGTCTCATAATTTTCTTCAATTACAGTAGCAGTACTTGATTACTTTCATTACAGTAGAATACCGCAAATTTATAATACTTAATAGCTACTGTAAAAGTTTTAAAATGAGCCACAATCCAGTGCATATTACAGTAGTAAACTGTAAAAAATGAATGTAGTATTTTACTGGGTGTTTTTGCAGTAAATAACTGTAGAATTGCAGCAAAGTCTAACAGAGGAATGCAATTTACAGAGATAAATTATAATATTAAAATGTATTATATAATTCTAATAGAAATATTTAATATTCTAAAGTTCTGAATGCTGAATTAATAGAGAGAATTTGTGGCGTACTGTGCATGGTCGTCCATCCACCGTAGTCTCATTGAAGGACTCGCCCACCGTGAAGGACACATGAGTGGTCCGAACGCTGGTGGAGGTCTGAACAGACAGGCTCTCCCCCTGCTGTGAGATCTCAACTGCTGGTTTGGAAGCTGCTGCAACTGCAATCTTCCTAAGAAAGACATTTACACCTGTAGAACACACATGTACACATGAAATTAAAAGCTCATTCATCATGATCAACAATCAAAGCAACTTTTCCCTCGCTCAGTTTCCTGTTCTTAATGAGCGTGTCCAGTCTGCACTGGAATGCTTTACAATTTAAACTGCAGTCACACATTTATGCAATCATAAAACACCCAGGGAAATGTAAGCCTTTAAACTATTAAGCCAAGACAGTGAACTCACTGTCCCGTTTGTTTCAATTAGGGGCGCCAGCAAACTTGATCTAAGTGAACTTGCCCTGGAGTGAATAATTGGGGTCGAGGGACGGTGTGTCTGCAGAGCCTAGCGGCTGGCCGAGGGGCCCTGTATTAGGGTCTGTGAGTCTAATCACAATCCCACGAGGAAATGAAGCAGAACTTTTTTCCATGCAGCTTCCCATTGATGTTTCTTTTAAATTATATATAAATAAAGATCCTGACATCACATGCAGTCATTCAGGATGTTCATGGCTTAATTTTCTTGTCAGATGATAAAAAATTTAAAGTTTAATTAATTTTTAAAAATAAATATATAGCTAATAAACAGTTTTTTTGTCCCAGATTTAAAAAAAAAAAGATTTCTTTTAACAATCTAAAGCAAACTTCTTCTTTTTTAAAGACTCACAACAAACAGAGAAAAAAATAATTCATTGAATTGACTGAACACTTTTTGGGTGAGTGGTTGCAAATATTGGCTTAATTCAAACAAACAAATGAAGTTGAACATGACAATTTAATTTGTTTGCTTAAATTCAGCACTTATAAACTGTTTGCAACGATTAAGAAATGATTAAATCTAATGAATAATTTGGTTTCCAGTGTATGAAAATAACTTTATCATTTGCAATTTCTCATCTAATAATGTAAGACAACTTTTTGAATATCCTAAATTTAAGTAGCAGAATAATTCATAAATAAATGGGTTTGAAAATTAGATATAATGACGATTCTTTAAGACTCACCGAGCGCTTTCAAAAGCTCCTCGAAGTTTTCGGAGCTTTTCATTTTCCAGGATCCAGAAAAGTCCGCGAATGTTTTCTCCGTGTTAGATTCCATGTTTCTGCGTGTCTTTCTTTCACTCTGCTGCTCTCTCCCTCTCTGTCTCACTTTCTTTCTCCTCTCTCATCCGCCGGTGTTCAGCGATCTTTCTCTCTCTCAGTCTGTTTGTGCGCTGTTGAGTTCTCCACCAATCCGGAGCGTTTGCGCCTGTGCTCGGTTTTAATGGGCGGCCGCTGCTGCTTCCAGTAAAAATCCATGGAGACCTCAGTTTGCCCCACCATTTGCTTTGAGCAATCGGGTCATTCTGGTAATTCCTTCAATTAGCCTACACCCAAATACATGTTATTTGTCATTTTGAAGGCGCTTTTCTCCAAAGCCACTTAATGTGTGCATGCTTTAACACATCACTTCTTTAGGTAAACAGCCATTTTACCATTGTTGAATCCATTCAGCCGTTTGCCGGGAGCAGTTTTTGTTTAGCTTAGTATGAACCATTCATATTCGTGTTATGTTATGAATTGGCCACCAATTAACCTCTGCATTTAAAGCTAAAAAATGAGCTTTTAATAGAAACTAACTTGTGGACATAGCATAAAGGTTGACAAAACTTTGCATTTTTTAATGTAGACCATAATCAAGGCTAGAAGTAGTCCGACACTGTAAAAACAATGTTAAATTAACAAATTTAACATGTAAAAATTAACAGTTTTCCGTTTTTTTTGTGATTTTATTTTACTTTTATCATTGATAATGATGAAAAACTGACTTTTATTAAAAAATGTTATCAGTTTAAATTGATAAATTGTCTCTGTTGGTGTTGTTTACGGTACAAAAACCTACTGCCAGTAGATTTCTCTATTATTTCCATATATATTAATACATATTGTTGTAGGCGCTTTTCTCTGAAGCCACTTAATGTGTGCTAACATAAAGGTAACAATTCACTTTATTGGAAATAGGTTAGAGTTAAACAGTTGAGTTTTACCATTGTTGAATACATTCAGTCGTTTGGTGAGAGCAGTTTTAGCTTAGTTATGTTATGAATTGGCCACCAATTAAGCTTAACCTCTGCATTTTAGGCCAAAAACTGAGCTTTTAATAGCAATAACTTGTGGACATGGCATAAAGGTTGTCAGAACAACGCCTTTATGAATGCAGACCATAATCAAGGCTAAAAGTAGTCCGACACAATATTTGAGTTAACTTTTTTTGGCTACATTGTAAAAGCAATATCTGTATATTAACAGTTTTCCTTATTTTGTGATTTATATTTTTATTGTATTTACTTTTAACCTTAAAAAGGTTGAAAAAGTGACTTTTATTAACATTTTTAATAATTTAAAGTGATATATAGTCTGGGTTGGTGTTGTATAATATGATACAAAAGCCTCGTAATAAACTGCCAGTGAGTTTTCTGTCAATTTACAGACTTATTTCTCTAGATATAATCTATATATTAATATATTTTATAGTTGTAGGCTCTTTTCTCCAAAACAACTTAGGGTGTGGCTTTTTGAATTTATTCAGCTGTTTGGTGGGAGCACTTTTAGCTTAGCTCAGCTTAGCATAAATCATGTATTAGACAATTAGCCTCAAAAATGTCAAAATTTTGTTAATTAACCCATTTAAAGATTTACTTTAGTAACATTGCTTACTAAGATCGAAAGAAAAGGAAAAGTTGCAATAACAATATGAACTATACTCTCATTCTGACTGATAGTCAAGCGACTTTAGCTACAGCAAGTGCAATGATATTACGCTGTGCCTGAAAATAATCCCCAGGTAACCAACACAATCTCACGGCAATTCGTAACTTTTTCATTTAGTGGCTAATTCGTATGAATTCGTACGATCTAATTCGTACAATTTAGTACGATTTGCTTATCCCCCAATGACGGTTGGGGTTAGGGGTGGGGTCAGGTGCCACGCCTCCTTTTTAAAATCGTACCATTTCGTACGACTGAACTCGTACGAATTCGTACGAAAATAATCCCCAGGTAACTAGGTAGCAGCGCTGCATAATATCATTGCGCCTGCTTCAGTCATGGAACGGCAGCATAGTTTGTTGATAATTATGCAGAAATAAGACAGAATTCCTACAAGTTCCAACTAAAATAGAAACTCCTCATTTTCAAGATGCTAATGGTCTAATCTGATTTAATGATTTATGCTAAGCTAAGCTAAAAGTACACCCGCTAGGCCTTAAGTTCAGCTGAATAGATTAAAAAATTATAAAACTCAACTGTTTAACTGTGTAGGGCAGATATAAAATATATATAAATATAATAGAATATATAAATATATATATATATATAAAAAAACAAGTGGAGTGTTACTTCTTGCCATGGGATCTCAATTCAAACATCTACAGTGTGCCATGTTTAAAAAATGTTAAGACTTATTTTATTAGTCTTGTAGGCTATAGTGACCTGGAAAGCATTCCAGTATGTTTTTGTCAAACACTGAGCTTTTGTTTAAAAATTCAAATGGTTTTAAATGCAAGGAAACCTCTATATTATTCGTATTCCTTTCTCTCATACAAACATGCCAACAAAGACATCTCATGCTGGGCTTTGTTAGTATTCAAGCACAACAGTCAGCCATTGTCAGTCAATCATATCACAGCTACAAATCTCGGCTGTCTTCTGTTTCTTGCTGAGCGCTGCTGTCTGTGTCCTAACAAGACCCTCAATTTCCACTAAAGATTTGAACACATTTAAATCGACCGTGACTTGTTAAGACTAACAGTATTTATGTATCAAAAGGATAATATAATACAAATTAAGTTGCTTATGACAATGAAATTATAAAAAGTGTATAATTACATTTAGAAATAAATGAGAAACTGCTGGTAATTTCCTCTGAGATGTAGCTGGCTTTCTTTAACTGATGACTAAAGGAGATTTTTAGCTGAAACTCTGGTCCTTCGGTAATCAAAAATGCAAGTCTATAGCTACTGTCACTTTGAGAGTCAAAAATACACACAGAGGCAGAGGTGTAATTTTCACTGAGAACTTGTTGGATTTATTTATAATTAACTTTTCGCATGTGTCTATCTGCAATCAATAGGTCTATAAAAAACATAGATATACTTGGTTGATGTCTTTGATCAACGTCCAGGACAAGTGATTTACATCAAGTAAAGTGGTTAGTTTGACAGTGTACATTGTTTAACCTTACATTTTGTTCACATACAAAACATTAATGGTGAATATTTTTATTTATACATTTATTACACGATTCACTCAAGTCTTTACAACAAGTCCTTATTAACAACAAATTACACTGCAAAAAATGCTTTTCTTGCTTAGATTTTTTGTCTTGTTTCTATTCTAAATATCTAAAATTTCTTATATCAAGAAGCATTTTTTAGACAAGCAAAACATATTGCCTTGTTTTGAGAAATATTATGCCAATATTAAGTCAGTTTTTCCTTAAAACAAGCAAAATAATCTGCCAATGGGGTAAGCAAATTAATCTTGTTTTTTCTTTTGACGTAAGATTATTTTGCTTGTTTTAAGGAAAAACTGACTTAATATTGGCATAATATTTCTCAAAACAAGGCAATTTGTTTTGCTTGTTAAGAAAATTCTTCTTGATTTAGGAACTTTTAGATATTTGGACTAGAAACAAGACAAAAAATGTAAGTAAAAAAAGCATTTTTTGCAGTGTAGGCTTATACTTTTTGACACATAGTTTTGTGGCCTATAATTCCTTTTAGCTTTATACACTAAATTTTTTTTTATATTCAGCTTAATTGTTTTTATATCACCTAGTATCTAAATGTAAACCAAACCACGACAGACCAAAGTTGCACCTCTGCTTATAGACAAAAAAACAACAAAATCTTTGGCTTCTGTTGATACATTGAGGTCTTGTTAAGTGAAACAGTCAGTCTGTGCGTGAAGTTGACATCATTTACAACAACAGTGACTTTAAACCGCACCCTTGGCAAATGGATCTGATGCACTGATCTATCTGGAAAGTTCTCTATATTAGATCAGTGACCTGATATGGTTCCAGAGTTCTCTTGTATCATAATGACGTACATTCGCATAAACTCACGTGGGAAGTAATGCTGTATGCTTACATTTTTTTTTATATGGCACAGGTTGCATCATGGTTAAATGAAGTATGAAACGGAAGTTAAGATTGTCCATTTTACCGTTTCATGAGATGCATCCAATTGAAATAGTTTCTGGAGTGAGAAAAAATGTAGAGGGGAACATGATTTCATAATTTGGCAACCAATTGTATCACTGGAAGATGGAGGAAGATTTGAATTGCCAGTGGAGGATTACTGTTCACCAGAATCCCTATCGGCACGACCCAACAAGAATGAGGAGATAGATTTTATAGATGAATCCTATCACATTGGTCGAACCACTGCCTCCCACTAAGGCAGTGCAGAAACTACCCTAAAAGATTGATGGCCCTGCCTTAAAGGACTATAATCCCACCTTAAAGGATCTGATAGCTCCACCCTAAAGGACTTATAGTCCCACCCTATATGACTCATAGTGCCACCCTAAATGTCAGATATAGTCCCAAACCCAAAAGACCCATCCTAAAGGACTGATAACCCCACCCTAAAGGACTAAAAGTCCCGCCCTAAATGACTGATAGTCCCAAACCTAAAAGGACTGACAACCCTGCCCTTATGTACTTATAGTCCCGCCCTGAATGGCTGATAGTCCCAAACTTAAAAGACTAATGGCCTGTCCTAAAGGACTGATAGCTCCTTCCCAAAGGACTGATAGCCCCGCCCTAAAGGACTTATTGTCCCGCCCTAAATGGCTGATAGCAAACCCTAAAGGGCTGACAGTCCCGCCCTAAATGACTGATAACCTAAAGGACTGGTGACCCATCCTAAAGTACTGATAGCTCCACCCTAAATGACTGATAGTTCCACCTTAACTGACTGATATAGTCCTAAACCCTAAAAAACAGTCCTAAAGTACTGATGGCTCCACCGTAAAGGACTGAAAGTCTCGACCTAAAGCACTCATAATTCAGGCCTAAATGACTGATAGTCCCAAACCCAAAAAACCCATCCTAAAGGACTGATAACCCCAGCCTAAAGGTCTGATAGCCCTGAAATGGCTGATAGCACACCCTAAAGGAATTATATTCTCGCCCTAAATGACTGATAGTCCCAAACCCAAAAGACTGATGGCCTATCCTAAAGGACAGATAGCTCCTTCCTAAAGGACTGATAGCCCCACCCTAATTGACTGATAGCCCCGCCCTAAAGAACTTATAATCTCGCCCTAAATGGCTGATAGCACACCCTAAAGGGCTGATAATCTAAAAGACTAGTTGCCCATTCTTTGATAGCTCCGCCCTAAAGGACTCATAGTTTGGCCCTAAATGACCAATATAGTCCCAAAACTAAAAAACTCGTCCTAAAAGACTGATAACCCCACCCAAAAGGACTGATAGTCCCGCCCTAAATGGCTGATAGTACACCATAAAGGAATGATAGTTCCATCTTAAAGGACTCATATTCCCACCTTAAAGGACAGATAGCCCCACCCTAAGGGACTGATCCGATTGTTAAGTGGTGACGTAGGTAATACTGTTTCCGGGTCCAAGCCGCTATTCATTTGAGTGGAGAAATCATTCGTTTATGATCACGTTGTATTACTATCACACATTAAAGGTAATTTTATATAAAGTCATAGTGTACACAACAATCTCTGGGTTTGCTACATAACAAATACCAAAAATTTAACAATTCATAATAAAAGAATCACTTTCTGGCCATCGGATATTAGGCATGAACATATATATTGCGATCGTGATTTCCGAAAGTATTTTTTCACTTTGTAAACGTTTATTATTACCATTTCATGAGTCTACCCATTCAGTTGAATGGAGCGCTTGGACCCGGAAGCCGCTTCGCATGACGTCAAACTTAACAAGCGGATAGCATGCCCGTAAAGGACTAATTGTCCCATCCTAAAAGACTAACAACCCCACCCTAAAGGGACTCATTATCCCACCCTAAAAGACTGATAGCCAACCCTAGATTGTCTTCCATTAGACTAGAAATGAAAAACATTCAGGGAAAATTCTGGTTTTTGATTCAAGATCATGGGGGCAAATGAATTTGTAAGTTTGTACATTACATTCAATGAGCTTCATCTTTAAATTTCTAACAGAAGACAGAATTGCTTTTCTTATTCACATTTATCCACATGAGTTTCATCACCACGTCAGCATGCCCTTAATAAAAGGTAAGGCCATTATTATCATTAGTTGTCTTTAATCAGCTCCATTCATTTTCTTCAAACAAGCTCAATCATTCTCTCAATCTCTCCCTTTGCTCTAATCTGCCTCACTTCATCTCGTTCTGTTCCTTTTGTGCACGTCTCCACATTCCTCATACAAATGGCGTGAAAGAAGCGGCGAGGAGACGAGAAGCAAATGGAGCGTCTGAGTGGCCAAAAGGGAGCCAGGGAGGAGAGAAAGAATGAGGCCGAGCGTGTAAACTGAAACCACATCCTCTTCTCCAAATGCTCAGAGGTAATTACCAGCCGATTCCTGAGTTGCTCCCCACCCGTCTCTTTTCTCTCCCTTTACCCCCAGATCTAACCCCCCTACCAAGAACATTTCAACAAGTCTGGATAAGAAATGATATCCCTGGAAATGGAACAGAGGAAAAGCGGAATGGGAAAACGAGTGAGCGAGAGAGAAGAGAAGAAACTGTGTATTTTCAGCCAGAATGGAGAGAGTGGCAAAAGTTCAAGCGGTTTCCTCGCTCTCCCTTTGAATGCTTCCCCTAAAAGCACATCAGCAAGTCTTTCTTTGAAGGGGACGACTCAATAAAGCTACTTGAATTTGAATGAGAAAACAATCCTGATCCCACACTCACCGACTCCTGACCCTATTATCTAGGAGACGATGCAGAACTCATGTATGAAAGTGAAAGGAGGAGGAATTTGTCTACATAAAAAGTCAATTATTTAAGTCTGTGAGGACAGCCACTACAAACCTAAGTGCATTTACTGGGTAGTAACTGATTACATGTAATCTGAATTGTGTTATCAGGTTTAAAGAACACTCCGCTTTTTGGAAATAGGCTCGTTTTACAACTTCCCTAGAGCTTAACAGTTGAGTTTTACAACTTTTTTAAATCCATTCAGCCAGTCTCTGGGTCTAGCGGGATCACTTTAAGCTTAGCTTAGCTTGAAAATCATTGAAGAATGAAACTGAGCAATGAAATTCAAATCTAAACTCAAGTGTAATCTAAACTTAATCAAATAAATAGTTTGATTACATTAAGCAAAACGTGTCATCTAGATATAGACTACATTTTCTTAGGCTGTACTCACATTATGTACAGTTGACTTGAACCGATCCAAAGCACGCTTGTCCCCCCTCCCGTCTCCCCCGATGGACCGCACTCACATTACATTCGGGCCTGGGCACGATTACGTCATCGATGCTGCGCTGCTCAGTAAGCGCTCTCGCTCAGCACAGTGGAGATTTCTTTAGTTATATCGTTTAAGTCAATTGATATGCAGTGACACGCTGTCAAATATTGCGCAGAACAGATCTGCCACTTTTGACGCTCATAAACAATCATAAAGTGCACGTGCTGCAGGTATTAGGAGGTTTGCTGAAAGTGCAGCTGTCGTGCAGTGAGGGGTTTGTGTCTTTAATGATCTATGACAGTTTGCGTTAATTGAACAGTAAGAATGATTAAATAATGCATATTAAAAGTCACGTCTCACTTTCAGTTCCGGGCTCGGGCGTGAGAAAGTCCAAGTGAACCGCGCTCAGGCACACCTCTTCCAACCAGGCCAGGGCCAGCCAAGTGAACCGTGCCTGAGCCCGATTCAGAGCACTCACACTTCTCAAAAGATCCAGGAAACGGGCCTGGGCACTGTCCGGATAGCATAGTTTGAGCGCGGCCTTAGTTTTCCACCAAGGACTGTCCAAACCTTTCATAATACGACCTCCATGAAAACCAAGCAGGCAGCATCACACATTTCTCTGGCCCACAAAATCAGCTTTTGCTTGACCCACATGCAGGAGTGTACATGACTGGACCAAGTCTGTCTTCCAGACAAGGGCCAAACAAGGACCATATCAAAGTCCCTTTTAAGGCAAGTCATTTCACTCGGCGGCCACCTTTGAAACCCCTCTCGGGCAGTATGCTCTGAATGGGGAAACATCAAATTCTTCAAAACTGCTTGCCAAGCTTAGCATTAAATTTCAAATTAGGAGTCACTGATAAAATTAAACAACACCAGTACTAAAAGGCGGGCTTTATTCGCCATATAGCGGTCAATGATTGGCTCCTGTGCTAGTAGGCAGAGCTTTATTCGCCATTTTGACGTTACACTTTTTCCCATTATAAAAATTATGAGTGATATGTTTTATATATTCTATAATCTTTGACCATATCTGGGCCAAGTCTCAGCCAAGTTAATTAACCATAACTGGACCGGAACATGGACCAGGTATGTTGGAGTGTCAAGACTGCAATGAAATTGATAAACCCATGAAGAATTGCGCTTTAGGTGCACTATGGGAGTACTTTTTCTCGAAGTGACATGATTAGATTTTTTCCTTTACTTAAAAATAATTTAAATGTATTTTAAATGTGGGTCAAGATAGGCTAAACTTACGTGGCTCACACATACATTTTTAATATCTGGGCCAAATACTACATTTCACATTTGGCCAAAGTTTTGTGTGCTGCCTTAAAGACGGTGTAACTTGTGTAATGGTCTTTCATAATAAGCCAGAACACATACAACATTTCAGTCTACAAATCAGTTGTCATGATTTAGTCATTTTCTTTTCGGCTTAGTCCTTTTATTAATCAGGGGTCGCCACAGCAGAATGAACCACCAAATCCAGCATATGTTTTATGCAGCAGATGCCCTTCCAGCTGCAACCCATCACTGGGAAACACCCATACACACTCATTCACACACATACACTATTGACAATTTAGCTTACCCCACCTATACCACATCTTTGGACTGTGGGGAGAACCAGAGCACGCAGAGGAAACTCACGCTAACACAGGGAGATCATACAAACTCCACACAGAAATGGCAACTGACCCAGCTGAGCCGAGGCTCGAACCAGTGACCAGTGCTACCCACTGCACCACCGTGCAGCCAAAACAATTGTGATTATTATTATTTCTTTCATTTAATTCAATTCAGCTTTATTTGTGTAGCGTTTTTACAATGTAGATTGTGTCAAAGCAGCTTCACATAAATGGTCATAGTAACTGGATCAGGGTAGTTCAGTTTTTAGTGTTTAAGTTCAGTTCAGTTTAGCTCAGTTCAGTGTGGTTTGAAGTCATTATTGAGAGTCCAAACACTGAAGAGCAAATTCATCGATGAGTAGCTTTTCAGATCATGAACCATGCAAGCCAGTGGCGACAGCGGAGAGGGAAAAAAAACTTCACCAATAGGAGAGTGAAGAAAGAAAACCTTGAGAGAACCCATTTAGCATCTATTCACAGTATTTTCAGCTATAACAATAGATTTTTATATTTTTAAATTAAATTTGTAAGGTCTGGTCTTACAAATATCAAGATTTACATCCAAAAATAGCTGTTGACTTTCCCAGAGATGGGTTGCGGCTGGAAGGGCATCTGCTGCATAAAAACTTGCTGGATAAGTTGGCGGTTCATTCCGCTGTGGCGACCCCGGATTAATAGAGACTAAGCCGACAAGAAAATGAATGGCTGTTGACCTCTCATGTACTAGCAATCTTACTGTTAAGAGGGTTAGCTATTTATAATAATCCTGTTTAATTCTACCCCTTAGATCAGGGGTGCCCAAACTTTTTCTTATAAAGGGTTAAAAAACAGACTTGATTGAGGCTAGTGAACCGGAGGTAAATATAGTTGGCATGGGTAATTTCCTAATGTATTTAATAATATTTAAAAATAACTAGAAAGTACTGCTTTATAATAACTAATACAGCATTTTTTTTTGACATATTATATAATAAACTTATTACAGTAAAAACAAATACAGTCTCATTTATAACAGAATTACACTATATTTTGCCTTGATTTGCTCACCGGGGTCTTCTGCATAGTCCTCTTTCCGTCAAGTCGAGTGACATTTACTGTACATTTTTTAAAAATCTGATTCTTTTACAACATTTAATTGAAACGTTTCATTTCAGTTAGCTTTTTTGTAGATCAGCAATAAAACAAACAAGAAAGGTAATGACGTTAAAAAAGATGATCTCTTCTAAAGGCATTCAACCCCAACCCTCTCCATCCTTCTCACTCTCTTCTGAGAGATGGTGGGTCAAATTAAAGGTTACAATGGGACAACTTTGGCCCGTGGGCCCTAGTGTGGGCATCTCTGGCTTAAGTTAATCAACACAGCGTATTTTGTCACCATGAATTTACGAAGTAGCAAATCCTTCATTTTAAATATATATTTGGCGCCACCTAGAGTTCCCGCGCTCACTTCAGGAACTGTCCGCTCAACAGTTCGCATTTCCAGTCGAGCACTTTTAACGGAAACACCAATCCAACATGGCGAACCACCTTCGATTCGTCTCTCGGACTGTCATGGTGCAAAACGGCAATGTCGACTTAGCCTACGGATTTCTGAACAGGTAAGAATCGGATGTCTAGAGACTTTGAGATCTCTACATAAGAAATACCGTTGTAAATCCTTTAGTTAACGCTACTTAATATAATTATCGATTTGACAATTTCAGTTATGTACGTTACATCTACTAAGTTACTCATGCTCAGATGTCAGTAGATCATTCAGTTAACTTAGTTAAACATCACACTAGATTTTAAAGGAAACAAAAGTAATTCCTGTGTACCAATTAGTAACTATATTTAATATTTATAGTGATATGACGCTTAACAGGTAAGTGGTTAAAAGGTTAAATGTAATAGCTATTACCTGGTCAGTTTTGTTACATAACGTTGCTGTGTTATAATTATACACATCCTAATGTTAGCTATAATTATACACATCCTAATGTTAGCATTATATTATCTTAATGTTTTTTTTTCATGACTTTTACTATGTTTAATACTTAATTAGGCTTAATTTATAGCATTTCATAATAATAATGCATCATAATATATCATTTTTGTACATATTTTATATCATTTTTTCAGTTTTATGTTACGTTAAGTTTCATTTATTTTGAATATATAATATTAGCCTTTTAACAGATTTCAATCATATCTAGTCACTTTTTCTAATTGTCATTTAGCTGGAGATGTTCCTTCTAATATATATATATATATATATATATATATATATATATATATATATATGTGTGTGTGTGTGTGTATGTGTGTGGTGTGTGTGTGTGTGTGTGTGTGTGTGTGTGTGTGTGTGTGTGTGTGTGTGTGTTAGCTTTATTTCAATGCTCAAAATGTGCTAATAAATGAATCTTAACTAAAACGTTACCACAGCACAAACACAGAAATGCAAACTGCACAAATATGACAGTAACAACAACTTGAGGTAAATAAAATTTAAGAAATGGTTCAATATAACGAGACTATTTTTATAAATAACTGAGGATAAGCTGTAGATAATGAAAACAAAAAGTGCAATTAATCTTCTGTCTTTGAAAGAATAGTAGAAATTACAGGTAAAAAAAAGCTAGCCTCTTTTATTTATTTTATTATAATTAGTTATTTATACATTTCTGTACATATTTAGTTATTTACACATTATACAGAGTGATTCAAAAAGAATACCACAACCTTGAAAATCTGTATTTAAGCAAAGAAACATGATGGAACCGTCAATCAATGTGAAGAGTACCTAACAAAGTTTTTTTCCAGTAGAAAACAAGTTCATAGATGTTCAATATGACCCCAGACAGACACTAGAGTGACATCAACCTGATACTCGATCTCATCCCACACTCTCTGTAGCATCTCGGGCGCAACAGTTTGGATAGCTGCAGTTATTCCTTCTTTTAGTTCCTCAATGTTAGCAGGTAGAGGTGGTCAAAACACCATATCTTCTACGTACCCCCATAAAAAAAATTCACAAGGGGTGAGGTCAGGGCTTCTTGGAGGCCAGTGATGATGAAGTGCTCTGTCACGAGCTGCCTGGCAATCAATTCATTGCTTTTGGGTACTTTTCGTTCAAATAGGCACGGACAGATAGGTGCCAATGGGGTGGTGCCCAATTCTGCTGGAATATGAATTGACGTGCTCCTCCTTTTTTCTTTGAGTTGAGGGAATAGACAATTCTGCAACATTTCCAGATAGGTTTGCCCAGTCACAGTTGCACCTTCGAATAAGCAACCAAATACAACTTCAAAACTTCCTTAAATCGACGACTGAAAGAGCTTAGCTCTTCTTTTCCTCTTTGCAGAGTTCTCAATTTTCCAAGTTGTGGTATTTTTTTAAATCACCTTGTTGTTGTACATATACTATTCGTTCAATTGTAAATAAATAAAGAAAAAAAGAAATGGCTTAAGTGAAAAAGACAATAGTTTCAACAGAGGGTGCAGTTGAGTAAGTTGTGGTCTCACACCCAACATTGACTCCTTTAAAACTCTAGCAATGTTTTAAAACAAACCCCTTGTTTCCAAATGATAACAGCAAAACACTGCACATTTACACACTGTAATAAATGCAGGGTTTCACATAATTCATTCATGTTGTCCAAACACAAAACAATTTAGTTAACTAACCAAACGTAAGTGGATCCAACATAAAACAGTTAAGTTGTCCAAACAAAATCTCAAAAATTGTGTTTCAGCTCCTTCTAAATAAGTAGTTTAATCAAGCATCAAAAAAAAAAAAAAACACACGCATAGGTTTGCGATTGACATTGGTGGGTACGAGTGAATCAAACAACAACAACCCCAATCTGTAGACATGCACTTTTATTTATTTAACTGCTATTAAAATATATCAATTATTAATCCTTTCTTCATACAGTTTATTAAGTTTTAGGCCAGCAGCCAAGCGGGGATCAGGTGGTTTGAAATACCAGAAGTTGGATTATTATTATCATTTTTTAAATTTTCCTTATTCAAATGGCCAAAGTTGGATGTTTTGGCCAGTTTGTTATTTGTCTACGGACTTCAGTGTTTAATTTAAGCAAGTTTTAACAGATTTCTAAAAACAAAAACAAAAAAGTAATGATAGATTTGTTTTTTAAAAATAAGTATCTTTTCATATTTGTTATTCAAAATTGTCATTATTTATAAAACTGTGATATAAAACTTACAGATTAAATGCACATTTGTAAATAAACACGTAAAATAGTATGATAATCAGTTTAACAATGTTTTTTTTTTTTTGGTATTTTTTGGTACTTAAAAAATTGATTGTTATGATAACCATCCAACAAGATAACCCAGCAAATATTAGTTCTTAAAATGTCACTAAAATGCAATTATGCATAAACAGAAAATCAGACAAATAACTGCAAAAAGTTTTCAGAAAAAAAACCCCTCTTCCAGTAAGCTGGCTATGGGCCTGATAGTGTAATGTTAAAAAATATTTATTAACTGATAAAGAGAGAGTTTAATAAAGATTTTCGTTAATTTTAGCCATAGTGCAAACGAAACATATCTCCTATATCAGTATTACGCCTATTCACAGGCTGTATTTTTTTTCTGAAATTGTTTCAACTGAAATTGGACATGCTACTCTGAGAGATTAGGAGAACTAGCGGGATCAAATACTTTACCTGTTTATTCTGTAGTTTCCAAGGGCATATTATTCACAGCCTATATCAGTTTGCTATAACAACAGACTGTGCATTAAAGTAAGAGAAAACGCAAGCATTATAGCTCTTATCGTGATGGACTCATTCAGTAGTGAACTTGTGTTTATGTGACTTACACTTTCGTTGAAAAAAAAAAAAAAATTGTTGAAAAGCATTTTGTTAACTTTTTTTTTTTTTTGCTGCCACCATCCTCACTCATCCTCACACTTGTGCACCTTATTCTTGCACAGGAAATAAACAATCCACTGCATTTGGCTTTTATCTGCTTTTATCTGAAGGCAGCCACAGCCTCTCACGTGATAGCAGGGAAAGGCACAGCCAATCAAAATGTCCATATGTGTTTTGGGGCGGGAGGACTCGAGGAGAGAACGGGATTTAACCTGCATGTCTATTGATTGTGATTTATTTATTTATTTATTTTTTAAGTGGATTAAATTATTGGTGGGGACACATGACCTCTGTCCACCCTAAATCTACGCCGCGGTATGTGTGTGTGTGTGTGTGTGTGTGTGTGTGTGTGTGTATAAATATATATATATATATATATATATATATATATATATATATATATATATATATATATATATATATATATAGCCCCCCTTTGAATTTTTTTTTTTTTTTTTTTGAGTGTAGGTATTGCAGTCGACTCATCTCATCATGCTCTTTTTCTCTTCATTTGCCTTCAGAGTTCTGTCCACTGATGGAATCATTGAATCTGTGAAGCGCAGGAGATATTTCGAGAAGCCCTGTCGCAAGCAAATCAGAAAGAACTATGAGAACTGTAAGCGAATCTACAACACCGAGATGTCCCGCAAGATTGGTTTCATAGCAAAGGCGCAAAGAGAAGACCCATGGCTTGGATGTTAAGGTGAAATAAACTGACTGTTGATGTTGGAACATGGAGGAGTCGTACGCTGTGATCTACCACTTGTGAACATGAACATTTAACCCATTTTCAGTTTGGATATTAAGATATTGTTGATTGAACATGTTGACTGCAAATTGTTTTGTATTGTTAATAATAAATAGCTGAAGAACGTTGTTTTTGTTGAAGATTAATTACAATTGATGTGTTTTATTGGATGTAGGAATTACAGGGTTCCCACAACTCATGGAGTTTCTGGAATTTCATGGGATTTTAAAAAGTCTATTCCAGATATTTAAAATCAGGGAGGTTTTTTTGTCCAAATCATTAAATATTATCAGGTATTTTTGTTTGTCAATTCAAAATCTACTTTTTTTTTCTACAGAGTTACATTCTTTACAATTTAAAACGGCATCTTTGGATATCTTTTCTGCTGGAGATATTGCTGGTCTAAAAAGCAACAAAAAAGTAAATAAAAAATCTTACATGTAACTTAGGAACGCTATTACAGAAAATTTTGGTGGTTTTAAAACCTTGACTTTTCCAAGTCGCGTTATACCTTGAAAACGGTAATCGTCCCATGCCTAATCACAATCGTACATCGATTGAGCACTTTTGTGTACACAAGTATAATCATTCATTCGGCTTGTCGGTTTAGTCCCTTTATAAATCCGGGGTCACCACAGCGGAACGAACCGCCAACTTATCCAGCAAGTTTTTACCCAGCAGATGCTCTTCCAGCCGCAACCCATCTCTGGGAAACATACACACATACACACACACACACACACACACACACTACGGACAACTTAGCCTACCCAATTCACCTGCACCACATGTCTTTGGTCATGTTCCGGAGGAAACCCACGCGAAGGCAGGGAGAACATGCAAACTCCACACAGGAACGCCAACTGAGCCGAGGTTCGAACCAGTGACCTTCTTGCTGTGAGGCGACAGCACTACCTACTGCTCCACTGCCTCGCCCAAGTATAATCATATTTGATAGAAAACAATGTTGATCACACTCAAAGTTAACTTGCTCAAGGTATTTGAAGATGCGTTAAACATTTGTGTCAGCTGTTCAAAATCTGAAGAAAGTCTGAGGCAATTAAAAAAAATGGCAAGCTCCTTTAAATTTTGCATCATGTTTTGCAAACAACTCAATTCTTAGGGGACAACTTAATTGTTTTATGTTATATATAAACTAATAAGCTAACTTAATTTCTTCATGTTGCTCAAACATTGTGGAAACCCATGGGTTGTGTGGAACCCAGCATTTTTTATCATGTGCTGTTAGGACTGCTCAACACAACAGCTGACTGGTTTTATAGGTCATTTATCAAAAATAGTTCTTTATTCTTTCAGCTTTTTAGTCACATTTCCATGAATCAGTAAGCAAATTATTAGCTTTAATCAGAATAAGACAATAATATGATTAAGGTGTTTACGCCAGTTGCTTTTTGAATATTCCTTTCATGAGCCCATTTTGAAAACTGAACTACACCGTTTTAATTTACTATGATCTTTTAGGTGTAGCTGCTTTGACACAATCTACATTGTTAAAGCGCTATACAAATAAAGCTGAATTGAATTGAATTGAATTTTACTTGTTATAGCACATAATGTGATGAACGTATTTGCGTCAACACGCTATCCACGTTTCCTCCGGAGTTTCATGTCATTTTGGGTGTTTCATTTCTATTTTGTTGACTTTAACTGCAGTTCGGCACTTTCACTTTTATTCAGGAACATTTCAAGCATGCCCCCATTACAAACCAGATGTTGGATGTAGGGTTGGGCCGATAGACGATGCCATAGTTTATCGCCGATGGCCTATAAACTTCACAATGTTGAGCTGGCATCGCGATCCATCACCCCGCCCCACATTAATATTGATTTATAACTTATTATTCGCATGTCATCTTAATAGCAATAACGGTCTTTTCATGTTACTTTTTTACTTTTACTTGAGTAAAAAAATCTGCACTTCACTTTTCACTTTTACTTGAGTATGCTAAATAAATAAATAAGTACATATAGCTGCTGCTTGCACGGCTGACAGCATCGTGAGGATTCAAGAGTTCACACTTAGCTGATGATTGATTATAAGCAAGTTTGGCATGCTGTCTCGGGAGAGAGCCCTGAGCTCGAAGGTTCTTGAGCCCTGGGCTCCCTCCCGTTTGAGGAAGAGAGGGGAGCCTTGAGCTCAGGTAGATCTCGACAACTCTCCCTTGATAAGAGCTGATGACTAAAAATTGAATGCTATTACAAGATATGCTGCGTTATAAGATTACCTGATATGCAAATTTAGATTTATCAATTTACTTGTTGTGCATGTTTTTGGAATGTGGGAGGAAACCGGAGGACCCGGGGAAAACCCACGCAAGCACGGGTAGAACATGCATACTACACACAGCAACAACCACCGGCCTGTTGAAGGACTAGAACCGGTGACGTTCTTGATGTGAGGCGACAGTACTAGTCACTGAGCCACCATGCTGCCCTATGGAGGGAAAGGTGAAAAGGTAGGGGTGGAAGGGGGGATTCTTCAAATCGAAGATGACTGTAGTGAAAAAACCCTGGCTCTTTATAGTGGGTTAGGAATGGCCTGATTGGTGGATCATGCATGCTAATGCAGAACCAGCCGTGTTCAATCATAATCACGTGCTCCTCTCGAAATTAGTTTATGAATAAACTTCACTTAAATGAAGGATTGTACAGCACCTCTCACACTTAAAATGTGTAGATTCAGTGGCAAACGCTGTTACCTGCAAACCCCATCCCGCAGACTTTACAGTGAATGGCTTTAATCATTTTCACAGCGGACTTGAAGCCACTGGAAGTCTTTAATCCACTCTTGTAAAAGTGTAAATGGTGGATTAACATTCAGCACATGATCACTAATGAGATGTGCCATTATTAGTAACTGTAGGTGTTTTCTGAAACATAATCTCTCAGTGTTCTTTTCATTCACCCATCTTTAGCGCTTCACATTTTCGCAGTTGTAGCTCCTGTCATCTGAAGGCAAAAGGCATTGTTGCACGGCTGATATTAACCAATCATTCGCTTTCAGTTCTAGAGCAGTGGGCCAATAAGAAGAGCACAAAGGCGGGGCAAGCATTGCAGGCTTTTTTTTTTTACTTCAGCAAGTTTATAACTGTTTATCTGTTCCTGAGCTCTGCGCTTGGCGTTTTTAGGTGCAAAGATGCATTCTGCATCTCCTAAATCCAAGCATGCGGTGAGGATTTTGCAGTGAAAACAGGTCGAATGGCAACAATTCATGCACCCTGCACAAATGCTTACAAATATTCGCAAAACAGTCAAGCCCTAGCCTCTTTTCTTGTTATTATTTCTTCATAATAATAAACTAAAGAACTTATCATGAATCACAATAAAAAGTACAGTGAACTTCCAAACGAAGTCTCGTCTCCTCCACCAGCTGTGGGAAAAAAACATTATAACAACACAGATTACTCTGCCTAGTCCCGCAGAAAAAAGTGATTGACAGGTGGTAATTTGTGTGTAACTTTATTTATAGTTTGGTTATGGGTAAAGCAAAGACCATGTGGGTCAGGTTGTGAAAACGGTCGGCTACAATTAATTAATTTGTTATAAATGAATTTATATTTAACAACAACCACCCCCACCTATGACGACGATGCCATCGTCCATCGCAGTGTTTCACATTATAAGATCGTACGATGCCAAATTGGTCAACATCGCCCAACCCTAATTGAATGCGAGTTTGAACTGCTGGAAGACTGTTGTTTTAATGGAGTTTGATATCGCATGCTGTGTATCTGTGGTCCTTCACTGACTCGGTAGTT
Organism: Danio rerio; assembly: GCF_052040795.2. Classification (NCBI taxonomy): domain Eukaryota; kingdom Metazoa; phylum Chordata; class Actinopteri; order Cypriniformes; family Danionidae; genus Danio; species Danio rerio. The sequence goes on along the minus strand of NC_141039.2, from coordinate 10,047,468 downwards.
GCAGAGAATAGTGTCAAACAGCCGTATGTGTATATAGACCAGTGTTTCTCAACTAGTGGGTCGTGGGAACATTTTTAGTGGGTCGCGGAGTGTGTGTTCAAAAAAACAACAAAAGTTTATTTTAACTTATTTTGCTTATACTGGACTTTTATTTTGAAATGCATGTGCGACAACCCTACCGTTTGACATGTGAAATTTCTTTTAACTATAGCAGCAAACATGTCGAAGCGCAAGTGCGACCCCGATTTGTCAAGTATAGATTTACACATTTTGATGACAAAAAAATACTTAAAGCCTCAGTGTGTTATTTGTAGTGAGACGACATTTAGAAACCAGACAACATGTTTTATTAACAGTTTAGTTTAGTTCATGGTAACTGAACCTTTCCTTACCCTAACCACTGTTTACAGCATTTGTCATTTTTACTTTATAATATTTCTATAATTTGATACATTTTGTTAAATGACAGCAATAAAATGTAATCTGTATTTTTGTATATAGCGCATTTGTGTATGGCCATACACCCAAAGCGCTTCACAATCATGAGGCGGGTCTCTCCACACCACCACCAGTGTGCAGAATCCACTTGGATGATGCGATGGCTGCCACAGGACAACGGCGCCAGTGCGCTCACCACACATCAGCTATTGGTGGAGTGTATAGACAGTGATAGAGCCAATTCGGTGAAAGGGGATGATTGGGAGGCCATGATCGTAAGGGCCGATAGAGGGACTTTGGCCAGGACACCAGGGTTACACCTCTGCTCTTTCACGAGAAGTGCCATGGGATTTTTAATGACCACAGAGAGTCAGAACCTCGGTTTAACGTCTCTTCCGAAAGATGGCGCCCACTGACAGTGTAGTGTCCCTTTCACTTTTACTGGGGCATTAGGACTCACTCAGACCACAGGTTGAGCGCCCCCTGCTGGCCTCACTAACACCACTTCCAACAGCAACCTAGTGTTCCCTAGTGGTCTCCCATCCAGGTACTGACCAGGCTCAGCCCTGCTTAGCTTCAGTGAGTAACCAGTCTTGGGCTGCAGGGTGACATGTGTAAAATAATATTTGTTTGTAAGTCTTGGTGATTTTTTCACGATTTATCTGTCACTACTTGTGTATGTTAACAAATAAAAAATGTATTATAATTCCTAAAATTGTATTATAGTTCCTAAAAATTTGGGTCGCGGCCTTATGACCATGTAAAAATGTGGGTCCTAGGGCCAAACCAGTTGAGAACCCCTCGTATAGACAATCCTGTCGAATAATGCACTGAAAATCCTACACGATGGTATTAGTTTGATTGCGGTGTTTACATGTTTGTATTGCACTTCAATAATGCGACTAATATATTCATACTCCACATGACTAAGGGTGCTTTCACACCTACACTTTTGTTTCGGAACGTATCTCGTTTGCCCAGTTAGCGCGGTTCGTTTGGCATATGTGAACAGGGCAATCGCGCTCTGTTCCGCGCCAAAGTAATCGCTCCGAGATCGCTTCAATGAGGTGGTCTCGGCTCGATTGAAACGAACCCTGGAGCGGTTCGATTGCAGTGAGAAAGCGATCCAATCCGAGCGCGGTTATATCACAGTGCTTTATGGATATGTAATAGGCTTACGGCTATATGAAGAGAGAATTATGAGTATGGCGGGAAGTTTCGCGAGTCTCCGGATGCCCGCAAACGAGTGATCCCTCCCCACCGCGTCTCTTCTCAGACACGTCGCGCGCGCGCACCCTGTCAATCACCACCTCTCCTGACAGCTTAGCGGGACACTGCAAAATAAACCCTGACACTGACCAATGTGAAGAGAGTTTACTCGCACGTGACTTGTTTTAGCTCTTTTGGTCTAATTAGAAACTTTGCAGTGTGAAAGCGAACCGCTCCAAGAGCAAAGAGCAACAATGTAACAATTGTACAACAATTGAATCGATTCACAGGTGTGAAAGCACCCTTAATTCCATTTCTCAAAAATCTCTGTTTACATGGTGGCCTCTTAATCAGAGTATTGTTTAAATCATATAAAAACAAATTGTTGGAGTTCAAGTAAACATACTTGGAGAAAAACAGGGAATTTTACTACTGGCTTAGAGAGGGAAGCCTGGAATTAGTTTATTTTCTAAACCTTTCAGAGGCTGCACATTATGCAATGCTTAAACTTCTTCAAACTAAGTTTTAATACATTCAAAGCAGGCATGAAGTGGGAGCAGATTAGGCATAGTCACATATTAATCTTATCTTTCCTCCATGCTAGCATTTTGGAAATGCAAAAGCGGAATGTCTTATCCGGTGCAATATGAGACTTGTTTATCAGTGATAAATGAAGGAAGCCCATTCACTCGCTTTGTCTGTCTACATTTTGAAAGACTTATGCAATATTAGAGCACTTTTAATGGTGGAGTGGAGTAATCTGTGGCTTTTAAAGAGAGGCTACACTAGACTTAGTCAAACATACACTTTGTAACACATGACTAACAAGGCCTTGAGCAAACAGCAGTAAAATGAAGCAGACCTGCTCTGACTGGTTATTCACTAACATGCAAGGAAGTCCATTTAAATGCTAATAGTTAAAACTATGGGTCCAAACCTGGCGGCTTCAGTGCATCCTATATGAATGCTTCCACCAGGAATGATGGGTTATGTGTATGGATGTTCAAAGGTTTATTTTAATATTGTTTCCATTGTCATTTATGAAAGTTATGCACCACAAGCTTCCCTTTTCTAAACGAGCTGGTGTTGTTTTTGTGTGCGTGTGTGCGCGTGTGTGCGTGTGTGTGTGTGTGTGTGTGTGTGTGTGTGTGTGTGTGAGTGTGTTTATAGAGCTGTTTTACTCAAGATGCATTCAAAGGAGCTACTAAATTAGCTTAACCAATGTCCATTAAGGGCAGCACAGTGGCTCAGTTGTTAGCATTTGTCACATTGCAGCAAGAAGGTAGCTGATTCGAGTCCCGCTGGGCTAGTTGCTATTTCTGTGTGGAGTTTGCATGTTTCCCCATGTTTGCGTGGGTTTCCTCCGGGTGCTCCGGTTTCCCCTACAGTCTAAGGACATGCGCTATAGGTGAATTTAACTAAATTGTCTGCAGTGTATGTGTGTGAATGAGTGTGTATGGATGTTTCCCAGTGATGGGTTGCAGCTGGAAGAGCATCTGCTGTGTAAAACATATGCTGGATGAGTTGGCGGTTCATTCCGCTGTGGCGACCCCTGATGAATGAAGTTGCCCATAGTGTATGACTGAATGTGTGTGTGTGTGTGTGTGTGTGTGTGTGTGTGTGTGTGTGTGTGTGTGTGTGTGTGTGTGTGTATGAATGAAAGAGTGTATGGTATTCCCCTGTAGCTAGATAAAAACATATGCCAGAATAGTTGGTGGTTCATTCCGCTGGGGTGATCCCTGATAAATAAAAGACTACACCGAAGGAAAATGAATGAATGTCCATCACAGTTCTCTCAAACTAGCTTGATAAGCTACAAGGAAATAGCTAGGCTACTGTAAAATTACATTTCTAAAAATGAGCTAGCTACACAAGGTAATTCATTGAAGCAATATTTTTACAAAACAAATTAATCACATATTTTTTAAAAGCATAAATTAAATTAATTTTAAGTAAGATATTTGGTACCTAAAGCACAGTGCAATACAATTATAATGTCAAAGCTTGATTTTTTTATATTTATTTTTTTATGTTTTATCACACATAGTTTTCACATATTACTCAAATTAATAATGTAGATTAAGCACAATGCACATCAATATAGCATCATTTTTTTGATACTGTACAACCATAATCCATATTTTTACAGTACAATGACGGTTGGGGTAGACATAAAGAAAATACAATTTATTGGGTAATTTAATAAACGACAAAGATAATACTCGATCCAACTACTGTTTTTACATCACGGTGATGGTTGGGTTTAGGGTTAGGGTGGCGTAGATTTTAATAAAATACAATTTTTGGGAAATTTTATAAATAATATAAATAATTCTCATTAACTTCCAGCTGCAACTGTATTCGATCTAGCAACAACCATAGCTGTTGTCAGCCTACTGTGCTACTTGATGGAAAAAATAGCTACTGGAAGATCTACATTGTATCATAAGTAGCCAAGCTACTGTTAAGCTCATGAAAATTGTAGCTAGGCTAAGCTAGCTAGCTTGCTTTCAAACGCTGTTTATCTTAACGCCAAAAATCATTAGTATATTAAGTAGGGATCAAGTTCCATGAAGACGTCTTGTAAATTTCCTGCTGTAAATACACTCACAGGCCACTTTATTTTCACTTTTATTATTATACTTTCAGCTTTTATGTTGTTGACACCAAATTCTGACCCTACCACCCGAATGTCGCAGCGGAGACTCGTCAGACTAGGCAACATTTTCCAATCTTCTATTGTCCAATTTTGGGGAGCCTGTGCAATTTAGCCTCAGATTCCTGTTCTTAGTTGACAGGAGTGACACCCGGTGTGGTCTTCTGCTGCTGTAGCCCATCCGCCTCAAGGTTGGACGTGTTGTGCATTCAGAGATGCTCTTCTGCATACCTCGGTTGTAACGAGTGGTTATTTGAGTTACTGTTGCCTTTCAGCTGGAACCAGTCTGGCCATTCTCCTCTGCCCTTTGGTATCAACAAGGCATTTGCGCCCACTCTGGATATTCTCTCTATTTCGAATCATTCTCTGTAAACCCTAGAGATGGTTGTGCATGAAAATCCTAGTAGATCAGCAGTTTCTGAAATACTCAGACCAGCTCATCTGGCACCAACAACCATTCCACGTTCAAAGTCACTTGAATCCCCTTTCATCCCCATTCTGATGCTCGGTTTGAACTGCAGCTGATCGTCTTATCCAAATGCATTGAGTTGATTGACTGATTAGCAGGGTCAAATGGAATCTGCGGATGTTTTTTGCTATTTCTGCAGAGAATTTTGGTAAAAACTCCGTATCCAGCGGAGTATCATAACTTACACTTTAATATATTAAATAAAAAGTAATAAATTACTGAATAAAAACTGAATAAATTCAGATTTACACATTTACTCAAGTAAATAAACAGAATTTATAATGGGCTAAAAATCTGCGGAATTCTGTGCGCGCAGATTCCGTGTGGGCTTACTGATTAGACATTTGCTTTAACAAGCAGTTTGACCTAATAAAGTGGCCGGTGAGTGTATTTGAATGATTTGAGGGATTTTTTTTTTTTTTTAAGAATTTTTTTTGGCCTTTCTGCCTTTATTAGATAGGACAGCATTGAGACAGGAAGCGAGGTGGGAGAGAAGGAGGGGGGGGGGGGGGGGGTAGGGAAATGTCATCAAGCCGGGATTCGAACTCGCGACGCCCTGACGTGCTATTGCACCATAAGTCGGCACGCTAACCACTAGGCTATTGCGCCGACAATCTGAGGGATTTAAGGGTAACTAATATCTTCATTTGTGTTCTGAAGGTGAACAAAAGACTTGGATGGAAAGACACAAGAGTGAGGGAATGATGACCATATGGATTTTAGCGCCGTGTACTAAATCTTTTTAAAAATGAGTACATTTGTTGTTCTCATGGTTAATCTATCATGTAAAATAATTATCTGTAAGTATATTGTGTTATAATTTATTTTTAAGCAAATCTTTTTTTCTTTCTTGCAATTCTTCATCCTGTTAAAACATGTTTCAGTCACATTTCCAGTCAGTCAGACTCAAAAAAGCTGAACAGTGCAGTATTTGTGAACTGAAAGGATCTCTGCAGTGGTATTTTGACGGAGCTCAAGGTCTCAGATATGTGTGTCATGTGTGGGAGGGGGATGGGTCTCTTTCCTGAGGGTAATTAGGCTCAATGTATAGCTAAGGATGAATGGGGCCTCAGCCATAACCAGTTGAAGTGTTGTGTTTTTCCTGAACTTGCTGTAAGTTTAACTAGTGAAAACTGTAGACGTGCCACTTCAGCTTCTGGAGCTGAACAATGTCATTCACAATAGCTATTTATTCCCTCCGGAGTCTTTTATTTAGAGTCGGCGTTTAAATTATTTCCTATTTTTAAACATAGTCATTGTACCAAAGGGCTCTGTTTGTTTTATTGGTATAACTGTGCATGTTGAACAATGCACAGAAATAATGGCAGATTCATGTGACCTTGTGCTATAGGGTTCTTTACATGTATGTAAAGCGGGGGTTGGGCTGCTGGGAACAGAGTTCATATAGCTGTGGATGGGGCCTCTCCTGCATGCAAACATACAAGTGAAAAGCAAAAACAAGTTTACTTATGCTGTATTATGTGCTCTATTATTATAAATCTTTAATGGAGAAATTGAAAAATTATCAATTCTTTTATTTCCATAATAATAACAATAATGAAATTATATTAATAAAAAAAAACATATTATTTAGATTAAATTAAGAATTTAGGTGAAATAATTAATAAATAATCAGGCTATTTGTGTAAATAAATATGAAATGTAATACTAATATCTATTAATATTAGTGCTAAACAAAAAGCAATCACTGTTAATCACACCCAAAATAAGTTTTTTGACATAATATAAGTGCGCACTGTGCATATATTTCATGTGTATGTAAATACACACATGCATGCAAACATTTGAGAAAAATAGATATATTTACTGTAGCTATAAAATATGATACAAATTTAATATAAATATTTCAATATCTGTCTTACATATTGTTTTTTTTATAGTTTTGTATCTATGTATGTGTGTGTATTACATATACACAATAAATATATATAATACACTCACATTTATGTCAAAACAAACATTTATTTTGTATGCAATTAATCAAGAATAATCTTTGCCACACTACTAAATACAACCTAAATACTACTAAATACAAAATACCAACAAAACGGTTGGGACAGTATGGAAAACGCAAATGAAAAAAGAAAGTAGGCGAGGCAGTGGCGCAGTAGGTAGTGCTGTCGCCTCACAGCAAGAAGGTCGCTGGGTCGCTGGTTCGAACCTTGGCTCAGTTGGCGTTTCTGTGTGGAGTTTGCATGTTCTCCCTGCCTTCGTGTGGGTTTTCTCCTGGTGCTCCGGTTTCCCCCACAGTCCAAAGACATGTGGTACTGGTGAATTGGGTAGGCTAAATTGTCCGTAGTTTATGAGTGTGTGTGTAAATGTTCCCAGAGATGGGTTGCGGCTGGAAGGGCATCCGCTGTGTAAAAACTTGCTGGATAAGTTGGTGGTTCATTCCGCTGTGGTAACCCTGGATTATTAAAAGGGACTAAGCTGACAAGAAAATGAATGAATAAAAAAAGAAAGTAGAAATTTCCAAATTGACTTTGACTTGTATTTCACTGCAGCAAATATGTACACATGGTCAGCTGGTCAGCTTCATTTAATTTGTAAATACATCATTTCCTGTCATTCAGAACTGCAAAAAGTTGGGACAAGAGTAATTTGGGGCTAGTAATCAGGTAAATTATAAAATAATGTGATTTAAAATGAGGGATTGTAATTATGATTTGGTTAAAAAAAAGCAGCATACAGGAAAGATCCAGTCCTTTAGGGGCAAGTTTATCAACAAATATGTAAGAAAATTATTGAAATGTTTAAAAACAATGTGCCTCAAACAAGGAAAGGAAGACATTTGGATATTTCACTTTCAACTAACATTATTATAGATTAGAAAAATCAGGAGGAAATTCAGTGCGTAAAGGACAAGGAGCTTGCTACCGTAAGCTAAACTACCATGATCTCCGATCCTTCAGGCATCACTGCATCAAGAATCGTCATTCATCGATGTCACCACTTGGGCTCAGGACTACTTTGGCAAACCTTTGTCCAGTACCACAATACGTAGTTATATCCACAAATGCCAGTTAAAACTGTACTGTGTCAAAAGGAAGCCCTATGTTAACAGTGTCCAGAAGCGCCGTCAACCTCTCTGAGGCATCTGGGATGGACCATCACACAGTGGAAACATGTACTGTGGTCACAGATGAATCAGTATTTCAGAATTTTTTTTTTTTTTGAAGAAATGGACACCATGTGCTCTGGACCAAAGAAGAAAAGAATCATCCAGAGTGTTGCCAGCAGCAGGTTCAAAAGCCAGGGCCTGTCATGGTATGGGTTTGTTTCAGTGCTCTTGGCAAAAGTAACTTACACATCTGTGATGGCAGAATTAGTGCTAAAAGTATAGATTTTGGAGCACAATATGCTGATTTCTTTTCCATGGATGCTCAAGCATATTTCAACAAGACAATGCAAAACATTCAGCTCACATGACAAAGTCCTGGCTGTGGAGGAAGAGGATACAGGTACTTGACTGGCCTGCATGCAGTCCCGACTTGTCTCCAATAGAGTATAAGTGGCACATTTTGAAAACCCTGTACTGTTGCCCGCCTTAAGACTTGTTTGCATGAAAAATGGGACGAAATTACACCTGAAAGACTTCATCACTTGCTGTCTTCAGTCCTTAAAGGAATGGCAACATCACAAAGTGGTAAATGTTTTACTGTTGTTTGTTTAAATGTGTTACATGAACTAAAATTGGAATTTGTGTTTATTTGTAAAACAAAAAAACTATAAAACCACGAGGAGAACATTAAATAATGTTTGTTGTATTGTCTGCAATTAAATACAAGTCTAAGTAAATTTAGAAATCACTGCCTTCTTTATGTGTGTTTTCCATGCTGTCCCAGAATGACCAAAATGAACCAAAATCATCTTAATTTCTAAATTATTAAATAAAATCCTTCAATTCTATTAAAATTAAACCATAAAAATACAATTCTAAATATGAATAAAAGTTAAAAGTAAATTAAACTAGTCAATATCAGAAAATAATTGATCTAGAACAAACCGATTGATCTTCTAAGTTTGTCCCATATCAGCTTTCCATCTTGTTGTCCTTGGTTTTGTTTTAGCACCAATACATGGCAATGCTCACAGTGAGAACGAGGGCAAGCTGATCTTGAGAATGTAGAGCATGGTTAACAACATGTGACCTACATATTCTGCAGTGTATGTCGACTCTTGACCTGCAGGTAGGCAACAAAGCTCAAGTCTGTGACCTTCAATAGCTGACACAGTTTAAAGATTGACCAAACTGGTTTGTGAGGGGTGAGATGTCAAACCATTATTGCGTAGATGCTACTTAAAGGGACAGTTCCCCCTAAAATAAAAACATCCTCACCATTTACAACCACTTGAGTCTGAGTAAGCGATGATGAAATTTTAATTTATAGGTGAACTGTCACCCAAATTATTAAACATATATCATCCGTTGAACAAGATATTCTGAAGAATGTTGGAAAAAAGCAGCAATTTACATACAGGAACAAAACACCCAATAGAAGTCAATGGCTGTTTTTTCCATCATCCTTCAGAAATCTCATGGCAGTTCTTAACTTTTTGATTTAGTGGCTAATTTGTATATATTAGTATGATCTCATTTGCACAATTTAGTACAATTTGTACTAAATGGGTTTCCTCCGGGTGCTCCAGTTTCCCCCACAGTCCAAAGACATGCGGTACGGGTGAATTGGGTAGGCTTAATTGTCCGTAGTGTATGAGTGTGTGTGCGGATGTTTCCCAGAGATGGGTTGCGGCTGGAAGGGCATCTGCTGCGTAAAAACTTGCTGGATAAGTTGGCGGTTCATTCTGCTGTGGCGACCCCGGATTAAAAAAGGGACTAAGCCGAGAAGAAAATGAATGAATGCTCATCCCCAAATGACGGCTGGGTTTAGGGGTTTTGTTGGGTGCTAAACTCGTATAAATTCATATGAATTAGCCACTAAACTGACAAAACGTAAAATAGTGATGTTTATAGTGAGATCAGGCTGGAATATCTTTGTGTTCAACATAGGAAAAAAACTCAGACAGGTTTAATGACAGAATAAATGATGACAGAATCTTTATTTTGGGTGAACTATCCCTTTAGGAGGCACTTCAAAATGAAAATGAAGAGTTCAAGGAACACTCCACTTTTTGTTGTGTCTGGCTGGAGCAATTTTAGCTTAGCTTAGCATAGACCATTGAATCAGATTAGACCGTTAGCATTTCACTTAAAGATGACTAAAGAGTTTTAATAATTTGTCTATTTAAAGTCTTCTGTGGTTACATTATGTACTATGACAAACAGCAACTACACTCTCATTACTGTACCATACTATGGCTGAAGCAGGTGCAATAAAATTACACAGGGCTTTAAAATAGTCCCCAGGTAGGTATCTTCAAAGTGACCAGCACTAATATGTACGTCGCTTCACTCCCATTCATAAATTCTCTCACAGGGCATCATGGGATAGCGCAGCTTGCATTGGATGCGCACTTCAGAATCTCGCTGGAAGTAGTAAGTCATCCGACGACTTCTCGCATACTGTTGAGCGTGTAAGTACATAGTGTAGGAGTGCATAGTATATAATGTGCCATTTGGGACGCAGCTTCAGAGATTTGCTGAATGGATTAAAAATTGGTGAAACTCCACTGTTTAACTATAGGGTAGTAGTAAAATGAGACATTTTTTTAAATGTTGAGTGTTCATTTAACAATTTCAGTATTTTAACAATTGATACAATTATTATGTGCAGTTAATTTCAAAGTATTTATTTCTGATTTATATATATAATTTACTTTAGTTGAAAAAAGCACACCGCATTTCTTTATTTCACACATAGGCCTTCAGTAGTGACCGCACTTTACTGTTGCTTTTGGCTCATTATTAATGCATCTGCCCAGAAAGACTCATAATTATTCTTGACAGTGTCCTTTTGATCATAATAACCATGAAATGAGCCAAAGCCCAGAATGCAGAGCAAATGTATCATTGTGGACAATATTGCCTGGTAGTTTGGCTGACCACAGGGAGCAGAATCATCAGCTCATTTGTTTTGAGTGAAACCGAGCCAAAGGCACTTGTTGTCCTCAGCTGACCTTCTCTTTTCTGTAAGTTACGAACATTTATAGTTCTGCTATCAGCTGGAAAAGGAAAGTTCACCAAAACAAACTGTGATAGTGAGAGTTTGAAACTTTGAGGTCGAAGGACAGCGTGTGGGTTATGCAATGCGTTTCAATGGGGGCTGGATTTGTTTTTGTTTTTAAAGGGAAAGGTAACTTTTGGGACACAATCAGGATCATCTTGTATTATTTTAGGATATACATAATGTAGTTTTGTAAATATTAGATAGTTATTGAGATTATCTTAAATATTTATTCATATTTATTTTTTTAGATTATTTTTTAAATATAATTGTCATCTTTCAGATCTGTTTTCTTATATGCTTGTCAAGTTTTGTTAGAATTACCATAGTATATCAAGTTAAAGTAAATATCAATGAGAAATATCGTCTTGGAAACTCTAGCTAACTCTAGCTAACTCTAGCATCTGTTAACATTTAATTTATTCATTCATTCATTTTCCTTTGGCTTAGTCCCTTTATTCACCAGGGATTGCTACAGCAGAATGAACCACCAACTTATCCAGCATATGTTTTACGCAGTGGATGCCCTTCCAGCTGCAACCCATCACTGGGAAACATCCATGCACGCTTATTCATACACTACAGCCAATTTAGTTTATTCAATTCACCTGTACCCCATGTCTTTGGACTGTGGGGGGAAACCGGAGCACCTGGAGGAAACCCATGCAAACACAGGGAGAACATGCAAACTCCACACAGAAATGCCAGCTGATCCAGCGGGGACTTGAACCAGCGACCTTCTTGCTGTGAATGAACATGCTACCCACTGCGCCACCGTTTCACCAACATTAGTTAACATTTAATTTATTTTTAGTACATTTAATGTAAAAAAGAGACTTCATGTCACATTAAAACATACACTTTAATATTGTAAATATTATAAAACGGATCATCCAGTCTTTGATTCTGATTGGTCGAGCTGTGTTTGAAGCTGTAATACCAGAATTACTGTGATTAAAAGATTACAACTATAACAGTTGCTCATGTTAAACAGTTGTTCAAGCATGTAAGATTGTATAACTCTCAATCATCTTGAAATTATGGATATGTTGCGAATATTATGTGGATTAAGACTCTTATAATAAAGGCCACTTTATTAGGTACACCTGTCTAACTGCTCGTTAATTTCTAATCAGCCAATCACATGGCATCAAATCAATCCATTTAGGCATACAGACATGGTGAAGATGATCTGCTGCAGTTCAAACCGAGTATCAGACTGGGGAGGAAAGGGGATTTAAGTGACTTTAAACGTGGCATGGTTGTTGGTGCCAGACGGGCTGGTCTGAGTATTTCAGAAACTGCTGATCTACTGAGATTTTCACGCACAACCATCTCTGGGGTTTACAGAGAATGGTCCGAAAAAGAGAGAATATCCAGCAGTTCTGTGGGCGCAAATGCTTTGTTGATGCCAGAGGTCAGAGGAGAATGGCCGGACTGGTTCCAACTGAAAGGCAACAGTAAATCAATCATTCGTTACAACCGAGGTATGCAGAGGAGCATCTCTGAATGCACAGGACGCCAACCTTGTGGCAGATGGGCTACAGTAGCAGAAGACCACACTGGATGACAGCTAAGAACAGGAAACTGAGGCTACAATTCACACAGTCTCAACAAAATTAGACATTAGACGATTGGAAAAGTTGCCTGGTCTGATGAGTCTTGATTTCTGCTGCTACGTTCGGATGGTAGGGTCAGATTTTGGCGTCAAAAACATGTAAGCATGGATCCATCTTGCCTAGTATCAACGGTTCAGGCTGCTGGAGGTTGTGTAATGGTGTGAGGGATATTTTCTTGGCACACTTTAGGCCAGTAGTACCAATTGTCCAACCCAGTACAAGGAAGGTATAGCTAATAAAGAGTGTATGTTTGTGCCATTAATCTTAGAAAACCAACTTATCAATGCCTTGCACTAGTGATGACTATTTTTCTAATGACATTGACACACTTAAATATTTAATGTTAAAAAGTATCAAATTGACACATTTTTTGCCATTAATGCATGTGCTGTGTGTGTTTACTGTTTTAGGTAAGGAATAATTGTTCATGAGTTGATGATTTATCACACTGTAAAAAATACTGAGAGTTTAACACTATGAATTTGTGTTGGAACAACATGAAGGAATTAAGTTAGCTTATTAGTTTTTCACTAATTTAATTGGATTGAACATAACACAATTACGTTGTCCCCAAAAAACCCTGAAAAATCATGTTGTTTCTGCTCATTTTAAACAAGTAGTTTGAACACATGGCAAACAATTCTTTTGAATGTCGAAAAACATGCCAAAATTAATCTGTTGGTGATTATTTTCTAATAATTCAACTACAGTCAACTAGTCCACTATTGTTACCTCATCAAAAGACATTGTAATAGTTTAATGAACACACTTGACTTATCAAAGCAACAGAATAGCTTTTACTCTACCTCAAAACACGTGAACACACTCGCAAAGCACCATAGGTGGCATTAACCGCTTTCCCTCTCTAAGTCATCACATATTTCGTAAAGCTATACATACTTTATAATCAGATGCTTTATTTCAAGGCATTTGTCAGATTCCCATCAAACCACTAATGTGTGTGAGCCTACTCTTACACAAAGCTTCTCTTTTGTTTTGGTGTGATTTTTGTCAGCTGTAAAGGATGTGAAGTAACTGAAATCACAGGGTGTAGTGATATGAAACTGCAATGCGGTTATAAACTTGCTCCAACTACATAAGGTGTGTGTTTAGCCGAGAGGGGTCTGGATGCAGACCTGGTGCAGTGCAATCTGAGCTGCATCCAAAGATTTTTAATGCGCTTACCTAACCCCGCCCCTAACCCTACGACATCACTCACTCCATTGAGTGCATTGTGTCTGACATTGCTGAGTGATGCAATCTCAGCTTGCAATATAAAGGCTCCATCCAGATACTATTGGTTTAGCCTGTCTAAAAAAACGATCACACATCTTAGAACGCTCATCAGCCAATCATTCAACGTTAAAAAAAGCAACAACCACCATGAATATGTTGTTTACAGTAAATTTAGAACAACTAAAGAGGTTTTAAGAAGCTCTGTTGTGATGAAACCCGCATGAACCGGAAGCTGCGACTGTTTTTTTCGTATTGGGACGCAGTTCCTAGAGAAACTGAATTTTAAATGAGTAAACAGTGGGAGTGGCTTGTTTTTTTTTCTCCTTTGAGCTGATTGGATATAGTGAAGTAGGCAATTCATTCATAAACATGAAGGAAATGGTTTTGGGAGAGCTATTACAACATAACAGACTCCTTTTTCTCACCCTTTCTGTTTGTTGTCAAAACTGAGAGATAAAGGGGCGTGGTTAAGTATGTTGGCCACGCCCAATACCTCAGACAGACGTAATCTGACGATTTAACTGAAAATAAACAGGAAGTGCATTTCAGATTTTCATTTTAGATTACAAGGGCAAACTATTTTGTTTCCTAATGACATGCGCAGATATGTTGTTCACCCCAAAATTAGCAATGTGGGCTAGCCAAATCATATGGTTAGCTTTAATTTCATTTATACTTAAACAAGGCATTTAACTGTTGTAGGTTTACTGTAAACACTGCTTTGCTTTCTATCAACTTGTATTGAATACATATCTTCAATAAAGTACCATTTAAAACATATAGATAGATAATTACTAAAATATCTGTAATGTCATCTCAAATTGAAAGCAGCATTGAGAGTAAACGTGTTATGCTCCCCCCCAAAAAACTGTCCCGTGTACACTCTCTTCCTAACGTGGAACAATGAGCACCATCTGTAAAATGTGACTCAATGCGTAGTATCTGCCTTTACACACGAGTGCCACGTGCGGGGAGGGGGGTGTGCAAACAGATATAATCGACCAGTCACGTCGCATTTGCACGCGGATTGGTTGCTATGCGGTCCAATCAGCGAGTCGCCTTTGATCTGTCAGCCAATGGGAGCGCGGCCTGCGTTGGCTTTTGTTCAGCACGTGTAGCTGTTCACATGTCGTCCCTCGCTGTAAAGTGACGTGAGTGGTGAAAGGAAGAGGAGAGAAGTCCAAAAATTCACTCAGGACAATAGTGCGTGCGATCAAGACAATCCTCGTAAGCAATAAACTTCATATAACCACTTTTAGGCGGACGAGCAACGCTGCAGGACGTGTGAGTGGAACCGGGCACGAGGTTGTTGTGGTACCGACCCAGAAACGACACAGCATCAAGGTAAGGGAATGCCTGCGGTTTTTTTTATCTTGTAAAAATATAACAAATTAATCTGTTATACACCCAGATATCCTCCAAATGTTATCATCGACCTTGCTTTGCGTGTTTACGCCATACTAAGATGAATAATCCGTTTGTTTTGATAGCCATGTTCATTATTATTGTAATATTGCAATTTAATAATCTCGATTAAAATTAATATTTCATAATTTAAGTTACTTTCCCTTCTTTATGTTGATACTAGTAAACGCATATTTCATTTTCGCATCGCTGTTGTTTATGCACGTGTGCGATTTCTAAAAATACTTTACAGTATATATATATTTGAGTTATTATATTTATGTGTATATGTGTAACATTTATTACAGTTTATTAATTAAACGTGATCAGATGTATGGATAAACGACACACCCATATATAACGTTAGTGCAAGAGTTAGTCAATAAACACAAACGAATAGAGTGTGTTATGAAAATAATAAAGCTGTGTAAATGTTTAATACGTATATAACACACTTATCAATAATGTAATTTTTAAAATGATATTTCATATTAAAATAACCACCAAGCTGTCCATCTGGTGGAAGTTAATGTGTCTTAATGGCACCGCCTAGCTGTTTATTTTTATGAGGCACATGCCGTTGAGTGTGTTTTTTTTTCAGCGTGTATATTATGAAACCCTACTCCGTATTTATAGACGTCCATCTAAACAGCACTGTAGGCGTTATATAGCCCATGTTCATTTTATATTCATGTGCTTCTCAAAAGCCCTTTAGGTTGTATAGCTCCACGTTTTTTGAGACGCAGCCCAAATGTGGTGTTGTGGCTTTTCACCTAGTGATAGGAACATGGCGTGCTTCAAATCGGAGTAATTATGGTATCTCCGTGATCTCTCTTTTTTGGTTTTGGAAAGCATCCCGCGTTCCTTCGTCTGTTTTAAGCACGCTTTCCATTGCCAATTGTTTGTTAAGTGCTTAAACCTCTCTTGTTTCCTTGACTGAAAGAAACTGGATGTTTCTTTACATTTTTTTTACTTCAACAATACGTGTTTTTCTGCAAGTCCAGTCAGGCCAGAAGCTCAGCTTTCTGCGTTTCATGTTAACATATACATGTGTGTATGTACACAGTAATTACAAGGGTTTAACATTTTTGACCACTTTTTCCTTCAGGGAGGCACATAATATTACAGTACAGACTGTTATAATGTTACAGAAGATTTTAGTCTTACATAATATACTGGTAATTAAAACACACACACACACACACACCAAGTAGTTAGGATAAAACATATTAGAATGATTTCAGAAGGATCACGTGACACTAGGGCTGGGTTTATAAGCGATATATCAAATCGCGATTAAAATTTATGTCGATAACAATGATAAGCGCTGTTTGTTTTTTTGTTTTTTACTCTATTTTGTTCTAAGAACCAACCCAAAGCTCATTTAAGGCAAGTCATTTCACTCAGTGGCCGTCTTTAAAATGCCACTTGGCCATTCTGTCTAAATGGGGAAACATCAAATTCTTTAAAACTGTTTTGCCAGCTTATGATTACATTACATATTTGGAATCATCAATAGAATTGAACTACAACTGCCTCATAAGTTTCATTTCTAAATGTCCGAATCAAACAAAACCGGCATATTTTCAGGTTGCCCAAGCTAATGTGCATGTGCACTCGAAATGAACGAGATCACGACACCAACCTCATTTATAGTCGTGTTACACATTATTATCCTCTGAATAATGATCGTCTAATCGCATTGGTCCTCTGAAGTAATCAAACAAAAACAGGTCATTTTTAAGAGCTGTCGCAGAATTAAGCCACGGTTTACAGATGATTAAGCTGAAGCTTGACTACAAAATTAAATTGAGAATTAAATAGCAATATCTGTCAGAAAAATCGCAATTAGATATTTTCTTAAATGGCACAGCCCTACAGTATATATTAAAGAATATATTAATATCTTGAATGCTAAACTATATATATATATATATATATATATATATATATATATATATATATATATATATATATATATATATATATATATATATATATATATATATATATATATATATATATATATATATATATATATATTTTTTATTTATTTATTTATTTATTTATTTATTTATATATATATATATATATATATATATATATATATATATATATATATATATATATATATGAGGCCACTATATATTCTCTTCCATGTTTGTAGTTTTGACAAGGCTTTGCAAGCACAGACTAATATTGTGTCAACTAGCCCTTTCCTTTATTGTTATGCTCTTTGTTTACATTCTCTCAGACGGATTACAGGACAAAAATTGCTTGCTGTGATCATTTCAGCTTAAAAAAATCTGACACCTCACACATGTATATCCGTTTTCTCCTACCACAGTAATGCTATCACCGGGGAGTCCTTCCAAATGGCAAACACAAGATTCCCTTTCCTCCACCCCGAGTCTCATGTACAGCGAGAGTGAGCAGACGGAGGATGAATCTGAGGTCTTCTCCTCTGAAAGCGAGGCGGCGGGAGTTCCAAAACCACTTTCCTTAGCCAACGGGAGCTCGCCCAATTCAGATTCTCGCCTCAGATTTATGAACCAGAGGAGCAATAATGTTGTAAATGGGCAGACTGGGCCGATCTCAACCCCATCTGAGAGGATTTCTACAGAAGGCGACCTGAGGTTTGCGCGCAAAGTGAGTCTCAAAATGTGTTTTCTCTGTGATGTTTTTCTGTGTTGTGTTTTGGATTACAGTGTCAGGCTTACTCATAGATGTTTCGAAATCAGTTTTGAAATATGGAGTTCTGTAGTTATTTAATACATTTGTTCATCTTGAGAACATGAGAAGTTGATGTTAATAAAATTAGAGAGATTTCTGGAACACAGTTCATTCAAAACTAGTTTAGGATGCTTCAGAATAGTGATGAAAAATTAAATCCATATGAGTCAGGTTGTTTAAAGTCCCCATGAAATCAAAACTAACCATATGATTTTGCTAGCTCACATTGCTAGTTTTGTGGTGAACAATTCATCTGTGCATGTCGTCAAGAACAAAAACCCATCTAATCTTTAATTAAAATCTCAAAATGCACTTCTTATTTGTTTTTAGTTAAATTATCAGATTACGTGATTTTGAGATAATGGGCGTGGCTACGATTTTAACCACACCCCCTCGGGCTGTCAGTTTATGCAACAAACAGAAATGGTGAGCAGGAGGAGTCTGTTAGGTTGTAGAAACTCATCTAAAACCCCTTTCCTGATCTTTCTGAATGAAATGCCTACTTTACTACATCCAATCTGCTCGTAGTTGAAAAAACAAGCCACGCCCTGTTTGCTCATTTAAAATTCCGATTCTCTAGGAACTGCATCACAATACGGATAAAATAACGATCACAGCTTCCAGTTCATGCGAACAATTTTTTTTAATGACTGTTTTTTAGGGAGTTTTCACCTTTTTAATTGGAAAGGACAGTAGAGGTTACAGACAGGAAAATAATGAGAGCAGAGAGAAGGGAAGATTCTCCAAAGGACCTCAAACCAGGAATTGAACTCTGGTCGCCGTGAGCACCATGGTGCGATATGATGGCGCATTTAACCACTAGCCTACTGGCGCCGACTTCATGCGATCTTTAAAGGCTTCTGAAGAAAAAAGAAGGCTTTTTTTATGATGAATCGATTCATTTTGTATTTTATCTTCTTAATATTTATACACAAACATAAACGGACCTACATAAAAATTTATTTTTGGCCTTTATTAAGTGGATAGGACAATTTTTCAGACAGGAAGCGAAGTAGGGGCGAGAGATAGAAGGGGGGTTGGGTAGGAACATGAAATGTCCTCGAGTTGGGATTCGAACTCGAGATGCCCTGAAGTGCCACTGCACCGCATGTCAGCGCGCTGACCACCAGGCTATTGCGCAGACAACCAAGCCTACTTGATTCAAGAATGAATATCATTGGTTGTCATGTGTCATTCAAGTACGTTTGAGTTTCCCTGACCACATTTGTCTGCTGGTTAAATATTTAAATGTAACTAAACCAGCATGGGGGCAGCACTGTGGCTCAATGGTTAGCGATGTTGCCTCACAGCAAGAAGATCGCTGGCTTGGCCAGTTGGTGCTCCGGTTTTCTCTGCAGTTCTAAGACATGCGCTATAGTTAAATTGAATAAACTAATTTGACTATGTGTTAATGTGAGAGTGTATGGGTGTTTCCCAGTAATTGGTTGCGGCTGGAAGGGCATCCGCTGCGTAAAACATATGCCGGATAAGATGGCGGTTCATTCTGCTGTGATAACCCCTGATAAATAAAGGAACTATGCTGAAGGAAAATGATCGAATGAGTAAACCAGTATGTGTATAAACAGTTTAATGTTTCTTCTGTTAAACAGAAAATAAGATGTTTTGAAGAATGTTGGAAACCTGTTACCATTGACAATAATGGAATTATTATTACCATTGATCAATGGAATTCAATGGTTAACAGCTTCTAACATTCTTCAAAATATTTTCTATTGTGTTTGACAGAATAAAAGAAACTCATAAAGGTTTGAGGGTGAGTAAATAGCGAGTAAATTATTGTTAAACTATCTTTTTAATGTCTAAAGATGAACGAATATCATATTTAATGACTTAAGGGCGAGTAAATTAAAAGTTAAATTTTTTTTTTGTTTATTTTTGATCCTAAGGGATATTCCTCTTAGCCATACACATAAGCAGTGTTTTTGTTGTTGCTGTGCCTTTAAGAGGCGCCTCTTTGAATGTGAAATCCACTCCATGTGAAAATCTCTCACACACCAGCTAGCGAGTTTGCTGTCATGTCAAATATAGCTTGTAACTGGTGCACTTCAATATAAGCCTCTTTCAAAGAGTGTGACAGATGCGTACATGCTCAATACCGATTGAACCACTGATTTAAACCTTCATAAATTTTGTTCAAACTAGATGGATTTAGCATATTACATGACAAACATCTGACAGCCTTGGAGGTATCATTGACGTCTAACTGTGGGTGATCATGTTGTTCTGCGTGCAAGTGATTAATACCACAAAGCTTTGGAAATTCTGCATGAGTCATTTCAGTTCTGAATGGTACAATGTTTTTGTCATGCAATCTCAGCCTTTTTTATTTCGAACAGTTAAGAGCCTGAATATTCATGGGATGGTGTTCTGTATTTTTGAAGTGCTTTTCTGTTTTTTAAATGCAGCTGTGAGGATTTTTCTAAATATGTGTTAAAATGTGTCTTGCAGTGCTCAGAGCTGAATGGGTACATCAGGCCTCTAATAGAGCTGCTGAATGGATTGAAAACCGGACGATATGAGAAAGGTAATGAACAGGGGAAAATAAACGAATGCATGAAATTTGATTAAATGTGACAGAAAAATGCATTCTATTGCACTGGCCAACGTTTACTGACTATTTTATGAAATTAACTCAATTGTGGAGGTATTCAGTAACCAGTCACCAGAAATACTTATCATCCATTAAAGTTAAAAGGTGGTTTTTAATTGTATATTATTTATTAATGAGATGCTTTTGTCATAAAAATATATGATCTAATTCAAAGTGACCAACTGTACATTTAAAATGCTATATAAATTTGCTGTAAAAATTCAGTTTATTAAAAATATTTAAACTTACACTCATTAGTATGGCTGCAAGCATTTTTGGTTTTTAAAAGATGTGTAATAGACAACTATGTTTGGCTAAAACTAGGCAAAAATTGGTCTGTGAGTGAAGGTCTAATAGACCTCTAAAAGAGACTAGTCATCAAATTGAACAGAATGAATGACTACATGAGAAGTCTATTCTGTATTGATGACTAGTTTAGTTTTGGTCTGTTGTTATTGTATATTCATGTCAAATAGATATCTATGTTTGGATGTCTATTAGATGTCTTTTAAACATAAAGCTTGCTGGGAAGTAGCTTATTCGCTTTTGATATTAATGGTTCTTAAGCATGAAATTAGCATATTATTATGATTTCTGAAGGATCATGTGAGACTGAAGAGTAAAGACTCTCTGTTGTTTTTGTATATATATGTCTAATAAATGTCTATTTTTGGATGTCTATTAGAGGTCTTTTATACATTAAAAAATGCTTGCAGGGAAGTAGCTCAATTTCTATTGAAAACAATGTTTCTTAAGGATCACATTTGCATATTATAATAATTGAAATAATTGGATGTCTATTAGAGGTCTTTTAAAGATAAAATATGCTTGTCGGGAAGTAGCTCAACCATTTTCATTATAAATGTTTCTTGAGCATCAAATTAGCATCTTATAATGATTTCTGAAGGATCATGTGACAGAGTAAAGACTTGTTTTTGTATATTGATGTCTAATAGACGTCTATGTTTGGATGTCTATTAGATGTCTTTTAAATATAAAAAAATGCTTGGTGCGTAGTACCTTAACCGTTTTCAATATTAATTAATTATTAATTATTAATAGTTTCTTAAGCATCAAATTAGCATATTATAATGATAGCTGAAGGATCATGTGACTCTGAAGTGTAAAGACTGTCTTGGTTTTGTATATTTGCATCTATTAGACATTTATTTTTGGATGTCCATTAGATGTCTTTTAAACAGTAAAAAAACTTTCAATATTAAAGTTTCTTGAACATCAAATTAGCATATTAAAATGTTTTCTGAAGGATCATGTGACACTGAAGCGTAATGACTGTTGTTTTTGTATATTGATGTCTAATAGACATCTATTAGATGTCTTTTAAACATTAAATAAAATGCTTGCTGGGTAGTAGCTTAATTGTTTTAAATATTAATGTTTCTTGAGCATTAAATTAGCATATTATAATGATTTCTAAAGTATCATGAGACATTTAAGAGTAAAGACTGTATTTTTATTTAAATTAAATAAATCCTTAATGTACATGAGAGATTTTATAAGACATTTCCATCCCAAACCTTTGAACAGTAGATTATATTACTTTACAGGCAATCATTGTGTTAATTGTATTCCTTTGTTTCTTATTTGGCAGGTTTGAGCTCATTTCAGCAGAGTGTTGCCATGGACCGGCTGCGAAGGATTGTGGGTGTTCTACAAAAACCTGACCTTGGGTATTTTTACATTTTATTTTCTGCACTTTCACCCACTTTCACTACTGAGGTGATCCTCAATATTGTATCCAACGCATATTATGCACTTTTCTAAATAATATTTCTTTGTGTACATGCATAGGGAGAAGTATATGGGCACTCTTCTGCAGCTGGAGATGATGCTGAAGGTCTGGTTTCCTCAAGTTAGGCCTCAGCATCGTGACAGCACACACTCTTCACTCCACAGTCTCATGGCTAATCTGCCGCCACGCTGGAATCAGGATCAATTACACATTCCTGTCAAGGTAAGCTCCTCAAATGCCTGTCTAGAATAGAAGCGCAAAAAGGACCCCTTTAATACCCACTTTAACTAATTAAATGTCCTTTTTGCCTGCATGTTTTGTTGGTTCATGGGTGTGAATTTGTGACATTTATTGTCTATAACTACCACTTCAAGGTGACCTCAAGATGATGTTAAAATAATACAAAACTAGCATAAATATAGACAAATAATTAATCCTTAAAAAATTACTTATAAAAATTATACCTTTATTATTATTATTATTATTATTATTATTATTATTAAAGAACCACGATTCTTGCAGTCCTTGGAAAACATGGCTGTGTCAATAATAGCAATATTTTGATTCCAGATCTTGGCAAAATGTGTATTTTATAGAAAATGGAACTCTTTGCCATTTCGTAAATCTATTTTACACTTTGGTAAATAATAATAATAATAATAATAATAATAGGGTATATGCAGAAGGACTTTTAGTTTTCAGTAACTTGGGTAAATTGCTTCCGGTGAACTGTATGCAGTTACAAAATCAGCTCATATCTGGTGAAATTGTCTTCATTTCGCAATATATAATCACAGAATAACAAAATATTGCTATGTTTGATTTTTCCAATATCGTACAGTTCTAATACTTACGTATTTATTTAATTGTTTATTAATTAATTAGTGCTATCAAACAATATTGGGTTGCGATTAATCGGATCCAAGATAAAAGTTTGTGTTTATATAATCTACATAATCTGTGTGTACTGAACATATTTATGTATATACATGTAAAAATACATAGACATACTGTTCATAAAATAAAATATACATTTATTCAGTGTCACATATTTATTCAGTGTCACATGATCCTTCAAAAATCATTTACACACACGCACAAATAATTTAGAAAAATGTGAATTATTATTATTATTATTTTTTGGACGTGATTATTGTTTGACAGCACAAATATTTAAATTTTGTTTCAGGTTTGACCTGTAAAGAAAATAATCACTTAATAATCACACTTTTAAGCACTGCAGGCCAAATGAATTATGTAATAGTAATTATGTGGGTGTGTTGAATGGATATCAGAGGTTTCTTTGATGTGTGTGACACAAACAATAATAATTCATCACACAAAAAATCAGTTTAGCTTTTAAAGAATCTTTTAAATTCTGAGAATGATAGATTTAATAAAAAAAAAAAGCAACAACAGCAGTGGCACTATGTAAACAACTTTATTTTAAAGGGTTAAAAACTTTAAAACGAATACATTTTTGGTTGTCAACCTTTAAATGAATGTAGATGTATAAATAAATTATTAAATATTATACTTGTGTAATGCAACTTTTCCTCTATGGGCATTACTTTTAATTGATCCACAAGGATTAATCATCTATAGTAGCAGGTAACATTTTAAATATCACTTTTGATCGCTTTCTTCCTTGTTGTTATGAAACTCTTTTTGTATTGTTGACGTAACACTAGAACAGGCTTCTGTCTGTGCCGTCTTGAACTCAGTGCTTGCTTTCATTACTCTGGCTTTTATTCTCATGCACTGACTCGTTCACTAAACTGGTTCACGTTCTCTCTCACCGATGGCTCCAGTGCTGATTCAGCTTGCAAACTGCAGCCAACGTGAGCCAGACTAGTGCCAATGTGTTAAAAAAACTAGCCTGACAGATGCTCACTAATAGCCTGAAATTGGCTCACAGCCTACTGTCAGTGTCACTGTCCTTATAACACCATTTTTTGTGTGGAATTATAATTTTTTTTTTTACATTTTCAAATCAGAATTACTGTAGTGTTTGAATAAAGTATCAAAACAAATTTGTAATCTATAAATATAAACGGCTTGAACATTTTTGTGGCCTTATAAAGATTAATATGCACAGTGAGGGCCTTGGAGTCAAAACATGTTGAAATACTACAGGTAAAAGTGGAAACACTGAAGTAAAAACACTGCTTTTTTGTGCACCTGTCAATATTGAAACTTTTTGGCTTTTTGTGCTGGTTTCAGGTTTTCATTTCTAAATCTAAAAATCTAATTCCCAAAATCATAAAGAGCTTTGTTGCCAGATACAGCATGTTTATTAAACACTGATAATAAAGGAATCTATAATAATAATCAAATAAAATAAGGACTGAATAGCGAATAAAAATATATAATTTGACAAAAATTAGTACAGTGTAGATTACTATATACAATATTTTATGTATACCTATATTATTTGTTAAATGTGTGCTGTTAAATAAGTGTGTGTGTGTGTGTGTGTATGGATAAAAAGGTTTCTTTTTCTTTCTCACTACCTGCAGTGTCTTGCTCTAAATTGCATCATGTTTCCTTTTGCAGAAGCGCAGATTAAGTTGGTCCGACTCCGACTCGCAAGGATCTTCAAGCAGCAAACGTTTCCTAGAGGACGATCGAGGGTCGAGTCCCAGCGACACCAGCTCATGGCTCAGCAGCTCTGAGCACACATCAAGCGAACTCGACGACGACAGTGCGATCTGCACACACACAAAAAACAAAAAGACATCAGAATCCAAACTTGTCGAAAACGCCCACCTGCTCATTACGGAAAAGACAATCTCCGTAAAGGAAACCCTTGGGACTGCAATAGGAAGACCACCTCCGCTTGTAATACCGCCGGCGGCCACAGGGGGCAGCGTTTTAGGCACACAGGACTGTTCAGTGTCATCCACAACTCCCACTTCTGACTTAACGGACAGTGGGAATGAATCCGTAAAAGCAGAAGGACCAAAAAAACAGGTTATTCGTAAATCGCATCGCACAGAAACGTTACGCACATAACAGTTTGCCGTCAATTTTTTGTTTGTATTTTTCCTCCAGCCTATCGATATTGGGAACTCAATTTTTTTTTTTTCAGAAGGCTTTTATTCAGTTAGTCTGACTTTACATTCTGCCGCATTTATGTACAACATACATGCTTTCATATAAACAATACAGCATAACAATTTGTCTTATATCTTTACGAAAGTTTTCAAAGGTCAGAAAAGTGTCTTAAAACGCGCAACATAGGGACAGCTATGAAACACTGCTGCACTGCCTTTCAGAATGACACAGGCTTCCAACGATATCTGCCACTTTACAAACACGGGGCGTCAGATATCGACGGTTTAATAAAACATCCAGAAAACACGACTGCGATCGCAATCTACCTTAATGTCCTTCGACTTGAACTGAGAACCACTTTTTAACATCGGATGAAACAGAAGTACATTCTATCGGGCGGATATTTTTTATTTATTGCGTCATTACTTGAAGATACTGAAATCACTTAAGCAGCCTTAAAACGAACGACCTTTCGAAGAGGCCATATAAGGTGGGCCATGGGTTATGATAGCTCAGTGTTGTATATTTATTACGAGGCGAAGAGGATAGTCCCAGGAGCATTGTAAAGTATTCTATAATTACAAGAGCAAATTATCAGTTTATGGAAATAAACGTTTGCCAAAAACATTTGCACATTATTTTCTTACGCTTCCATGTTGTTATTATTATAGCTCATTTTGTCACTGAAATCTAATAGATTGCACAGCTAGCTTGTACTCACCCGAAAAACTTTTTTTTTGATTCGGAATTTGATGATTATGTCAAAATAAAAGTGAATTATTAGTATACAGAGTGTCTCACACTGTAAAGATCACACTGAGGAAGACTAGACTTATTAGTAGAATTTATTCTGACATTAGAGATGCAGTATTTGGTAGTAGCTTCATGAGGATTGAGGAATAACCGTGTTGGTATGTTGACTGAGAAAAGCATGTTGTCACTGTCATGTTAAAATACACATCTAAGTATATTGGAGGAATCATAATGGAGATTGTGCTATAAGGGAAAAGCCTGTATGAAGATATGTATTGTGATTTAACATTTAATGACACCAAATGGCTTCATCGGTTGTGGAGGTAGCATTTTGAAGATTTATTATTATTAATATTACTCTTATTTGTTTCAGAAAAGTCGGCCATTGTAGCACAATTCTTATTCTGTATTCATATTTTCAAGCCCATTTTCTCTTGTACGTCATTTCTTATTTTATAAACGTTTTTTTGTCCAGGTTGCTGAAATGTTTTTCAACATGCTCCACTTTTTGATATCATTAAATGTTGAGAAAATTTCTTATATTTCATTTGTCCTTGGTTTTTTCTATTTCTCTTTCTTTTTTAGGCTTCAACATTGATGTAATAAACAAAAAAATAATAAATATATAAATGGTAAATATATAAATAAATATGTAGTAGTTAATAGGGTTTTTGCAACTTAAAATAATAATTGTTTTCTTATTCAATGTATTTTAAGATAATATTTCATTGTGTAAACTTTAGGAGGCATTCCTCCACTTTTCAGTATCACACAATTCTTTGTATATATACATCATACACGCCTTCACTATTACATCATTACTAAATTAAGTCCTTGTTGAAATAAAGCATTACCTGTACTTCTAACCTCATTTGCAATTCAAAGCTATTTTAGGTATATATAGGTAGCTGTTAAAACATATGCCTTCAGTTTTAAACATGCATTTATTTGTGTAGTTGAATTTCATCATATTTTTATCCATTAACTTAAATATATTCATGAAATATGTAAAATGTTTGCTTTATTAGCTATTAATATGAGAGTTGGTTAGCAAGTGTGCTTGCTGGTTTCCCCTGTCCGTGACTGACCCCTATTGGTTGCCTGCAGGTTTCATGTTTTAAACAATATAAATATACACTCACCGGCCACTTTGTTAGGTACACCTTACTAGTAGCCGCTTTTGCCTTCAGAACTGCCTTAATCTTATAGGGCATAGATTCAACAAGGTACTGGAAATATTCCTCAGAGATTTTGGTCCATATTGATATGATAGCATCACGAAGTTGCTGCAGATTTGTCAGCTGCACATCCATGATGTGAATCTCCTGTTCTACCACATCCCAAAGGTGCTCTATTGAAATAAGAAACCTTGGATGATATGCGCTTTACTCAGGTAGGCTGTGGCGTTGACACAATGCTCAATTGATACTAATAGGCCCAAAGTGTGCCAAGAAAATATCCCCCTCATCATTACAACACCACCACCAGCCTGAACCAATTATAAAAGGCGGGATGGATCAATTCTTACATGATGTTGATGCAAAATTCTGACCCTGCCATCTGAGTGTTGCAGCAGAAATTGAGACTCATCAGACCAGGCAACATTTTTCCAATCTTCTATTGTCCAATTTTGGTGAGCCTGTGTGAATTGTAGCCTCAGTTTCCTGTTCTTACAGGAGTGGCACCCGGTGTGGTCTTCTGCTGCTGTAGCCCATCCGCCTCAAGGTTGGATGTGTTGTGCGTTCAGAGATGCTCTTCTGCATATCTCGGTTGTAACGAGTGGTTATTTGAGTTACTGTTGCATTTCTCTCAGCTGGAACCAGTCTGACCATTCTCCTCTGACCTCAACAAGGCATTTGCTCCCACAGAACTGAGATGTTTTCTCTTTTTCAGACCATTCTCTGTAAACCCTAGAGATAGTCAAGCGTAAAAATCCCAGTAGATCAGCAGTTTCTGAAATACTCAGACCAGTCCAATTGGCACCAACAACCATGACACGTTCAAAATCACTTAAATCCCCTTTCTTCACCATTACTGATGATCGGTTTAAACTGCAGCAGATGGTCTTGACCATGTTGTCCACATGCCTAAAATGCATTGGGTTGCTGCCATGTGATTGGCTGATTAGAAATGTGCGTTAGTAAAACCTGATAAAGTGGCCAGTGAGTGTTTATTTTTTTCATATTTACTCAAATTAGACAAAAATTATGTTTAATATTAAGTTTTAACATTTTTATTGTTTTTGTGATTTCAGACCACAGACAGTAAACAAGCATATATGTAGGGAAAATACACTGGTATTCATGTGCGTAGTGTTGTTAATGTAAAACGGTCTAATGGAGCCTGGAAATTCAGTCATGTTGCAGTTTCCTCACATGAACCTGTAAGCGGCAGCACCGCGTCCACAAGACCTGGAAAATGGCGGCTGGCAGTGCAGGCGTTAGCGGCCACAACAGTGGCTCATCGCCGCGTTTGGAGTCCACTTTGGACCGTCGTTTTCAAACTGTATCCAACACCATGGAATCCATTCAGGGACTATCAACCTGGTGCATCGAGAACAAGAAATTTCACAGCGTGATCGTGAAATACTGGATCAAGTGGCTGCGCAAATGTGAGTATTTAGCATGTTAGCCGGCTAATTTGAGCGCAGCATGGATAAAAAAGTCTTGTTTACCTGTTCAAATCTGCGTCAACTGGGCTTCAGAATAGGACTTGTGTGGTATTTGTGCAAAAAAGTACCCCATGAGTTACTGTGAAAGTCTAGTTTGTGTTCTTTAGTGCTCTAGGCAACTGTTGTTGATTGTTAGCAAACTGCTAATCTGTCCCCATCAGGTCAGGACATATAGGTCGTGTTTAAAAACCTGGAAAACTTGCTTTTTAGTTACATTAGCGTTCAGGGGTAGTAGGTCTTTTAGAAATTGTCAATATGACTTGGCTTTGGCATTTTGGGGAAGAGTATCAGGAGTTCAGTTTTTTTTAGGAGGGGGGGGGGGGGTATTTCTTGGCAAACTGGTGTTCAGGGTAAGCAGGAGGTTTTGGTAAAGTAACTTTTGGGTTTTCTAAGTTTTGATGTATTTTAGAATTTGTAGGCATATTTTGGGTGTTTGATTGGGGTCAGCAGTTTTTTAGGGGGAAATTGGATTTTGTGTCAAATGTGCGGAGTTAGGACAGGTGTATTTTTAGGGAGCTTGGTTGCTATTTGACTGCAACCTTTTTGAGTTGTAAAGTGTTTTGGACAAATTGGCATAAACCACTTTATTATTATTATTATTATTATTATTATTATTATTATTATTTATTTTTTTTTACTAAATGTGAGAATTTCTGGTTCAGCTCGGTTGTATTTTAGGAGTCCTGAGCACATGTGATTTAAGTGCATAATTTTTGGGGTGCATTTTTGAGCAAATTGGGATGTTTAGGATTAATCACATTTTTGACCTAAACATTGGAATGTCTTAGTAAGGACAATGTATCTGGTGTCAATAATGGGGAGTTCTGGATCGGGTGAATGTTAGATTGGTGTAAAGTTGGTTTTATATTCACACTTTCAGACATTCTTTCTAATAATATAATTTCAGAAAAGTATTCTTTGAATGTTCTAAATATTGAAATTGTATTAGCAGCTGATGACTATTGAGGTACACCATTATTTACAGCCAATTAAATAGTGTCATACTTACCTGCGATTTCAGACCGAATATTTAAAGTTATATAATAAACAGTATAGTAAGCGTATCACAAGTTGTCACTGTCCTAAAATGAATAAATGTGTTAATATAGAACCAACTTTACCTCACTAGCTATGTTTCCATCCAAGTACGAGAAATAACTTTATGCGCAAAACTGGATTATCGCATGAAAGACGTGCGAATAAAGCACTGTTTCCATCCAATGAGTCAAAGAGAACAAAATCATCACTTCCTGATTAACTGGCACCAAAAATAAAAAGTAAAAATGTCATTTATTGAGGAAGGAGAAGCTGCATGAATCTTTTTCTTATTTAATAAATTATTTGCGCCTCAGAAGACAAATGCTGTGACATGCAGTGAACGTTTGGTGGAGTTTAAAGGCGCGAGACGCGAAGCACAGACGCTCTTGACAGTTCTAGAGGTTATCAATAAAATAATAACACTAATGGTTAAGGCATTTAGAGGCTGATCACACAGAACGCGTTTTTACGTTCAAAATGTAAGGTGCACCATGCTGCCTTTTTTGTTGACGAGAAAAAAAGAAGTCCGGTGTGCTTTTTATGTTGCTAGGCAACGACTGAGTCAGTTGGGTATTGTGTTTAAGTGTTGCTGTTGATATTGGTATAATTTTAATAATTCATAATATTGTGAAATTCAAGTTTTGTGAGTCGTACAGCACTGGATAACTCAAAACAGCAACCACAAGTCTCTCCTTTATCTTCAAAAGTCTCTGTATTTGCCTTGACAACCCAAACACTGCTGTCACCTCAACAGAAACCCCCGCCTCTGCTTTGATTTGATTGGAGAATGAAACAGATGCGACTAATGTAACACGCTTTTTCCACTTAAAGTTGAGCGCACACGCACATCGTGCAATGGCAAAAATGCGAGTCGCAGCAGGTGGTTAAAACGCAAGGCGTGCAAAATGCTCGTGGTCGTTTTTTTATTGCGCATACTGGAATCAATTTGGTAAAAGTGTTTCCATTGTAGTATATGCGCATCTTTTTCTATTGGATACAAAGTTTATCCTACTAAGTTATGCGCATACATTTTTTCTGCCTTTTTTCGTAGTTGTGCATTTATACTTCTGCGCGGTGTTTCTTTAGTGTTATTATATAATCACTGAGCTCCAGAACTGTCAAGAGCGGCACTGTGTGTGTGGGTTCACTCACTGCATATCAGAATTGCTTTCTAAGATGTAAGCCATTTATTAAATGAAGAAAAGATTCACGCAGCTTCTCCTACCACAGCAAATTCCGTCTTTACTGTTGATATTTGTCACCAGAAAATTCAGGAAGTGACGATTCTCTTTGATTTGACTCGTTGGATGTAAACGCTGCTTTATTCACACGTTTTATGCGCTAATCCTTTTTTTTTTTTTTTAACAAAGTTAATTCTGATTTTTTGGATGGAAACATCAGCAAAGTCAGCAAAGTTTTTGGTGTTAATAGCACTTTTTGGCAAATAAGAACATTTCTGGACTTAACATGGGCAGTTCTTAGTTAGTTGTGTTTTTGCGTTGGACACGATTCCAGTTGGCAATGTTTGTTGAGGGGGAGCAGCATTTTGTGGGGAAATACAAGGACTCTGAGTCCTGCGTCAGGTGTATTTTAGGTTAGGTGTCTTGGGCACATTTCAAGTCAGCATTGTTTTTACAGATTACAAGATGTTTGGTGTTGGTTGGTTGCATTTTTTTGCAGAATGGTGTGTTCTATGTCACCCATGTTTTGGGTGTAAGATTTGTTTCCAATTAGATGTGTTTTTAGGAAATGGAATGATTCTTGGGGTTTACAGTCTTATGGTTAATTGGGTATTTTGGGGTCAGCAGCATTTTTAGGCAGGATTGAGGTGTTATAGAGGTGTTTGGGGTAAGAAGAAGTGTTTGGTGTTGGCAACAATTTGAAACCGAATGTGGTTTTCCACTCAGCTACTCCTAGAATGTGATAGACCCTTTCAAAACACAGATATAGAGGGGTGTTTGGGGTTTGGTTGAATTTAGTTTTTTATTTATTTAACCAATGTGTTCACTGCTCATTGAAACATAAAATAATTAATTAAAAAAAAAAATTTCTTCAAGTGTTTTTAAGGCTGGGCTGTTTATCTGATAATTGGAAATTAGTCATTGCTGAGTTTTTTGTTGTTGTTGTTGATTTTAGCTTTATAACGATGCTGTCTGAAATGCTTTTCGTTTTATCCTGAGCATTTTTAGGATGACCTGTTGCTTGATATTTTGTATTGGTAGAGGCTTTCAGATGAGAACATTTTCTCAATAAAATCAATGATGGTAATGAGTTTTTGTTCATTAAATCCTTTTGAATGCAATAATGTAGGACAGTTGTGTGCATGGGGCAGAGTTTTTTGTTATTTTAGTGTTGTTTTAATTGTCATATGAGGATCATTTTCATTTCAGTGACTTCACATTTAAAAATATCACATTTGGGTCAATGAGTGTTTTGATTGTCTGATTTGGAGATGCATAAGAATGCCATACTTGAGAGAAGCACTAATTAAAAGTCTTTGTTTTGGCCAGTGAATTATACATTTGATGTTTGATAATCAATAAATAATTAGAACATGATTCATGCCACCTCAGAGTCTCTTCTGCTGATGAAAATACCTGGATGCGACTTATGTGTTCTGTGCCACCTCTTTAGTGAAAACTAACTTTATTTGATTAGTAGTCTACTAGTGTTTTAAATGTATTTGCTTTAAAATGTTAATTTATTCAAAATCTTACTAATATACACTTTTCAGTTGGACACAAGTTGAACTACTTTAAATAAATGTATAAATAAATCCATTACAAACTAAGTAACAAAACAAATCCCTCTCCAAGTAATATAGGCAGGCTTAACTTCCTAAATATTTTACATTGAGTAGAAATAAAAGTAAGCATAGACCTGCATTATATAGTGTTTTTTTTGCTGTTACCCTGGCTGGTTGAGAAATGTGAAAGTAAAACAGCCAATAGGTGGCAGCAAGTCCTTTTTTTAAATGAGGATTTTAATAAATCATTTTTAAACAATTCTTTCAAATTGGTTGATTCATTTCAAACAGAGCATGGATCACTGGATCATTGACTTATAGGTATCTTATTGGTATCTTAATTCAGAATGCTCTCTTAGAGCAACACTGCTGTGTTTAGTTACTGAATGAAGATTCTAAGACAGAACAATGCAAACATACAATACTGCATCTAAAATGTAAACTTAATATTAACTTCTATTTGTTTAACTGTTGGTTGAAATTAATACTATGCTTGAGGTGACATTTGTGTCTTTTGTTGTACAGATAAACTTTTCGAAATAGACAAAAATACGTTGTATAGGTCAAAATGACCAAATTCTGGTCTTCGGTTTTTGGTTTTCTTGAAGATAATTTGTAAATTTATTTCTGTAAAATGTATCAGAATTACCAATACCAATAGTGAGAAATAACAATATTATTGATGTATGGTGAGGTTAGTTAAAAATTAAACTTTTTTTTTATTAGTTATAACTATATTTAATAAAGCTATTATGACTTTTAATGCATGTTTATTGGGCATTAGATAAGATTTAGGGATGCTCAAAATAATCGATTAACCGAAAGGGTGCGTTTGTAACCGATTAATGATATCAGTTAAACAATAAAAAATATTATTTTACATATTTTTAGAGTTTGGCTGTATAAGGGGCCGATCAAATGTGCTGTTTTTGCGTTGAGAGGGGAATCTTTTGAAGGGTTTACTAACGGCTTCAAGTGATTTACCTACGGCTCATCCCAGAGCAGCAGCGTTTGTGTTGTCAAGACAACTACAGAGAACTTTTAAAGATGGAGGAGAGACTAGTGCTCGCTGTTTCAAGTTGTCCAGAGCTGTATTCACAAATCTTGAATATCAGAATATTATTAAATATTACATCGGTAACAACATAGACAGCAACACTCGCGCACAATCAATACCCAGTTAATTTAGTAATTTCCTAGTGACAAAAAAAGAGCACCGCACTTCTTTTTTCCTTTTTAACAAAAAAGGCAGTGTGGTGCGCATTTTATTTCAGCGTGTGCAAGACATAAGCTTTAAAATAATGATGTCTGTTAAAAATGTAAAAAGGTTTTATGATATAATAATAACATCAGCGGAGCATTAAATAAATGCATATTTTCCATGGATCGAGCGATTTGAGGTAGCCTTCTATTTTCATTTGACGGAAGACAAAAACATATGATTGGAAAAAAAAACAGCCTATGCCGGTTCTTAAAAATGATCAGTCAGTGTTTTCGTTTTGTAATCTAAATTAATGATTTAAGTGAATTTTTTTTTAAGGGCAGGCCTATTTATTTTATTCGTTTTATTTATTATATGCTGTAGTAAACACTGCAAGTGCGTGAACATGTTTTGTTGTGTTCTGTTGTTATTATGTTCGCATGTTAAAATAAATCAGTATTTTAAAATGCCATATAATGTGTCAGACACAAAATAGACACGTCAATTTTAATAAAAAAATGTATTAAATAATAATTTAATATTAATCTGACCAGTTAATTGTTAATATTCTATTAATAAGCGGCAGTTGCCAGTTAGCAAAATTAACTGAAATGAGCATCCCTAATAAGAAATAATAGATTCTTTTGTATTTGTCGTTGCATTGACTTTACTTGAATTAACTGATGTTAACGAATAGAACTTAATGCACAAAAGGCCTATAGATGGTAGATTTTAATGCCGTAGGTCAGATTAACATGATTGATAATAACTTGCCTTAAAGGGGACCTTAAAGTCACTTTAAGGGGTTTAAAGGGCCATGAAACCCCCTCGTTTCAGCAGGGTGTTTTCACACCTCTACTTTGGAAAAAGTCAGAAAAGTGGGCGTGTCCAGCTCTGTTTAGGGGGAGTGTCGGAGGAAGAAAAGTGGGATGGTGTGGGAGTGTCTATTTGGGCACGCGTGAGTTTTAGAGTCAAAATACACACACACACACACACACACACACACATACAGGAGAAAATGATGGTGTTTAACCTACATGGACATCTGTAGTCGAATTATTTGCCAAATTATTAAATGTTGGACTTTAACTGCAGTTTGGCTCTTTCATTCAGGGAATTCATTCATGCCCCTCGCGACACACGAGATATTTGATTCGAGGAGCTGCTCTAAGCGTGTATTTTTCATGTAATGTTTTATACCGCACGGCGAATGAGAGAAAAAAAAACTCCGCATTTCCCAGAAACTTAGATGCACACGACAGGTAGCGTCAGAAAGCCGCGCGTGTTATTCCGGTCACTAAATGCGGTAAAAACCCTAAACGAGGTTAAAGATTGGTTGTGGTGCTAACATGTTTACACTCTGTGCAATAGTTTGTTAGATACGAACAAACTGAATAAACAAAGAGCACTGGTCGCTCACTTACCAAATCTGTAGAGACAGGACAATCACCAGCAACTAGAGCTGCGTCTTTATGAAGAGAATACTACAAACGAATCCAGATCTCAGCGTTTGCAGATGAGAACAGCTCTCAGGTAAACAATGTTCCTCCTTAGACACGTAAGTTATTGTTGTCGCGCGTCGCGTTCACTGTTAATCCACACGTGAGTCTGAGCTCTCACAGGGAGAAAATGAAAACGAAACTTAACGGCAGCAAACTATAAAAGCAACACTTCACGCTTGTTTTGCCAACACAACGTGGCGTCTCTGTCCTGAAAACACGGTGATAGTAATGAATATTAATGAAGTTGCACAATAGAGTGCGCTGATTGGTTTGAACCAAGCCTTACTCATGCATTAATGCATCACACTGTAAGACGTAATAAGACTCACTCTGGCACAGACGTCCAGTCTGCACGCTGGAATACAACGCTATTATGTCATGACCGTGACGCAGCTTCAAAAATTCGTTTCAAACCGGAAGTATGAATTTGCTTGAAATAACGCAAAAACAACCAATTTACACTTTTTAGTGAAATATAGGTGTCTTAATAGTGTTTTTAGCAGTGTGGGACACATATACGACTGTCAACAGCTCAAAAAATGTGTTTTGGTGTTTCGTGACCCTTTAAGCACATTTGTGTGGCAACAGTCTGTGAATATAACCAGCTTCTAATGGTAATAATGAATTGTTAATTTTTTTATAAACACACTTAATAAAGGCAGTCTGCAGAAAAAACTGATTGACATCCTCCTGTTATACGTGTCATTAGAGCTTCAAAATTAAACTCGATTCGACCCCCTAGACGATCTTAATCCAGCATTTCTACGATTCTGTCAATTATATTTTCAAGTTGAGGAGAGAAGCAATGGTGGCAGCACGAGTCTTCACATTGTTTTACATACATTGTTCAGCAACGTGGGCACCTCCAAATGGTGTTGAAAGAGTCACATACTGTATTTATAAGATATAATTTACCCCAAAAATGTCATTTCTGTCTTCATGTAATGTATTTGTGACCGCAAAATCACACGTGACGTGAGCTGACCGTCAGCTGTTACCACAGAGAGGGCGTGCGCATGCGCTTGAAAGAAGTTTGCTTTAGTGACCAGAACGTGCATAAGCTTTGAATAACAGATAATAAGGTTGTAAATAACATTCAGTTTGTGGTATACAGAGTGATCGTTTGGGAGCCGCGTGGGTAGTGAATCGCTCTTAGCAGTGAAAATGAAACCGAAAGCGCACACAGCCAGACGTGACTGACTGATTCCAGCTCAAAAAGTATCCAAAACCCCTCCAAAATGCAAAAATACCCGACCAGTTTTTTGTATTCACGAAAATCACGTCAGTGACAGATTTTAAGCAGAAAATGACAGATTGTAAGCTTATGTCTCAAACACAATAATTCAACATTAAAATGATCATCAGCATTAATGACCAGGACAAATGTAAAGCCTGTTCAAGTCCACCATTCCAAGTCTTTACATAATTTAGCATTTTAACCAACAGTACAGCTACACGAAGCCTATTGCTGTTTTACCACATTTGAGAATAACAATAATAATAGCCCACTCATATTAACCTTTTTTTACGTCTACAGAATCGTGAGAAAATCATGATCTTTATTTTAGGCAAAATAATCACGATTCTCATTTTAGCCAGAATCGTGCAGCTCTACGTGTCATCAGAGAGGGAAAGCCCCGCCCATTAGTGGTGATTTCTCTCTCATTAGCATAAAAGGTTAGCCTTATTTTGGAATCTGCCTTTATGCTGACATGACAAAAAGATCACAATCTCATTTGAATTGAAGCGACGGTCACCAACATGGCACAATTTGGATCAAAGGTGCAGTTTCAAAGAGTTATAAAACCTTATTTGTTTTTTAAGAGCTGAAACTTCACATATTCTGCATATTATAATAATTTGAATAGTACACATTATTTATTCACAGTGTTTTAAAGTGCTCATGATTTTAACATTAAGCGTATTATCGTGATTTATTAAGTATCGATATATGTCTAGTTGCAGATATTTGAGAGTTGTCACTTCTACAGTTTAAGCATTATATTTAATTACTGGTTATTTTTAAGATATTTGTAATAAAGGGCTTTATATAAATAGAAAAACATAGTTGATTTATGTAGAATATTAAATATATCGGATTGTTTATTTAAAGGAATGAAGGACGGATCAGTTGCCGTGCAGTGTTTTTTTGTGACTGGAGTGTTTCCATCATGATAAATTGCCCACACATTTAGATTACACATTTGTCATCCGTCTGTTTAGAGATCTGCAGAGCACAAACATTACTTTAATAGAAGTTTCGATCTCTTGGGATTGCTTGATGCATTATCGATCCAGTTAAAAGTGTCTTGTTTTCTGAATATAATTTGTTTCTGCATTTTATAAAGAGAATGTGCTTTTTTAGCGCTGCTGCAACTAATCAATGATGAAAATAGTTATTACAATGCAGTTATTATTGTGCTTTGGATGGAGCTGGTGCTGCTTTGAATTGTATAGCCGAAAAACTTAAACACATTTGGTTAAAGAGTGAGTTTTTGATTAATAAAGGGAAATTAATTGTACAAAGCATTAATACTGCACTCAATATATATATATATATATATATATATATATATATATATATATATTTATATAAATATATAAATATAATATATTATTTATATATATTTATATATATATATATATATTTATATAAATATATAAATATAATATATTATTTATATATATTTATATATTTATATATATATATATATATATATATATATATATATATATATATATATATTTATATTTATATAAATATATAAATATAATATATTATATTTATATATATATATATATATATATATATATATATATATATATATATATATATATATATATATATATATTTTTTTTTTTTTTTTGCTTGTTCAAACTACTTATTTAAAATAAGCTGAATCAGCACAATTCTTGAGGTTTCATTGGGACAACTTAACTTTTTTTTGTGTTCAAATTAAATCCACATAAATTTGTTAAAAGTGTTAAGTTAACTTATGGCTTGCATACAGAATCTGTGGACGTTTTTGGCTATTTCTGCGGTATTTTTACTTTTTATAATCGTTTTGAATAATTGTGATTACAATTATGACCAAAATATTCATGTTTAGGATTTTTCCTAAAATTGAGCAGCCCTAATAGAAAGCGTAAATTTGCGCTACTTTTTGCTGTGGTAGTGATCTTGATTTACTTGATTGTATTTTGTTCTAAAACGTTTAAAAAGAGGCAGAGACAATTTTTCATTTCGCAGAGATCTTACATGTGCAGCACTAACAAATCAGGTGTTGGTGCTACTACTGTAGGATTTGGGTGCGCCAATGCCAGTGGGTAGAATCTAGGGCTGCAACAACGAATCGTTTAAATCGATAAAAATCGATTACTCAAAGCGTTGGCAACAAATTTTATAATCAATTTGTTGTGTCGCGTGACACAGAGATGTTTGATAATTAAAAAAACACTTAAGTTCAGCGCAGAGTGGTATGAACATGTTCTCTCTCGCGCACTGATACAGAATTCGGCGCCTCATAGACAGGGATGAGGAGGAAGGGAGTTCAACAGCAGGGTCCTACTTTTGTTCCGTCCCTTGACTCCGTCTCCGTGTGGATGGGGGAAAACGGAGCCATCTGAAAACGGAAGCGGGGCTGCTGAGATTCGCTACCTGATTGGGGCTTTTGTGTCATTGCGTATCCTTCCCTTATTCATCAAGCTATCACATGACTTTAACACATGGCTATAACGCTACCGGAAGACAGCCGACCACCCTTCACTGTAAAACACAACATGGACAAAGAAATGGGAGCATTGTTTGCACTATTGTCTGTTTTAGGCGCCATTGTGCAGTTATTCATTTTTTATGTTTAGTAACATCTTGACCTCATCGTCTGTCCACAAAAATACCTCTCTTGCTTTCTTTGCCATCGCGTTCATTGTTCAACCAGCGTTTGTTGACTAACAATAACAAAATGACGAGCCAGACACATGCTTGCTGTTTATACTAGAACACGCATGCCCAGAGTGCGCAAATGGTCACGTGATATACGTTTTTGGTGGTGTAGTGTGTAGGGCTGCTCTATTATGGGAAAAATCATAATCACGGTTATTTTGGTCATAATTGTAATCACGATTATTCAAAACGATTATCAGTTGAAGTCAAAATTATTCGTCCTCCTGTAAATTTATTTTTATACATAAATATTTCCCAAATGATGTTTAACAGAGGTTTTTATTTTAATTTTATTTTTTTACACTATTTCCAATAATTTTTTTTTCTTCTGGAGAAAGACTTATTTGTTTTATTTCAGCTAGAATAAAAGCAGGTTTGAATATTTTGAATCCTATTTTAATAGCTCAATATTATTAGTCCCTTTAAGCAATATATATGTTTGAATGTCTGCAGAAGAAACTACTGTTATACAATGACTTGTCTATTTACCCTAATTAAGCCTTTGAATGCCACTTTAAGCTGAATACTAGTATCTTGAAAAACATCTAGTAAAATATAATGTACTGTCATCATAGCAAAGATAAAAGAAATCAGTTATTAGAAATGAGTTATGAAATATGTTATGTTTAAACAGTGCTTTAAGAACCTTTACTGTATTTTTGATTTTATTATTGATTAATAA
This sequence comes from Danio rerio, assembly GCF_052040795.2. Taxonomy (NCBI): domain Eukaryota; kingdom Metazoa; phylum Chordata; class Actinopteri; order Cypriniformes; family Danionidae; genus Danio; species Danio rerio. Next base: position 10,007,601 of record NC_141039.2, on the reverse strand, counting down.
TAAAAACAGTCGGCAGCTGCAGGAATACCGCACGCTGTCCCTTTAAGAATAGTGCGGCTATGATATGGGTTCTCTTTTACGTTTTGATTCTCAACTTGTTAGTTTATTACACAAATGAGGGTTAATATGAATAATCACTAAACACTGCGCTCTGACACAAATGTGCATGTATTTGACCATTAAAGCCTAGTTCACACTAGAGGATTTTAAGCCTGATTTGAGCCCGATTTGGAAGTTAACGAGCTCGCCGACAGATCGGGCTGTGATCGGGAAGAAATCTGCGGGTGCTCGGTGCTCGCCGCTCTTTATGTGTGAACTACTGAACAACGCATCAACGGGGCTCGCTGACACGTCGCCGACACCTCGCAGACGGAAATCTAACATTTAGCATGCTAAATATTCCAGAACAGTCGGCCGACTCAACCCCACGTGTGGTCCAAGCGGCAACCTCCCGCTCTCCCTGAGGAAGCCAATACGGAAGTAACTAAAAGTGCAATTCATCCGAAATTCCGCTAGTCGTGGCCGCTCCTGGCTCCAAAACAGAGCAAATTTCAATTGAGCCCACTGTTAGAATGGCCAACTTTACAGCAGAAGAAAAGGTGTTTACAGCCTGGTACAAAAAAAGATTTTGGTTAATACAGCTAATATTGCCCTTCATGACAACTGTGAGGGGGGTGAATTTTTTTATAACTCATCCATTTCCTTTATATTAAGTTATATTAAGTTTGCATAATTAAGGGCGTGGCCACTTGAGTGACAGTTAGGTCTCGTTGGTCGCAGTCACGTCACCTCAGCTGAATCCTGCAGATTAGCCACCGAACTCGGCATATTTATCGTATTTCTGTGCTGTTTTATGTGGCTTTACACAGTCAACTGCATTTTGGACTTGTTACCTACAATTATTAGATGGCATGGCATGCTGAGTGAACTTAATTGTGCTCACAAACCATTCACGTGGCCTCCGTTTCCCATGTGAGTAAATTTATATACTTATATACCATCTCTATAAATGTATTTGATTTATTTAAGATAATTTATCGTTTATATTTATATTTAGAGCTGTAATGCACTCCAGAATCTGTCAGATTGATTAGCTGTAGAACAGTCATCTGAAGCGTTGTCATACAGTGTTATGCTGGATTTCATCAATAGTCTTACATTAACTAACACAGAATATATCTGAAGTGTTTGGAAGTAATTCGCGTTTTCCTCCTGTTAAAAAACGTCATAAGAACAATGTTTAGTGGCTCAATGTATTACAGCAGTGTTTTTAAAAGTCTAAACACTTTATTGATATAGTGTACAACAAAGCACAAGTGGTCAGAATACAAACGAGTCACAGGTGATAAAGTATTAAGCATTTCTCCCAAAGTTAAGTGTGTCTGAACCAGGTCCAAGCTAAATGCAGCATGCGTCTGTAGCTCCGCTCACTCTCCGCCTCTTTGCCCTTATTTGGTATCCCGCCGTGGGTGTGATAACGCGTGACCAAAATGGCAACGGTTGGCCGCGCCTACTTGTGGCTTCTTTTGCGCTCTTCAGAAACCTATGGGTGACGTCACGGATACTACGTCCATATATTTTACAGTCTATGGTGTGGTCAGATGTAGTGACGAGCTGCGGCCAATGAGAGAGCATATCAGCATGAGCTGAATGCCTGTGTGTTCAGGAGCTCAGCAGAAACATCTGTGATTGGTCAGAATGGGCATCGATGCACTAGCTTCATTCTGCGTTAACACAGATAATAGAGTATGATATATTAACAGTGGAACTAGAATTCTGTAACTATTAGAATTACCATACTGCTCATTCTGACCGTTCTCATATAAAACGTCATATTGTCACAACATATTTACATTCAAAGCTTCTATTGAGATATTAAAATTAAGCTTTGAATGTCTGGCATCATATTTAATGACACCATTACCCTAAAAATATAATCTTTTTTGGTAATACAGCCTATAAATATGTAGTTAAGATACTAGAACATTCATTTTCACTTTCAAACAGGAGCTATTTCACGGCACAGAATATGCTGTTTTTAAAGATATCTAAAGTATATTGATGTTTTTGCCATCAGAAAGTTTTGTTTATGTTAGCAGGAAGTTGCCAGGTAAAAAAATGCACACATATTTAAAGTCACAGCGAAATGTATCAGACATGCATGCAGTCATTTTGATCAATATGGTAATTTAAGGCAGAAATGCTCAGTTCTTTACTGTTTTGTAATAAAAAAATAACAATGTCAGAAAGAAATACACTGATAGTTAGAAAACGGCAGGGTGTTATTTGTTAGTTTTATTTCAAAGAGTTATACTTACAAAAATTAAAAACTCTCTGTGTATCTATCCACTGGAACCTTGAAGATGAGTCATTAATCCGCTGATAAATCAGCTGATTTGACGATGTTTTTAAATGCTTCCTTGAAAGCTTGAAACGCTGTCAGTGATGTAATAAGCACACAAGCAGCCAATAGTGTTCAGCTTTTTCTGACGACTTCTCCCTCAAAATTTCATTGGCTGTGGTTTGGTAGCTTGAATGAGCTGTTGGGGAATGAGTTGTTGTCAGATCATGTAGTGTGTGACCCCCCTCTTGTGGATCATTCACAGAGTGTTGCATAGTGTGAACACCACAGAGATTAAAAGACACAAAGTCAAGTCATGTAGTGTGAAGGGCACAGCGATCTGCTGATGTTTAAAATCCTGTAGTGTGAACTAGGCTTAAAGCGCTCACATTAAGATCGCGTTAGATGTGTGTGTGCTCTGCTGTCCGAGGCAAAGCGCGGCGCGCGCGCAAACACACACACGCTACCTGTCCGAGGCTAAGCACGGCGTGCACACACACAACAGCACGTGCTCTTTTGCGCTTTTAAAAATATGAATGATGCGCATCCCGTGCTGCAAAAGTTACATTACAGCACATGCTTTTAGTCATTTTCACGTGGAACTAAGCTTTGCAGAGGCAAAGAGTTTTCACACCTGTACAACTGGAAAGGGAGCGGTACGTGATGGAATAATCGTGTATCTCGATTAATGGTTTTTCATAATCGTTAAAAGCCAAAATCAAAATCGGATTTCCGATTAATTGCACAGCCCTAGTAGTGTGGATGGAGATATGTTCAGAAACGATAGGTCAAACGCTAATGTGGACGTGGATCGTTTTTGATCTAAAATGCCATTTTAAAACTAAAACGCACTAGTGTAAACGGGGCCTGAGAAAATCAAACTGAGCTTTGGCGCAGTGTCTGGTGCTGAGCCAAAGCCCTCAGTAAGGGACTGTTGGAAAAGTGCTTCTTTTAAAAAATTTTTTTTTTCGAAAACAAAACCAACTAAACTTCGCTGAGAAAGATGTGTCATATTATCACAATTGTGCAGCGTTTTAACAGCCTAATGCTTAATTTATGTTTTAGACATGTTATTACAAACATGTACTTGTAAAACAATACATTAAAGTTTGTAAAACACACAAGGAAATCTAACAATCCATTCAAATAGAATTTGCCGATGTGTTTTATTAATATCAGATAAACATTACACACAGTGAAAGTAACTATAAAGTTCAATCTACTCTTCTCTAAGTTCACCAGCCACTTACTTGCATGTTTTTGTTGAGTAACTGATGAATTTACGCGCTGAATCCTGCGTGTTCTGCTTTTTATGAATGAGGCAAACGTGCGGCCGCTAGTAAACGTGGCGACAACCATCTCACGTTATAGATCACAATCACTTGCACGTTTATGTGAACGGGTAAAACTTCTGTTTGAGATTATATCTCATTAAGATTATTTTTCTTACCCAATTCACAAATAATTTAACGTGTTTTAAGCAAACGATCACTTAATTGTGAGGTGTTTTTTTCTTCAGAAAACAAGACATCATTTCTTACGCTTTTTCATGTGTCTATGTACTTTAATTTAAACATTTTTAGATATTTGGATTGAAAGCAGGACAAAACCACTTAGTTTTTATTATTATTATTATTATTATTAATATAATTTTATTATAACAGCTCAGAGATAAGCTTTATTAAATAAACGGTTGGAAATTAATGCTTTTTTTATCTGATTCATCGATTAATTAAAAAAATAATTGACAGATTAATCGATTATTAAAATTATCGTTCGTTGCAGCCCTAGTAGAATCTAAATGGGATAAAACTGCGGATACTCTCATCTTTTGCAGCATTTTTCATGACCCTATACAACAATTAGTATTTTTTTCATTTACTGTGAGTGGTAGGTTTAGGGTTGGAGTGGGGATAGACGGTAATGATAGAATCTAATAAATAATATAATAAAATAATACTTATCAACTTCAGTCCACAAATTTATCCCTTCTAGCAACAACCACTCTCAATTGTCCAGTTGCCCTGCATCTCTTTAAACCTCTCCTGGTTAAAGACTGTACATTTGAAATAAAATCTGCACACTTGTGGGCTTTAGTTTTCTCATCCACCACCAACTACAGGGGCTTTTATTGTTGTGGTTTCACAAGGATCTCTTGGGGTGTTTTGAGACATAAAGCGAGCATGCTAGGACCTGTCGCTTTCCTCTGTCACTTAATCAGCACTCAGTCAGTGTGTTTAAGAGAAAAGACTTTAGATGGCTGTAAAGGGATTCTGTTCAAGACTAGACAAGTGAAAATATATCTATACGACCAATTTAAATATTATATCAATTTAAATGTTTTATCAATGTGTTTCGAATTGAGAAATAATTCTGAAATTAGATTGCGAATCTCTCTTGAAAAAACATCAATAACTTTTAGGAAGATTACATTAACTTTAGAGACTTAAATGGCAAAAAGCAAACAGCACGTATATTGACAGTTTATCCAGCTTATTTAATGCATTAAAGACATTGAAATTGGAGCAGTTGCTAACCTCTAGAAATTGTTTATACAGGTTAATGTCTTTCAGGTGCTTCGTTATATTGGTTAGCGCATTTAGTTAGCACTGCTCTACTGAGAGAGCAGTATCTATACTAACTAAAAGCAAGATCATATCGTTTAAAATATTTGGTATCGATATGTATTAAAATAACTGCTGCACTGAGTCTGCATTCAGACCCAGGGATTGAGGGAGAAGTCCTTATTTATAGTGTTTAGATGAACACGATTATCTTTATAGTGATATAAATTGGGTGTATGTCGAATAACAAATGTAGCAGGGCATTAGATTACTGTTTATTTATTTTGCATTTTAACTTTGTAAACTATAAAATCATGCATCTCCTCACGGTTTGTGTCTCATTTGGTGAGCTAACTGACAACAGTTGTTTGCTCCCCTCCTTCTCCCGTTCTGCTGGCCACACCTACTCCTGCCTCTGCTCGCAGAGCTCCACACCCATTATGATGCTTTTTTTTTTTTTAATTCTGAGGGAGAATTGAACCGAAAGTGGGGGGGTTTCATGGCCCTTTAAATAATTAAACGATTGGGCATAATAAGAAACATTATTTTTTTATTTCACACATATTGCACAGCCCTAATTCAAGCATATCTGGGTTTGTTTAGATGTGGTGCATTATTGTTTAGAGCAGGTGTTAGAAATAAATATCTTCACAGATTTTTGTTTGCCTTTGTGAAGGAATTTCTAGCACATTTTGACTACTTGTGTACTTTATGAGCACTTGGACTTAAAGATGTTGCGCACTTTTAATCAAATTCATTTAAATAAGCAAGATCAAGTTGCATGTGGTGTGGCTTTGCTCCACTTAATTATTCAATGTGTCCATATGTCTAAAATGTTCTGAAAAAGCAATACTGTTTTGTATTGTCACATGAGATTCCCGCTTTTTAAAAAGAAAAAATATCTATAACATTAATGCAAATCAGTAACTCACCAGTAACTTTTTAATGTATGTTCTTGTAAGAAAAACATGGCAAATAATTGGAAATCCAGAGACCGCAATAATCTAACCCTTGGGAACAACTGTGGTCAGAACCAAAGTTCACAGTGACTGTGTTCTTTAGACTCCTCTCAAGCAGTAGACTTCTACATTCTGATTGCTTGCCGCCGAACCGTTTCAAAGCTCATTACGATGAAGTTGACTTGATTTGAACTATTCTCGACGGCCACACCGGTGACTCGCTGCTTATCGCCACTGGCTCTCATTGAAAATGAATGACTTCCGGCTACATTGACACTCTCGCCGCTTTCGGTGTGATTGTACGGTTATGTTTGGTCTTAAAGACAGTGAGAACTTCAAGTGTAGCAGGACTAACTGTATCATTATATTTTTTTCTAGGGCTGCACAATGTATTGTTTGAGCATGGATATTGCAATGTGTATACACAATAGTCACATCGCAAAATTAAAAGATAAAGATATTATTAAATGTTAATATTTTAAATTGTTTATTTAATGATGACCATGTTATTTTATGTTTGATTGTTATTTCTTTACCTGAATACTGTCTGAGTATTCAGAAAATCAAAGTACTGTTTATTTAATTTTATTTCTGCTCTGATGTATTTATATATGCTAGTAATTTATTATAATTTATGCAGACACACCGCATAGACAAAGATTCATTCATCCCAATCAGTCTAAATGAATGAAATCTTACCAAATGAAGCTATTCAATTCATTTGCTAAAATTATATTCTCATTGCAATAAATATCGCAGATAAACAAAATATTGCAATGTCAGATTTTTCCAATATAATGCAGCCCTTTTCCAAACCTATAGAGCGATATTAGAAAATCAAACTCCAGGTTTAAGCACAGCCTGAAAGATGTTCTACTTTCCAATTAGGGTTAAGAAGAAAAAAGTGATTCTAATTCTTTAATCAGATACTTAAAACTATAAAATGCGTATTAAATTTAAAATGAAAATTTCGACTTTGTCAATTTCTGTGCCATTCTTTTCCACCTTGTACACTAGTTGTTTGCTGATACACAAAAGAATGGGATGTATTTAGGGCTGAGCAATATGGCCTAAAATCAAAACTTTGATTAATTGAACACGTTTTGCCTTGATTTCGATTTGAATGACTTTTTTTTTAAATTCAATCTAATTATTCTTATTTATTTATGTTTTTACCCCTCATAGGTCTTTATATTATTTGCACGGTAAATATACTCGACTATTAAAGGTGAAACCTCTTTTAATGAAAGAGTCAATTTCAAACTTTTTTTTATAATTTTACAAAAGTTCGAGGAAAACTATTTAATAGTTTTTTTTGTATATTGCATTTAGTTTCAGATTGTTAGATAGGGAATATGAACTATGCTCTCACTGCTCTGTCAGCGAAACTTTTTTCACAAGGTAGTTTTTAAAGGGGAAAGTATTATTAGAATTAAAAACCTTAAAAAAAAAAAAAACGATATATGGAAGTTTCGTCCGTTGTAGGTCTTAAGTTTCGTTTTTGGTTTATTCTAAATTAATCGCCCAACCGTAGATGTATTCATTTCATTTACATAAAGTCAACTGAAGTGAGTCATTACTAGGGCCAGACAGAATCTGCGGACATTTTTTGCCGTTTCTGCGCAGAATTTTGTTAAAAATCTGCAGATTTATGTGGAATTATTTTGGGAGTATCGTAACTAAAACCTTAAAATATTAAATAAAAGAAATACCTTTTTAACTTGTATTTAATGTTTACAATGCAAATCCAGTTACATCCACTTTATTTAGTAAACAAAGCAAGTCTCTCATATAATATAATCTACTAAAAGACTGAAAAGATTACAAACTATATTGTAAATAAATCATATGAATATTTTCATATTAGTCAGTAATATTACTGAGATAAATTTAAAAACTGAATAAATGTTACACAAGTAAACAAACAGAATCAATGATGGGCTAAAAATCTGCAGAAATTGCGGAATTCTGCACACGCATATTCGGTGTAGTCCTAGTCATTACTAATGAGTCTTATCTTGTAAAGTGTGTTGTGTTGCCTAAAGGCCTTGTTCTCAGCCTTAACGCCACGTTCAGTAAACCTATTGACTTGAGTCATCGACTAGAATACACACAACGTGTCACTCGTATAGTTTTGAATGGGGAAAAGTGTAACAAAAAAGCGAATGAATCCCCACTGACTAGTACAGGAGCCAATGAGTGATCGTTCTAGACTGACGATTCTTCAAGGGATGGGCTTGAATCAGAGGGGAGTTTCTGAAGATTAAATGTGATTTGAACATTTGGAAATGAAACAAACAAAAAAAACTGTTGTTGTTTAATTTTATTGGTGACTTAAAGGGACTTCTTGAGTGCCATGAAACCAGAAGCTCAAAAAGTGCTTACTTGTTTTCAGGTTTTGGAATCAGTTTGTGGTATTTTGTTGGTCAGGATGTTATTTACTTTAGTCAGTGTTCTGCATGACTTGTGTAACAGTTGACCACAAGAAACGTGAGATGTTCAGAAACTGCTGTATTGCAGTCACATAAAACACCACTATTTCTAATCTGAGGAACACGTGTATTTCTCTCCTACAAAGCATGTTTTCAGTTTTTTTCTTGTGTAATCTTCATATTGTGAAAATTCGTGCAGTTCTTGATCGTTTGAGATGAGCTGAATGTTGTAATTTTGATATTTGTGAAGTCAGTGAAGGATGGATGGAGCAAAAATGCTGTTTTAAATGCTCAAAGAACTGTCGAGAGAAAAAATGGTTTTGAAGTATTCGTGCAGTTAAAGTGTGTGAAGTTGATGTCTAATGAGCTATTTTGTTTCTGTCGTTGTTTTTTTTGAATATTTCACAATGTAAGTGCTGGAGGTTTGCAGTTATTGAATGTTGGGATAAGCAGATATACACAAAGTTTTAAGAGCACAACAGTTTAGATCTTAGCGTATGTATGAGGGTAGAAAACTCGTTTTAAATACCTTTCTAATCTTGTAAGTTGTTAGAATGTATTTATTACAATGGAACTATAACCAAGACGCTTTATTTTCATTCATAATTTATCAGGTGAAGTGTTGTTACAAAATAGCAATGCTGAGCGAGTGCTTGTGTTTAGTCTGGTCAATCATTGGCATGGTTCAAAGCATTCTTATCTGCCCACACTATCAGTTTGTGTAGCAGTAAATCACCTTATTGATCACAAGTACCGCAAGGTTTAGTACTAGGACCTTTTCAGCTCATGTTACCCATGGGATATATGGTATCCCTTTAACGTCCAATTGTATCAAATATCTTTTTTCGACCAGTTTCTTTGATTTAAATATTCTGTTCCTGAAGCAAAATTTCTTTTAATTTACAGCTGGGTGTTACGATGCCAGATAAAAGGGTTTAGTTTAGTGTTTTGTTGTTAAATTGTCAATACTCTGCTTTAAATTCTTTGTTGAAATTAACTTGCTTTGTAATCTGGCTTCTTTAAGCTTTAACTTTATTAATATATTATAAGGTACACTTGATTTAAATTAATAATTACTGATGCAAACTGTATGTAGAAGAACACTTTTATTTTGTCTTGTGGACCTAGAAAGCATGTGATGTTCCTCTCTGGACAGTATAAGCTGCATTAATCTCATTTCTCAAGATTATGGAAACAATTTGTGGTTAAAAAAAGAAAACTTTTCTGCTGTTGTGATTTATTAAAGTGTAATGACTATTATCATGCCTTTAATTTATATATTAGAAGTAAAAGTGTTTTTCTTAATCTTTTGCCACTTTTTTTTCCTGAACAATACTTTTTTTAGATGGGGTTTCTGATACATTTCTAATTAGGTACTGCCTTATATTACTTTCTGTAAAGGAGTTGATGACGTTACATATTGAATGCTTTTGGAAAAAAATTACCATTGTGACTTAAAAAAATAGTTATTTCAGAATCTTCAATTGGTTGGAAGAATCTTGAATTCTCTATACTTATTTAATCTGTTATTAATAATAAAAATAATTAAATTAAAAATTATTGTTTTAATCTTAGACAAGAATTAGAGATGGGACAATAACCGGTTTCAAGTTATAAAAGAAAAAGTCAAGATTTTTAAAATTGGTAAAATTCTCTGTGAGACCGTTCCAAAGGTATGTGTTTTTTATTTATTATTTTTGTGCGTTGAAAAAGAAATCTGTGTTTTTGAAACTAAGTAAGAAAGCAGAAGTCAATTAATTATTTAAAATTCATCCTGACATTTTTACTGTTCCAAAATATTATAAATGTTTCCTAAAATAAAATCTAATGGGTTCAATTGAGAAAAACTTTTTTTTAACCCAGACATTTAAAAGTAACTTATTTTAGAGCAGTTATCACAATAAAGTGATACTATAAAACCGTGATGTTTTTATCCAAGGTTATCACACCATCAAAACATATACCGGCCCATGCCAAACAAGAAAACAGTAAAAATCTGCTAAAAAAAATAAATAAAAAGCATTATTAAATAAAATGACAATTATGTATTTTAATGTAAATAAAATTGGTAATTTTACGCTATTTATAAATTTAACTTTTTATTTTTTATTTACCAAATATACCAAAAGCTGTTATTATGCTGGTTAAAACACACTTAAAATTTTATTGGCATTATCCGCCACGCTTGTTTTAGGTTGTTTTCGAATTTCCAAAACCAGAGCAGGGCCTTGGGGAGAGTCTGGACTGACCTCCTCCCAGCTTTGTGAATTAAATTTTAAATGTGAATAGTTTATAACAGTTTGTAATTGTTTTATTTTGGTGATGAAGTCTCCATATACTGTTGGCTGGGTGAAAGTATGTGCAGCACGTGCTACAGTAGATAAAGAGACTGTAGCATGACTTTTTTTGTCATTTCCTATAAAATATCCTGTGTTGGCATAAACTATAACGCTTCATTATGGTTTAGCAATCTGCACTAGGCATGGGCCGGTACAGGATTCTGACGGTATAATAACTTTGGATAAAAATATCACTGTTTCATGGTATTGTGATTACTGCAAATATCTAAGATATTTTCTTTTTAAATGTCTGGGTAAAAAACTCAAACTTTTCTCCCTTCGAACACAATATATTTTATTTTGAGAAACATTTTAAATATTTTGAAGCAGTAAACAATTCAAATGAATCATCGGCTTCTGCTTCTTCCTTAGTTTCAAAAACACAGATTTATTCACAACACACAAAAATAAAACACATACCTTAGGAACGGTATCACAGACAATTTTAGCAGTTTTAAAAACCTTGACTTTTCCAAACCGCGGTATAACTTGAAAACGGTTATCGTCCCATGCCTAATCTGCACAAAAATTAGACAAAGGTCTTGCTATTGTAAATGGACCATTAAACGTATTGTTTTATAATAAAGTTAAACAATTCCTCCTTCTTTCCCCAGCTGATGCATCACATCGACTCAATCTCTTCTATCTGGCGAATGATGTCATTCAGAACTGTAAAAGGAAGAATGCCATAGTCTACCGCACCACCTTCACTGATCTGTTGCCAGAAGCTATGCACCTCATCAGGTGAGATTGCTTTCGTCAGTGTGACCTTAACCTGATTACACTCAAGCACAGACTATGTCTCCACTGCATGCCTGCAGGACACTTAATTTCTTAGTGGTTTTAGTTCTATATAAATGTGTCTCCAATCTGTCAAAATGAAAGAAATATCTTTCACATTTTAATTCTTGCAAAGACTTTTAGCCAGGGTTATACTATTTCAGAGGACTGAAATTGCACTCATCAGAGCTACAGATGATTTTTCTCTGGACTCTCTCTGACCTTAGCGCTGCACCATTGGCCACAGCATTCTTTTTAGATGACTTTCTTTTATAGAACACTCTTGGTGCCGGTAGTGGGATTACAGTGGTATTGTTCAAATCATACTCATTGGTCCGCTTTTTGTAGCAGAAAAAATGCAGAGTTGTCATGTCTGCCTCAGGTTTAGCATGGAGTAACACAAGGTTTAGTACTAGGACCGGTCAAACTCTCACTGATATAATGATGATGCACAGCTCTGTATTGCCTTATTGTGTATTTATTTTCTGTTCCTAAACTTGCCCCGACCCATAAACCAATCCAATTACCAGATATTTTTTTCATTTTCACAGTTTAAACAATTGATTAATGATTGACATATGGCAAGCTCAATCAAAACAATCTATATGATTTCCAAAGTAAACTGATTGACAGTATTATGCCGAGTTCAGACTGCATGATTTTCAAAGTAGTCGTGTCACGGGTGTTTTCATACTGCATGTCTATCTGGGGTAACGTTTTGTCGCTGCTTTGGTTACACTACAAGATTGATTGGCGACGGGGTTTTACACTGCATGACTTTTCAAAAGGAAGAATCGTCAACAACTTTGTCCAAACTCGCAAGACATGGCGTGGAAACAACACAAGGTCACGTAGTATGTAGTTTGTTATTTACTACATAATAAGAAAGTGGCCTTTAGTGGAGTAGAAAATGTAATTATTTTGCTTACCTCGGTTTGAACTTTTCATTAAGAACACATTTCACATGGCATGATGTGAATCGTCGACAGCTCCAGATATTTAGCACACCGAATATCTCACAGGCGTTGGCGACTCATCTGCGATTCTCTTAGATTGACTTGATAGTTCACACTGTGTGATTTTCACTCACATGAACGATCACCGATTTACCTGTGATTTTAGGCATTTGTCTGAAATTTCTCAAAAACTGTCACCAAGTCAAATTCGGGGCTAAAATCATGCAGTTTAAACTCGGCATTAGTTGAATAATCTCCATATACATATAATTTAAAATGACTGAAAAAGTACTTTTGTATGATGCGAAAGTGCTTTTAACTATGTTATAAATCCTGTATTATTCATTCATTCATATTCTTGTCGGCTAAAGGCTGATTTATACTTCGGCGTCAAACGCCGGCGTATGCTACGGCGCTGATGCATAGCCCTACGCCGTGGCCGTCGGCGTCGTTGACGTGCACCTCTCAAAAATTGTAACTACACGTCGCAACGACGCGTAGCGCAAGCTCTGTGATTGGTCGGCTTGGTAGCGCTGACGAGTCTGGGTGGGACTGAGAGCCACGCGAATGGCGCGAGCTGGACAAGAGCCCAATGGAGCAATTGTTTACAAGTGTGGAGTCCCGTGAAGGAACTCCTGATGGAAAGTTTAGTTTTGTGTTTACCTCATAGTTAAAGTTGTTGCAAGTCCGCCGGTTCCTGCCTCAAAATGAGCGAGTTTGAGCCACTTATACATCCAGGAAGTGTTCAGGAAAAGCAAAACAGCAGAGAAGAAACTCGACACAGAGAAACATTTACACCTCACTGCCAACTAGTTTTTCGGAAGTGTTAATGCAGACCAACAGAGACCGCGCTGAAGTATAAATGCACAGCTACGCGTGGTCACGCCGGTCACTTGACGCAGAAGTATAAACCAGGCTTTAGTCCCTTTATTAATCTGGGGTCGCCACAGCGGAATGAACCGCCAACTTATCCAGCAAGTTTTTGCGCAGCGGATGCCCTTCCAGCCGCAACCCATCTCTGGGAAACATCCACACACACATTCACACACACACTCATACATTACGAACAATTTAGCCTACTCAATTCACCTGTACCGCATGTCTTTGGACTGTGGGGGAAACCGAAGCATCCGGAGGAAACCCACGCGAAGGCAGGGAGAACATGCAAACTCCACACAGAAACGCCAACTGAGCCGAGGTTCGAACCAGCGACCTTCTTGCTGTGAGGCGACAGCACTACCTATTGCGCCACTGCTTCACCCAATCCTGTATTATAAATGCTGTATTAAATATGACACATTGAATGAAAGTTATTCTCCAAAATCAGACTTGTGTTGCATTGTGTGAATTGCTTAACAATGTGAATCTCTGTAAATGTCTGTGATTTAACCTTCAGAGCCACAAAGGATGCTAAAGTGAAAAAGTCAGTGGAGCGGATACTGTCCATTTGGGAAGAACGAAATGTATATTCAGAGGAATTCATCAGTCAACTGAGGAATAGTTTGGCTCGGAAAGAAGAACCAGTGAAAGGTGTGATTTTACACATTTAAGGATGTGCTAAAACTGTTTGTTTCATTGTAATAAAAGGAAAGACTTTTAAAATTCTTATGATTTCCTGACACTTTTTTTTTTTTCAGTTCAACCAGCTCCAGTTAACTCTAAATCAGCCCTGAAGTCTAAGATTGTTGCTGAATTTGTGGTAAATAATTGATACTCAGAATTTATTAATTGTTTGGGCCCTTTGGCTCAAGCAAAATGTTTTTAAATTATAGTTTTTAATTTTATGTCTTCTAACATACTTGTTTTCATATTTACCCATCAGCCCTCAACGTTTATCGAGCATCTGTCCAAGTACAGGAAGTCGATGGATGAAATTGAGCTCAAAGAAAAACAATTAGCTGCAATGAGAGTAGATGTGTGCAGCACAGAGGCTCTGAAGAAACTGAAAGGTCCTTAAACAAAATATTTGTAATATTCTGAATTTGTAACAAGTGGATCTGTATCCTCCATTATATCAGTGTGTCTTCATGCTTGTGTGTACGTTTTTTTCTGGTTTTCTTTAGACAAAGCAGGAGGTAAAAGGTTTTCTAAGGACTTTGAAGATGGAAGCATGAAGCTACAGGAGTTTGTTTCCTTTCTCGATGGAGAGGTTAAAAAAGGCCCTGCCTTGATGGAAGCTCTGGAGAACGCAGACATATTCTATGAGATGCAATATAAAGAGGTCAAGATTGTGGCTAAAGTGAGTATCAGAGATCATATTGGTGTTATTTTTGCTTGAAATGATTTTTAATGACTAATAGTGCTAATAATAGCAAAGATTTTTACAATTTTTAATTTGAGGCATTTTTTGCCACACTGCCAGATTTTGCCACATTCTCCACGCTGCTAGTCTAGAAACAATGTAGAAAACCATAAGGTCATTTCAAATTAAATGTTAGAGTAGGAAATAAGTAAAATGTTGTTTTATGTATATTTCCAAAAAGGACTTTATGAAATCTAATTATTTCCGTTGGCTTCAATAAGAGCTCTTAATCTCTCTTCACTTACAGCAGGCCCAGGCTTTCTAGCAGACTCATGATTGCAGTCCACAAATTAAAGAAACTCTTTTATATAAGCACTTTCAGATGAAATGACAAAATGCTCATTTGATGCTTTTAGTGGTTTCTGCTGCATTGTGCCACAATTGAATTTGAAAAACAAAAACAAAAATACATCCTGACTATTCTGAGTGTCCTTTCTGTGACAACTAGGTTTTTTATTTTTAATATAAGAATACCTAAATGGTTTTGTACAATGAACGTTTTTAGACATAATAACTAAAATATTTAACTTTTGGTATAATTTCGGTTGTGGCTGTTGGTTCTGCAAGGTTGACTCTATTTTTATTTTTTTTTGTGGTTATAATTGAAAATGTATTTAGGCCTGGGTTTTGAGCATTAAGTGCTTTTTATCCAATTAAATGAAGAAGAAATTGATTATTTTCGCCATGTAAAAAAAAAATGAATACAATGTCCCTTGCTTGCATCACACAGCAATATTCTTTAAAAGCTTTCTAACCCTAGAAAACATACAAACATACAGCAATGCCCTGTTTGTTATGTTATCAGATAACAATTTTTATCTGGACTTTAAATTAAATGTGTTTAATTGTTAATCTTTCTAAAATTGTGCTATTTTTATCAAAAGTAAACCTGAACTGTTTTGATTTTTATCTTGTATATTACTATTATGTGTTTTATCTTATATATTCTTTATTGCTGTTGATGTATTTCTATAGTTTTTTTTATTATTATAAAAAGTGATATTTATAAATGTTGTAAATTTGATCTAGTTTTGCCATGAAGTAGCCAGAGATTAATTGAATAAATTCAAAACTCTCTCTCTACTTCTAATGCTGCCTTCACACCAGATGCGGATGAAGCATCAAGCGCGAGTGATTTACATGTTAAGTCAATGCAAAGACTCGACTAGACATCCTGCAGCATGTTTCACGCAAATAAGGCGGCACAAATGATTTTTGCGTGTGGATGCATTTTAGCGGACATTAGCGATGCGTTGTAGAAGAGTGATTATGACGTAGTGCCAAATGTTGGTGTCCCGAGGTGAAATTCTCTTGCCAACACCAAGCAGCAGTTCATCAAACTTGGCTCGGCTCAGTCTGAAGCACCGCTGAAAGCTTCCATTATCTAGGTATAGTTTCTAGAGGAGTTGATGAGCTCACAGAGCTAGGTTTACCTCTGAAAGGATCTAGTGGACTCAAACACAATGTCGAGCAATTCTACGCTGTTTTTTAGCCTTACTAAAGGAAATAAAACACAGCTATTCTCTCAATAAAATCAATGTTAGTAATTTAGCAATGAATGTAGAGTCAATAGGCAGAAGCCCTGGCCATGACGCAAATCTGCGACTGTTGTGAACTGAATTTGGCGTGCGAATAAAGCGAATTTGATGCGTAAACTCTAAATGTTTACGCATTTATTTACGTGCGAATATCATGATTTATCCACACATGCAGCGTCTGATGTGAACACAGCATAACCTCAGACATTTAAACAATAATGTATACTCTTTTTGCTTAATACTTGTTGATATTCCAGTATTATTAATGTATACTTAATGAAATATAGTTGGAACTAATTTGATATCTCTTTAAAACATGCCTATCCTAGGCTTATGAGACATTTGCAAACCGAGTTTCACACCTTAAGCGGAAGCTTGATGCACAGAAGACAATGATACCTGATCCAGATGACTCGCCCATTCCCTCCCCTATTGAAGACGCCCCTTCCCCTACGGGTTCTGAGTCCCCCTTCCATGCTTTGGAAAGAATTGGTACCCCAGACCCAGACCTGGATGGGCAGGCAATGGAAGAAGACCTGTTTGCTTTGGCTGATGCTCCTAGCCCTCTCTCATCTTCTGGAGGTTCCCCACCACCAAGTGTCTCTATGGGAGACAAAGACAATCGTGACGTAGAAGATATGGAGCTCTCGGATGCAGAGGAGACAGAAACACCTGCCATTATAGGTACCATTAAACCTTGGCAAAATAATTTTTGATTTCTTTCATTGGTAGAATCAATCATTTTATTGTTTTCCTCTTTACAGTAGAGGAATGTGAAGCCCAAACTGTTGTGTCCAAAGAGTCCCCTGTCACTCCAAATGTCACAGAGTCCCTGCCAACAAATGAAGTCACACAGACAGAGAAGATTGCAACACCACCAGCTACAGCTCCCCAGTTAGCTCCTCAGTCCTCAGTTACAGCTGTTACAACAACAACAACAACAACTACAGCAGCAGCAGCAACAACTACACCCACCACACCAACCACACAGACACTTCCAGTGAACCTTGCTGGTGTTGATCTTGGCAAGATCAGCTCCATCCTCAGCACACTCACAAATGTTATGAAGAACTCAGGTGAGATATTGTTATTTAATTTGTACAGCATGTTAGATGCAGGTTAAAACAGCTTATTTAATATCATAACTGTGACTGGTCATAATTAAGGATACAAGCTTAAATGTTGCCTTTGGTGTCTTGCTCATATTCTTCAACAACTTTCCTGTATTTTTTTAAGGAATCTGTCATTGAAGCGTTGAAAAAACGTTAAAAGTAAAATAAGAGCTCATACCACTTGATTGCATATCATGTGACGTTATGGAACAAATGAGTTTTGTATGCAATGTCATGCATTTAAGCTATGTTGTCCCTTTTGCAGCTGTTGGAGTTAGTCCTGTATCTCGGTCTTCCCCGAGTGTACCTGCAACTCCAACCTCAGTTCAGAAGACTCCTACTACTCCTGCCCCTCCAGCCAACCCTTTGACCAGCATTCTCTCAAGGGTGGACATCAACACCAACACTCTGCTCAGTGCTCTTTCCAAAACACAAAGCCTTGGGGGTTTTCATGGTGAGAATTGGAAATGCAAGATTATTTGAGGAGCCGAAAAGTTATGATAGTAAATTCTTACACGATAAGGGTTGTTTTAAGTCAACATAAGTTTCAAATGCACGCTAGTATTGAACAGAATACATTATTCTGAATAGGGGTGGGAGAAAAAGAATCAATCAAATGATTTGTTCTTAATCTAGCAATTCTGAATCGGTTGTCAGAAGTTCAGAATCGGTTCTGTATTCAAACTAGATTGTGACAATGCAGACCTATGCGGGTGTGAACTAGAAACACATTTTGTTCGGTGAAGCTCTGGGTAAATTCTGAGTGAAATGTAAAGAAATAGCAAAAATGTAGGTGAAGAATAGTTTTGGAATCCAATCCTGACCCTCAGAATTCATATAAAATCGTGAAGTTCCTAAAGATTTCTGTTCGACATGTTTAACTTTTTTATATTTCATTAAAATATAATAACTGCTAAACCTTTGCAACAACTTTCTTCTTAGATTGTCGTAAATCTTGTGAGCATTAATTTGATAAAGGTTATGAGAATTAACAGTCAGTCTGAAAAATAAATAAAGCATTGCAAGTGACGTAGACACTGGGACATAAAGATCTTCCTAAGGGTGAGCTTGATCTGTATTTACCAAATGTTGATGTCTGGTAGGTAGCATTTCAGGAGCAGAGTAGTCCTCCAGATTCAAATACAAACTCAAATTCAGCTGTATCTTTATTCTGTGAGTCCCTATCATGCTATTTAAAAAAAATTAAATTAAATAATTATTCAGATTTTCAGATTATCGAAGTTAAAGAGTTAAGAATTTAGTTTCATGTTGACTTAAAACTACATATTATATAAAACTTTGCATAGTTTTATCAGATTCAGCTGATGATATTTAGAAAAGAAACGTGTTTAAACAATGTGTGTGTGTGTGTGTGTGTGCTTTAAACAAATCTGCTGACCTTTGTGCCCCTACTCCTATCTTTTTCTTTCCGCAATTCCCTTTCAGGTCTGTCCTCTTTGTTAAACAACCCAGCTGCAAAGACCCCTACAAATTCAAATTCTGAAAAGCAATCCCTGACCACGCCTGTTACAGAAGAATCTCATACACCTCCTAAAGTCATACCTACTCCAACTAGTGTCCCATTGACTAGTGACACCACTTCACAAGGATATGTTGCTCCTTCGACTTTGCAGTCCAATGTGGTGAATGAGAAAGTAAATCCTAACTCTTCTTTCAACCCTACTCTGGACTCCAAGATTGATACCTTTCTCCAAGTACACCCAGGACTGAAAGGCTTTAATTTGGGCTTTCCTTCTGTATTGCCATGGCCCAAGGGAACCGTTGATAGTCCTTCAGCAAGTGCAGAGAACCTTGGTGGAACCCCTGTAAGAGATGAAGCTGGAGCTACACCAACACAAGATGAAATTATGGATGATCCCAGATCAGAGCCATTCCCATATCAGCAGGGACAAACAGCATCCACAGACTCTAAATCAACTTGTCAACTTTCGTCTTGGCAGGACCAAATTGCTCATGCAGATGCACAAGCTCCAGAGATTCACCAGACGATTGCATCAATAAAAGACTCTGTACCCTCTCTTGCTGAGGCAGAAGCTCAGCGTCATCAGCGCATGGAAGCAATGCGTTCCTCTTTAATGTCCAGTAACCAACAATCTTCAAGAGAGAGTCTAGAAGCCACTGAAAGATCCAGTATGCTGCTTCAAGATATGAGACAAAACCCTCTAATCCATAATGTGGCACCAAATCCTAAACTAGCGGAAGGTAGCTATGCCTATCAAGATGGTCAAGAGAGGCATGTGTTGCCCAACTCTGACACATATGGTGGAGACCCATACCTTTCCAAAGATCAAAGACCGAATCTAACTGCACCTGCCTTCTTCACCACACCTCTCCCACCTATCCCAAAGCTTCCACCTCCACCCAAAGAGTTCATGGCTGCAGCTTCTTCTTTGAGGGCAAATGCACCACACACCACCAGGGATTTGCCGGGACCTTTTGGTGATGCAGAACGAGGTGGTGTTGATGGCTCATATATCCCAGCAAAGTCTGATTATGAACAGTTGTCTCATGAGGTTCCAAAGGAGGGACCCTTCCATCCACATGGGGACAGGATTGCTCACTCTGCTCATGCACCACACCATGCTTCCAAAATCCCACCGAATGGTCCCATGGACTATAACCATCAACATCCACCAAGGGCACCTCTGCAACACCCTCCAAGTATACCCCATCACCACATTGGTGGTCCTCCTCCGGTAATGAGTTATCATGAAGCCCAAAGTCCTCCTCGACCTTTGCCTGAAGATCCATACGCTGACACGTACTATGACCATCCACAACGTAGCCCCTCTCCCTCTCATTATGACATGCACTCAGTTTCCTCTCATGCACAAGAGTATTACCCTGAAGAACGTGCCCCTCCAAGGGCTCCTCCTCACATGGAGCACAGACCTCCACCACCACACCATGTTCGTCCACCACACCCTGGACACTATCCTCCCCCTAGGCCAATTCGACGACCACCCCCGGTTCACCATGAACCACCGTTTCCAAGAGGCAAGCGACCTGGCCCACCATTTGGTGGGCCTCCCAGAGTCAGGGGTCCCTTTTACCCACCCAAAAGACCTTACTTGCCTCCACATTACTGAAGTGTCTCATGTGATTCTTCTGCTTTGGTGTCAAGTGCATGTCACAGAGAGCAAGTAAAGAAGTGGATGGGTTGTCAGTAAGATCATGGTTGCTCTGGACAATGAGGCAAGTGTAAGGTGTCGAACACCCTTACAGAATTACAATAGAGAAGAACAAATTTATTTAAGTAACCAAGGGGATGCATCCAGATCACTAGAAACTCTCGAGCAAGTTGTTCTTTTCCAACATGAAGACATGTAAACCGTGAGCAGTTGTGCGGCCAGATGAAGTCAAGGAGCTCTGGAGCAGGGAAATGGAAAGAATGTCTGGCAAGGAATGCTGGGGAATGAGATGGAATCTGAAGGCAGACGAAACAAGAGGTGGTTATTCTATTTCATTTCATTAAATCTTCTTTAACTTCTGTAGATTTTGTATCTAGTTCAATGGAAAATATAGTAGAAAGGTTAATACAAAAATGTCCTTTCCCTTAGTTAGTATGTTAACGCACGTATCTCGCGAATGTCTTCGGGAAAGAAATGTTTTTTTGTTGGATTTAATTAAAGTTGATATGTAATATTTTTTTACTTCCAAAGTTAAGTTCTACTGATGATCAAGTTAAATTGTTATGCAAAGCTGATAGTTTTAATTCACCACATCTTATTTTGTACATAGAATTTAATGTACCGCTAATAGTTAGTTCAGCTTCGTTATCGTCTTTCTTGGACAAACCAGCAGTGTAGAGAAATTAATCTTTACCACTTTGAGGTAAAATGCTGAGGTGTACAGCGACTAGTCGTTTTTACCAACAGTGGAAGAAGATGCAGAAGAAATGAAGCTGTCCGGCAGAATCATCATGGCCTCCCTCAGTTCCTGGAGGCTTTTACTGTACTGACTTAAATAAAGATGTGTTTGGAAAAAAAAAGTGTGAGGGTGTGAAGTCTCAACCATGATGTCTTTGAGTCTTTTCATCTCAGTTGCTTCAGTGACTGATTTCTTTGATCTTAACGGTTTCGCGCACACTGATGTTTAACAATAAAATGTGTTCAACGTTAAAACACGCACAGATAATTTGTAGTAGCTGAATGCCTGCAACTAGTCTTGACTAAATACAAGTCCGTTCGTTTACTTGAAATATTTGCAGCAACTCTGGGCAGCTTTTTTGGGGATCCAAGACACAGTTCTGTTTACTTTAATGGGAAAATCCTAAAACTAAGCCTCACACACACTCAGTTTTAGAAACCGCAATCTTCTCACATAGCATTAAAAAAAAATCAAATTTTCCCTTTGAGTCAGCTAGTGTGCTTGAGCATGTCTTAGCTCAACCGTTGCATATATCATGTTAATAATGGTAATTGGCTCTTTAATTTAGAATGCAGGACTTAAGATAAGTTCAAGCCATGTTGTAATTAGCATTAATTGAGATAAAACGTGATGTTCTTTGCGTTTTCATGGAAACAACTAATGCCTAAAGAAGCTAAATGAATCTAAGTCAGGTATACTACTACGATGCAAGTACACACATCATTTTAAGTTCAATTATGAGTTGTACTGTGAAGCAAATGCTTTTCACAAGCCAAAATCTCAAAATCAGTGCATATGTAGTAAATAAACCTTTTTACACCATATTATTTTTATGTGACTGAATTGTAGCACACTATATGTAATTGCTCTCGAAGCAAAACCAGAGACGTTTAATCGCATAACTAATATAATTACTTAAGTTGTATTTGTAGATGTAGGTTATTTTAATTATGACTGAGACTTTTGCAGAATCGTAAACAAAATGCAGGAATACAGAATTGTATAAAGAATATTATAATCATCTGAATCTAAATTTCTATAGTCATTTGGTGCTACATTGCATACCTTCTTTACTCAAAACATTCTGTAATTTGTTCCAGCTCCACTTTCGGTTGACTGAGATCTACAAGTGATTCTGTTGCATACTCTGTTCTGGTTTGCAGAGTATTTAATTCAGGCATGTCCAAACTCTGTCCCAGAGGGCCGGTGTCCCGCAAAGTTTATTTCCAACCCCAATCAGACACACATGGGCTAGCTAATCAGGCTCTTACTAGGCTTTCTAGAAACATCCTTGCAGGTGTGTTGAGGCAAGTTTGTGCTAAAATCTGCATGACACCAGTCCTCCAGGACCGACTTTGGACACCCTTGATTTAGTTAAATCAGGGGTGTTAATTTCAGTTTCAGCCCTCCAGAGTTTAGATCCAGCTCTGGTCCAACACACTTACCTGTAGGTTTCAAACACGCCTGAAGGACTCTATTAGTTTGATCAGGTGTGTTTAATTAGGGTTGGAACTAAACTGTGCAGAGTTGCGGCTCTCCAGGAGTTTTACACCTGTGACTTAAAGGGATTGTTCACCCAAAGATGATAATTTTCTCACTCTCATCTGTTTCCTTCTTCTGTTGAATACAAAACAACATATTTTGAATAATGTTGAAAACCGGTAGCCATTGAGTTCAAAGTATTTTCCCCCTATATCAGGGGTGTCCAAAATTGGTCCTGGAAGGCCGGTGTCCTGCATAGTTTAGCTCCAGCTTTCTTCAACACATCTGCCTGGAAGTTTCTAGTATATCTAGAATAAGCTTCAATTGCTTGTTTATGTGTGTTTAATTTGGGTTGGAACTAAAATAAGCAAGACCGAGTTTGGACACCCCTGCCCTATATAGTGGGTATCAATACTTCCTGCAATGGTTAAAATAGTTTGTGTTCAAGAGAACAAAAATCTAAGCAAGCATGGAGTAAATTGTCAGCAGTGTTTCAGTTATGGGTGAACTATTCTTTAAAAAACTACAAACTTTCACATACATTATTTACATAAGTCTTAATGATCACACCGTGTCTGGGTCTGGAGCACGATTTACATATTTTATTGCGATTTTACCTTAATTTAGGCTTACAAAATGTGCTGTAATAACCAGCTTATATTTCAAGTTTTTTGTTGCTTAACCTCAAGGATCAGTTGTGTTTGATTGCATTAGGCACAAGTGGATGTTCGTAGCGTCAACTTCTTGAGTCAGATCAGGGTTAAAAGTGTAAAAGCATAAAAGTGTATGCGTTTAGTTAAACACAGCAGCAAAATAGAAAATGTATTGAAATTCAAATGGTACAGCTAGATGTTTTCTGACCAATAGGCCACAATTGAGCAGTATGCCAAGACGGATCTAATTCCACTCTAATGTTATGTAAGAACATAAATATTTTAAAAATGCTGGCACACTCGCAAACACAAAACATTCCAGGAAACTGGTTTTAAAATAGCCTTTTTTCTTTTATCGAAATGAAAAAGAAGCAAGAGCTAAACATTGTTACAATTATTTAACAATCTAAAAGGTGAAATAATAAAAAAAGACAAAAAGGATTTCAATGACATTTGGATTTTTAGTTCTCCAGTAAACTTTTCAGTAAAATCTTAAAGGAGCCTTTTTGTGCATAGAACATTTAAACACTTTAAAGAACTTTTCATTGTGAAAAACCTTTGGTGCAACAGAAAGGTTTCATAAATGTTACATTTTTATGAAACCATCAATGCCAGTAAAAGGTAAAAAACTCCCATAGATGTAAAAAACAAAAAAAGATTAGCAATCCAAAATCCTTCTGTAACATAAAAAACAAATAATGATTAAATAATTTAAACAATTAAATGTATAGTTCACTCAAAATTGAAAATGGACTCACCATTTACTCTCACGGAAATAGTTTTAAACTTTTATTTATTTATTTTTCACTTCTGTTGAAAAGGCAGCCATTTACATCAATATGGGAACAAAAAATGCTGTTGAATTTAGAAAGATCTTTCAGAGTCTGTATGTGGCTCAAATTAATAATTAAATTCATAATAAAAACGATTAAAGGATAGTTTACCTAAAAATGAAAATTTACTCACCATTTACTCTCACTGATGTATTTCTTAACTTTTGATGTTTCTTCTGTTGAAATAGCTATATAGGAACAAAACACAATGGATTTCAGGGAAAAAAAAATATATTTATTTATGTTTAACAGACGAAGGAAATTCTAAGTTTGGAAAAAGTGGAGGATAAGTAAATGACAGAATTTTAGTTTTTTTGGGTGAACTATCCCTTTAATGATGAAGGTAAAAAAAACCGAATTGCTCTTAAACACTAAACTATTTACGACTAAAACTTTTTGGCCAGTTTACGTATCAAAAGCTACAAATATCACAGTGCGCTTTATAAAACGTGACCACTTGTTGGCAGTTGTAGTTTAGTTAACAAATAGTGTAATTACAAATGATCGTCAGCAGAGGGAGACAATCCTGAATGTCACGCTGTTACAACAAACCGAGGTCAGGGGTGTACAAACTCGGTCCTGGAGGGCAACCGTCCAGCGTAGTTTACTTCAACCGCAATTAAACACGCCTGAAGCTAATCAAGGACTCACTAGGCTTGCTATAGTAACTTTCTTATAGTGAGATAGTGTTGGTTTGGACACCCCTGACCTAGATAATGCATCATTTTGTTCGTTTTAGTGATGTGCAAATAATAACAACAAATAGTCGGAGGGAAGGAAACAACTCTTGATAGTTTCATACCAGGGATTTTCAACCTGTTGATGTTCTGTTAGTGTCGTCTCAGTCTGTCATGGACACGAGCAGATGTGCGTGAAGACAAGGGCTTTTAACACCCCTAGATTGATGCAGCAAAACATAGGCTTACCCAAATTCTATTAAATGAATATAAATCTAGCAAAAAGTTTCTACTAACACCGTCGTGTCCTTTTAATAACCTTGGGTACTCAGAATTCATAATTAATACCTCAGGATTGATAATTTAGCACGTAAATCAAATGTATCGATCTTAAAAGTAGAATTGGGTTTTAAATTAATGTTATTTAAGTAAATCCGACCAATAGTTCGTAATAGACATTTTACAGACGTAATATGCATTTAATTAGGCGTGATATGCCGTAGCCTAATAATGATCAAAATTATAGATTAACCTGTTGATATTTTAATATGAATAATATTTCCTACAGGATATTATTTAAGTCGAATCCTGTTAAATTAATTTTATCATCATTCAGAACTTTTTTCGCAAAATATTAGGCAAAGGTGTTATTTTAAACGTCTGACGTATTAATAAAATAAAGCAAGGTTTATTATGTGAAGCACTCCAATATTTAAAATTAACAATGGCTCATAATGGATGTCATACATTTACTGAATTTAAAACTTTTGTGGGTGTGAAAATAAAAACGCCTTTTGTGAGAGAAAAATTATTTTAATATTTTTATAAAATTGCTAAACAGGAACATTCTTTTTAAAAATATTAATTATTTTTAATTAAATTGAAAGTAATTAATAAATTATGCATGCATGTATACATCCTAATGTTATGTAATCGCATTGTATAAATTAAAGTATCTGCCAAATATATAGATGTAAATGTAGTTTTTATTGTCATAAATCATCTATTATTAGGCTAATTAAAAATAATTATTTTGACATGCCCAACATGTATTTAATGTGGCTTAATTATACACCATAAAAGTTTACAAGACCGAAAAAAAGGCTTAATAGCGATGCTGAGGTCAATCAGCTCTTTTAATTTACGGAACACGGCTCATTTAAATATGAGGCTACGGCCACGCCCCCGTCTGCAAAACAAAAAGCGAGTGCAGTGTTCAGGGTCAGAACAGTGGAACATTTGCTCAGCACTCATTTGCTCATGCTAAACTTTCCACAGCAGCATGATATGCGTGGGATTCAATGCTGAATTTGATCCACCCTTATCTGAGCCAGTTTTTAAATTATTTATCAGTTTAAAAAATTGCTATATATATACATACATACATACATATAGGCCTACATATATATATATATATATATATATATATATATATATATATATATATATATATATATATATGTATATGTATGTGTGTGTGTGTGTACTTAAAAACTGATTCATTGGATTTATTTGATAAACCACTTTGGCAACCACTTACGTTAAAAAAAAAAGAGTAAATCCAATTAACTATTTTATTCAGTGTATTTTATTAATGCGTCAGAGATTGTTTCGTGAAAAGGTTCTGGTGATAAAAGATGGTGATAAAATGCACTTAATAGGACTCCTGTAAATAACATTTGATTTAAATAATTTCCTGTACAAAAATAATATTCCATTTAAAATGTTAACCAATAGCTAGTCTATAACTTTGATTATCTTTAGCCTATGACATCAACCCTAACTAAACCTCTTACCTTAACAAAAAAATCAATAAACTTTTTTTATTTCAGTGTATATAGACCACTTGAAAATTCAGTTTCTCTGCATTTATTAGATTAATTAGCTTTAGATTTGAATACAATGTCAATGTTTGTTTTGTTCTATAAAGGTCTATTAACATTTCTTCCAAAATTAAAATAGAAATATTACTGTTTAGAGCTTACTATCGCAGAAATTAAAAATTGGTCAGAATACCAACTCTTATTATGTGTTGTGATAGACGATCAATGTTATTAATATTAATAAATAATATTGAATGTTAATTTTCTGAAGTTAATAACCCTTTAACTGCCTGCTCTACCAAAACGCTTCACAATGTTTTAACTGTTTTAAATCATGGCTGTTCAAATCATTTAAACTATAATCATTTTAAACAATGGTTTACACACACAGCGTGTTGGTTTACAAAAAATCAAAGAAACATGATCATGTTACACTATTACACTTGGTTTTGGGTTTATTGTATAAAAGAAAACATGTTGAATGAGAATCTGAAATATTTTGTCTTCAGAAAATAAAGTGATTTATTTTGTGTTAAAAATGTTTTATTTTGATTATTTTTTTAAAATAAATTGATCTTACACTTCAGATTTTCTGATTTTTTATAGCGTGTGGATTAATTTCGGTACTTTTACCATAGACAGACGTATCAACCATTTGGTAGAGGTTGATATTTTAGAAATTATGGGATGTGTTGAAAAAAAATGCTTTGCATGTCTTAACTAGCGACAATAGGAGTTGCAATCCAATTTTTTTCCCCTGGTGGGGCAGCTAAAGGGTTAAAACATTGATACTGTGTTGTCTAAAAAAGACTATAAATATCTCTGAAAACATGCCACATCTTCTTTTCTTTTGGTTTATTTTACTCAGTTAATTAAACTCTAAATGACACAATTTGTCCTTTAAATTTCAATAGTTTTA